>NW_027192696.1:348120-696241 GCF_949987515.2 Delphinus delphis | reverse complement strand
GTATATTTTTGGACGATAGCTGTCATTTATAACTCTGCAGGTTTGTGAATTACAGTGCCCCTGAGCTCCTTTCTTCAACTCGCTTTCTTGTGACCTGGCCGCAACACCGCAGGATGTCTTCAGGCCCTAATGTGGTTCTGGCATGGCACGCTGAGCCTTTGGTTAATTCCTCTTCCTGGTGGGAAATGAGAGTTAAATTTGCCCATCCAGACACCTCCAGCTAGTCTCTCATTGGTTCTCGCTATTCCTGTTCATCTTCCACAGAAATTGCAAACTGGGCCAAACAGGAGGTTAAAGGCACTGACTCTCCAAGTCGAGAGAGTGTTAGTAAAGCATCTGGAATGTTGCACCCGAGTACCAGGGTACGAAAACTGAGACATATTTGAACACGTCTCCCGATCACATGGTTGATCATACTCTGGGTTCCACATGCATGTTTTAGCTGAAGGAAGAATACCTAAAACCTGGGTAGTTGAAACCCGTGGAATGGGTACCATGCAATATGACTTCAAAGGGTCTTCATTTGCTCACAGAACCTCTCCAATCCTATCACTGCTGCGTTTATGCCCCTGTACACATGCTTGATTCTCTTTCGGAGACATAGCAATCCCTAGGTTTTAAGATACTTACTAGTCAGGTACATTCTTAGGCGTTTAATATGGGGTGTTGAGTCCATTTCTTTGAGCAAGGAGTAGCTCTTGTTTATTCCATATTTGGCTTAAGGAACTTTATCTGTGCTCATTTCAATCTCTGGTTTTATGCAGCACCCCAACTCACCTTTACGCTTAAGCAAGCATAAGTTGGTTTTCTAAATTTGAGACCCTGTTCTGTTCTGTAATTCAGTTCCTGTGTAGCCAAGTTTCCATTCCGTGTATTACTGATATCTTATGATGTTTCTTTTTCTGTGTGACTTATTTCAGTTAGAATCATCATACCTGAATCCACTCATTGTGCTGCTAAGGGCCTGATGACACAGATTTCATTGCTTGGTGATATTGCTTTGTAAGTAAATACCACAACTTCTTTATCCATTTTTCACTTTCTGCGATGTTGAACTTGTTCTGTAAACGAGGTTCTTGTAAACAGAGGCATCCCAAACTTTGGGGTGGCTGTGTCTTTTTGATTTTAATTTCCCTAAGCTATAGGACCATAAGTGGAAGTGCCCTAGGTTCTGTTGCTTTGTTTTTTATATGTTTCAGGAAACACCATACACTTCTCCCAAGTGGTTGTTGGCAATTTACATCCCGCCCATCAGCATAACAAGGCTCCCAGTTCTCCATGGCCTGTCCTGCCTTTCTGGATTTTACACTTTTTTCAGATGGCCCTTTTGACCGGGGGGAAGTGAGACTTCATTGTAGTGCAGATTTCCTTTGCCAGCGTGCTTGGTTGGCCAAAAAGGGCGTATGCGTTTTTTCCTGAATATATTCAGGAAAAAACGCATACGCCCTTTTTGGCCAAGTGCATCACTGTGGACGTTCTGCCTCTTTTCCTATGCTTTCAATGCAATTCCAGTCTACCTCCTGAAATCGGTTTCCTGCAATTCTGCCCCGCTTTCAAGTCCTCTTGGCAGCCTTACTTCAGTATATTTTTGGACGATAGCTGTCATTTATAACTCTGCAGGTTTGTGAATTACAGTGCCCCTGAGCTCCTTTCTTCAACTCGCTTTCTTTTGAGCTGGCCGCAACACCGCAGGATGGCTTCAGGCCCTAATCTGGTTCCGGTACGGCACGCTGAGCCTTTGGTTATTTCCAATTCCTGGTGGGAAATGAGAGTTAAATTTGCCCATCCAGACACCTCCAGCTAGCCTCTCATTGGTTCTCGCTATTCCTGTTCATCTTCCGCAGAATTTGCAAACTGGGCCAAACAGGAGGTTAAAGGCGCTGACTCTCCAAGTGGGGAGAGTGTTAGTAAAGCGTCTGGAATGTTGCACCCGAGTACCAGGGTACGAAAACTGAGACATATTTGAACACGTCTCCCGATCACATGGTTGATCATACTCTAGGTTCCACATGCATGTTTTAGCTGAAGGAAGAATACCTTAAACCTGGGTAGGTGAAACCCGTGGAATGGGTACCATGCAATATGACTTCAAAGGGTCTTCATTTGCTCACCGAACCTCTCCAATCCTATCACTGCTGCGTTTATGCCCCTGTACACATGCTTGATTCTCTTTCGGAGACATAGCAATCCATAGGTTTTAAGATACTTACTAGTCAGGTACATTCTTAGGCGTTTAATATAGGGTGTTGAGTCCATTTCGTTGAGCAAGGAGTAGCTCTTGTCTATTCCATATTTGGCTTAAGGAACTTTATCTGTGCTCATTTCAATCTCTGGTTTTATGCAGCACCCCAACTCACCTTTCCCCTTAAGCAAGCATAAGTTGGTTTTCTAAATTTGAGACCCTGTTCTGTTCTGTAATTCAGTTCCTGTGTAGCCAAGTTTCCATTCCGTGTATTACTGATATCTTATGATGTTTCTTTTTCTGTGTGACTTATTTCAGTTAGAATCATCATACCTGAATCCACTCATTGTGCTGCTAAGGGCCTGATGACATAGATTTCATTGCTGAGTGATATTGCTTTGTAAGTGATTACCACAACTTCTTTATCCATTTTTCACTTTGTGCGATGTTGAACTTGTACTGTAAACGAGGTTCTTGTAAACAGAGGCTTCCCAAAATTTGGGGTGGCTGTGTCTTTTTGATTTTAATTTCCCTAAACTCTAGGACCATAAGTGGAAGTGCCCTAGGCTCTGTTGCTTTGTTTTTTAGATGTTTCAGGAAACACCATACAGTTCTCCCGAGTGTCTGTTGGCAATTTACATCCCGCCCATCAGCATAACAAGGCTCCCAGTTCTCCATGGCCTGTCCTGCCTTTCTGGATTTTACCCTTTATTCAGATGGCCCTTTTGACCGGGGGGAAGTGAGACTTCATTGTAGTGCAGATTTCCTTTGCAAGCTTGATTGGTTGGCCAAAAAGGGCGTATGCGTTTTTTCCTGAATATATTCAGGAAAAAACGCATACGCCCTTTTTGGCCAAGTGCATCATTGTGGACGTTCTGCCTCTTTTCCTATGCTTTCAATGCAATTCCAGTCTACCTCCTGAAATCGGTTTCCTGCAATTCTGCCCCGCTTTCAAGTCCTCTTGGCAGCCTTACTTCAGTCTATTTTTGGACGATAGCTGTCATTTATAACTCTGCAGGTTTGTGAATTACAGTGCCCCTGAGCTCCTTTCTTCAACTCGCTTTCTTGTGACCTGGCCGCAACACCGCAGGATGGCTTCAGGCCCTAATCTGGTTCCGGCACGGCACGCTGAGCCTTTGGTTATTTCCTATTCCTGGTGGGAAATGAGAGTTAAATTTGCCCGTCCAGACACCTCCAGCTAGTCTCTCATTGGTTCTCGCTATTCCTGTTCATCTTCCACAGAAATTGCAAACTGGGCCAAACAGGAGGTTAAAGGCGCTGACTCTCCAAGTGGGGAGAGTGTTAGTAAAGCGTCTGGAATGTTGCACCCGAGTACCAGGGGAGGAAAACTGAGACATATTTGAACACGTCTCCCGTTCACATGGTTGATCATACTTGGGTTCCACATGCATGTTTTAGCTGAAGGAAGAATACCTTAAACCTGGAGAGTTAAGACCCGTGTAATGGGTACCATGCAATATGACTTCAAAGGGTCTTAATTTGCTCACCGAGCCTCTCCAATCCTATCACTGCTGCGTTTATGCCCCTGTACACATGCTTGATTCTCTTTCGGAGACATAGCAATCCATAGGTTTTAAGATACTTACTAGTCAGGTACATTCTTAGGCGTTTAATATGGGGTGTTGAGTCCATTTCGTTGAGCAAGGAGTAGCTCTTGTCTATTCCATATTTGGCTTAAGGAACTTTATCTGTGCTCATTTCAATCTCTGGTTTTATGCAGCACCCCAACTCACCTTTCCCCTTAAGCAAGCATAAGTTGGTTTTCTAAATTTGAGACCCTGTTCTGTTCTGTAATTCAGTTCCTGTGTAGCCAAGTTTCCATTCCGTGTATTACTGATATCTTATGATGTTTCTTTTTCTGTGTGACTTATTTCAGTTAGAATCATCATACCTGAATCCACTCATTGTGCTGCTAAGGGCCTGATGACACAGATTTCATTGCTGAGTGATATTGCTTTGTAAGTAAATACCACAACTTCTTTATCCATTTTTCACTTTCTGCGATGTTGAACTTGTACTGTAAACGAGGTTCTTGTAAACAGAGGCGTCCCAAACTTTGGGGTGGCTGTGTCTTTTTGATTTTAATTTCCCTAAGCTATAGGACCATAAGTGGAAGTGCCCTAGGTTCTGTTGTTTTGTTTTTTAGATGTTTCAGGAAACACCATACACTTCTCCCGAGTGGTTGTTGGCAATTTACATCCCGCCCATCAGCATAACAAGGCTCCCAGTTCTCCATGGCCTGTCCTGCCTTTCTGGATTTTACACTTTCTTCAGATGGCCCTTTTGACCGGGGGGAAGTGAGACTTCATTGTAGTGCAGATTTCCTTTGCAAGCTTGCTTGGTTGGCCAAAAAGGGCGTATGCGTTTTTTCCTGAATATATTCAGGAAAAAACGCATACGCCCTTTTTGGCCAAGTGCATCATTGTGGACGTTCTGCCTCTTTTCCTATGCTTTCAATGCAATTCCAGTCTACCTCCTGAAATCGGTTTCCTGCAATTCTGCCCCGCTTTCAAGTCCTCTTGGCAGCCTTACTTCAGTCTATTTTTGGACGATAACTGTCATTTATAACTCTGCAGGTTTGTGAATTACAGTGCCCCTGAGCTCCTTTCTTCAACTCGCTTTCTTGTGACCTGGCCGCAACACCGCAGGATGGCTTCAGGCTCTAATCTGGTTCCGGCACGGCACGCTGAGCCTTTGGTTAATTCCTCTTCCTGGTGGGAAATGAGAGTTAAATTTGCCCGTCCAGACACCTCCAGCTAGTCTCTCATTGGTTCTCGCTATTCCTGTTCATCTTCCGCAGAAATTGCAAACTGGGCCAAACAGGAGGTTAAAGGGACTGACTCTCCAAGTCGGGAGAGTGTTAGTAAAGCGTCTGGAATGTTGCACCCGAGTACCAGGGTACGAAAACTGAGACATATTTGAACACGTCTCCCGATCACATGGTTGATCATACTCTGGGTTCCACATGCATGTTTTAGCTGAAGGAAGAATACCTTAAACCTGGGTAGGTGAAACCCGTGGAATGGGTACAATGCAATATGACTTCAAAGGCTCTTCATTTGCTCACCGAACCTCTCCAATCCTATCACTGCTGCGTTTATGCCCCTGTACACATGCTTGATTCTCTTTCGGAGACATAGCAATCCATAGGTTTTAAGATACTTACTAGTCAGGTACATTCTTAGGCGTTTAATATAGGGTGTTGAGTCCATTTCGTTGAGCAAGGAGTAGCTCTTGTCTATTCCATATTTGGCTTAAGGAACTTTATCTGTGCTCATTTCAATCTCTGGTTTTATGCAGCACCCCAACTCACCTTTCCCCTTAAGCAAGCATAAGTTGGTTTTCTAAATTTGAGACCCTGTTCTGTTCTGTAATTCAGTTCCTGTGTAGCCAAGTTTCCATTCCGTGTATTACTGATAACTTATGATGTTTCTTTTTCTGTGTGACTTATTTCAGTTAGAATCATCATACCTGAATCCACTCATTGTGCTGCTAAGGGCCTGATGACATAGATTTCATTGCTGAGTGATATTGCTTTGTAAGTGATTACCACAACTTCTTTATCCATTTTTCACTTTGTGCGATGTTGAACTTGTACTGTAAACGAGGTTCTTGTAAACAGAGGCTTCCCAAAATTTGGGGTGGCTGTGTCTTTTTGATTTTAATTTCCCTAAACTCTAGGACCATAAGTGGAAGTGCCCTAGGCTCTGTTGCTTTGTTTTTTAGATGTTTCAGGAAACACCATACAGTTCTCCCGAGTGTCTGTTGGCAATTTACATCCCGCCCATCAGCATAACAAGGCTCCCAGTTCTCCATGGCCTGTCCTGCCTTTCTGGATTTTACCCTTTATTCAGATGGCCCTTTTGACCGGGGGGAAGTGAGACTTCATTGTAGTGCAGATTTCCTTTGCAAGCTTGATTGGTTGGCCAAAAAGGGCATATGCGTTTTTTCCTGAATATATTCAGGAAAAAACGCATACGCACTTTTTGGCCAAGTGCATCATTGTGGACGTTCTGCCTCTTTTCCTATGCTTTCAATGCAATTCCAGTCTACCTCCTGAAATCGGTTTCCTGCAATTCTGCCCCGCTTTCAAGTCCTCTTGGCAGCCTTACTTCAGTCTATTTTTGGACGATAGCTGTCATTTATAACTCTGCAGGTTTGTGAATTACAGTGCCCCTGAGCTCCTTTCTTCAACTCGCTTTCTTGTGACCTGGCCGCAACACCGCAGGATGGCTTCAGGCCCTAATCTGGTTCCGGCACGGCACGCTGAGCCTTTGGTTATTTCCTATTCCTGGTGGGAAATGAGAGTTAAATTTGCCCGTCCAGACACCTCCAGCTAGTCTCTCATTGGTTCTCGCTATTCCTGTTCATCTTCCGCAGAAATTGCAAACTGGGCCAAACAGGAGGTTAAAGGCGCTGACTCTCCAAGTGGGGAGAGTGTTAGTAAAGCGTCTGGAATGTTGCACCCGAGTACCAGGGGAGGAAAACTGAGACATATTTGAACACGTCTCCCGTTCACATGGTTGATCATACTTGGGTTCCACATGCATGTTTTAGCTGAAGGAAGAATACCTTAAACCTGGAGAGTTAAGACCCGTGTAATGGGTACCATGCAATATGACTTCAAAGGGTCTTAATTTGCTCACCGAGCCTCTCCAATCCTATCACTGCTGCGTTTATGCCCCTGTACACATGCTTGATTCTCTTTCGGAGACATAGCAATCCATAGGTTTTAAGATACTTACTAGTCAGGTACATTCTTAGGCGTTTAATATGGGGTGTTGAGTCCATTTCGTTGAGCAAGGAGTAGCTCTTGTCTATTCCATATTTGGCTTAAGGAACTTTATCTGTGCTCATTTCAATCTCTGGTTTTATGCAGCACCCCAACTCACCTTTCCCCTTAAGCAAGCATAAGTTGGTTTTCTAAATTTGAGACCCTGTTCTGTTCTGTAATTCAGTTCCTGTGTAGCCAAGTTTCCATTCCGTGTATTACTGATATCTTATGATGTTTCTTTTTCTGTGTGACTTATTTCAGTTAGAATCATCATACCTGAATCCACTCATTGTGCTGCTAAGGGCCTGATGACACAGATTTCATTGCTGAGTGATATTGCTTTGTAAGTAAATACCACAACTTCTTTATCCATTTTTCACTTTCTGCGATGTTGAACTTGTACTGTAAACGAGGTTCTTGTAAACAGAGGCGTCCCAAACTTTGGGGTGGCTGTGTCTTTTTGATTTTAATTTCCCTAAGCTATAGGACCATAAGTGGAAGTGCCCTAGGTTCTGTTGTTTTGTTTTTTAGATGTTTCAGGAAACACCATACACTTCTCCCGAGTGGTTGTTGGCAATTTACATCCCGCCCATCAGCATAACAAGGCTCCCAGTTCTCCATGGCCTGTCCTGCCTTTCTGGATTTTACACTTTCTTCAGATGGCCCTTTTGACCGGGGGGAAGTGAGACTTCATTGTAGTGCAGATTTCCTTTGCAAGCTTGCTTGGTTGGCCAAAAAGGGCGTATGCGTTTTTTCCTGAATATATTCAGGAAAAAACGCATACGCCCTTTTTGGCCAAGTGCATCATTGTGGACGTTCTGCCTCTTTTCCTATGCTTTCAATGCAATTCCAGTCTACCTCCTGAAATCGGTTTCCTGCAATTCTGCCCCGCTTTCAAGTCCTCTTGGCAGCCTTACTTCAGTCTATTTTTGGACGATAACTGTCATTTATAACTCTGCAGGTTTGTGAATTACAGTGCCCCTGAGCTCCTTTCTTCAACTCGCTTTCTTGTGACCTGGCCGCAACACCGCAGGATGGCTTCAGGCTCTAATCTGGTTCCGGCACGGCACGCTGAGCCTTTGGTTAATTCCTCTTCCTGGTGGGAAATGAGAGTTAAATTTGCCCGTCCAGACACCTCCAGCTAGTCTCTCATTGGTTCTCGCTATTCCTGTTCATCTTCCGCAGAAATTGCAAACTGGGCCAAACAGGAGGTTAAAGGGACTGACTCTCCAAGTCGGGAGAGTGTTAGTAAAGCGTCTGGAATGTTGCACCCGAGTACCAGGGTACGAAAACTGAGACATATTTGAACACGTCTCCCGATCACATGGTTGATCATACTCTGGGTTCCACATGCATGTTTTAGCTGAAGGAAGAATACCTTAAACCTGGGTAGGTGAAACCCGTGGAATGGGTACAATGCAATATGACTTCAAAGGCTCTTCATTTGCTCACCGAACCTCTCCAATCCTATCACTGCTGCGTTTATGCCCCTGTACACATGCTTGATTCTCTTTCGGAGACATAGCAATCCATAGGTTTTAAGATACTTACTAGTCAGGTACATTCTTAGGCGTTTAATATAGGGTGTTGAGTCCATTTCGTTGAGCAAGGAGTAGCTCTTGTCTATTCCATATTTGGCTTAAGGAACTTTATCTGTGCTCATTTCAATCTCTGGTTTTATGCAGCACCCCAACTCACCTTTCCCCTTAAGCAAGCATAAGTTGGTTTTCTAAATTTGAGACCCTGTTCTGTTCTGTAATTCAGTTCCTGTGTAGCCAAGTTTCCATTCCGTGTATTACTGATAACTTATGATGTTTCTTTTTCTGTGTGACTTATTTCAGTTAGAATCATCATACCTGAATCCACTCATTGTGCTGCTAAGGGCCTGATGACATAGATTTCATTGCTGAGTGATATTGCTTTGTAAGTGATTACCACAACTTCTTTATCCATTTTTCACTTTGTGCGATGTTGAACTTGTACTGTAAACGAGGTTCTTGTAAACAGAGGCTTCCCAAAATTTGGGGTGGCTGTGTCTTTTTGATTTTAATTTCCCTAAACTCTAGGACCATAAGTGGAAGTGCCCTAGGCTCTGTTGCTTTGTTTTTTAGATGTTTCAGGAAACACCATACAGTTCTCCCGAGTGTCTGTTGGCAATTTACATCCCGCCCATCAGCATAACAAGGCTCCCAGTTCTCCATGGCCTGTCCTGCCTTTCTGGATTTTACCCTTTATTCAGATGGCCCTTTTGACCGGGGGGAAGTGAGACTTCATTGTAGTGCAGATTTCCTTTGCAAGCTTGATTGGTTGGCCAAAAAGGGCATATGCGTTTTTTCCTGAATATATTCAGGAAAAAACGCATACGCACTTTTTGGCCAAGTGCATCATTGTGGACGTTCTGCCTCTTTTCCTATGCTTTCAATGCAATTCCAGTCTACCTCCTGAAATCGGTTTCCTGCAATTCTGCCCCGCTTTCAAGTCCTCTTGGCAGCCTTACTTCAGTCTATTTTTGGACGATAGCTGTCATTTATAACTCTGCAGGTTTGTGAATTACAGTGCCCCTGAGCTCCTTTCTTCAACTCGCTTTCTTGTGACCTGGCCGCAACACCGCAGGATGGCTTCAGGCCCTAATCTGGTTCCGGCACGGCACGCTGAGCCTTTGGTTATTTCCTATTCCTGGTGGGAAATGAGAGTTAAATTTGCCCGTCCAGACACCTCCAGCTAGTCTCTCATTGGTTCTCGCTATTCCTGTTCATCTTCCGCAGAAATTGCAAACTGGGCCAAACAGGAGGTTAAAGGCGCTGACTCTCCAAGTGGGGAGAGTGTTAGTAAAGCGTCTGGAATGTTGCACCCGAGTACCAGGGGAGGAAAACTGAGACATATTTGAACACGTCTCCCGTTCACATGGTTGATCATACTTGGGTTCCACATGCATGTTTTAGCTGAAGGAAGAATACCTTAAACCTGGAGAGTTAAGACCCGTGTAATGGGTACCATGCAATATGACTTCAAAGGGTCTTAATTTGCTCACCGAGCCTCTCCAATCCTATCACTGCTGCGTTTATGCCCCTGTACACATGCTTGATTCTCTTTCGGAGACATAGCAATCCATAGGTTTTAAGATACTTACTAGTCAGGTACATTCTTAGGCGTTTAATATGGGGTGTTGAGTCCATTTCGTTGAGCAAGGAGTAGCTCTTGTCTATTCCATATTTGGCTTAAGGAACTTTATCTGTGCTCATTTCAATCTCTGGTTTTATGCAGCACCCCAACTCACCTTTCCCCTTAAGCAAGCATAAGTTGGTTTTCTAAATTTGAGACCCTGTTCTGTTCTGTAATTCAGTTCCTGTGTAGCCAAGTTTCCATTCCGTGTATTACTGATATCTTATGATGTTTCTTTTTCTGTGTGACTTATTTCAGTTAGAATCATCATACCTGAATCCACTCATTGTGCTGCTACGGGCCTGATGACATAGATTTCATTGCTGAGTGATATTGCCTTGTAAGTGATTACCACAACTTCTTTATCCATTTTTCACTTTCTGCGATGTTGAACTTGTACTGTAAACGAGGTTCTTGTAAACAGAGCCGTTCCAAACTTTGGGGTGGCTGTGTCTTTTTGATTTTAATTTCCCTAAGCTATAGGACCATAAGTGGAAGTGCCCTAGGCTCTGTTGCTTTGTTTTTTAGATGTTTCAGGAAACACCATACACTTCTCCCAAGTGTCTGTTGGCAATTTACATCCCGCCCATCAGCATAACAAGGCTCCCAGTTCTCCATGGCCTGTCCTGCCTTTCTGGATTTTACACTTTTTTCAGATGGCCCTTTTGACCGGGGGGAAGTGAGACTTCATTGTAGTGCAGATTTCCTTTGCAAGCTTGCTTGGTTGGCCGAAAAGGGCGTATGCGATTTTTCCTGAATATATTCAGGAAAAAACGCATACGCCCTTTTTGGCCAAGTGCATCATTGTGGACGTTCTGCCTCTTTTCCTATGCTTTCAATACAATTCCAGTCTACCTCCTGAAATCGGTTTCCTGCAATTCTGCCCCGCTTTCAAGTCCTCTTGGCAGCCTTACTTCAGTCTATTTTTGGACGATAGCTGTCATTTATAACTCTGCAGGTTTGTGAATTACAGTGCCCCTGAGTTCATTTCTTCAACTCGCTTTCTTGTGACCTGGCCGCAACACCGCAGGATGGCTTCAGGCCCTAATCTGGTTCCGGCCCGGCATGCTGTGCCTTTGGTTAATTCCTCTTCCTGGTGGGAAATGAGAGTTAAATTTGCCCGTCCAGATACCTCCAGCTAGCCTCTCATTGGTTCTCGCTACTCCTGTTCATCTTCCGCAGAAATTGCAAACTGGGCCAAACAGGAGGTTAAAGGGACTGACTCTCCAAGTCGGGAGAGTGTTAGTAAAGCATCTGGAATGTTGCACCCGAGTACCAGGGTAGGAAAACTGAGACATATTTGAACACGTCTCCCGTTCACATGGTTGATCATACTCTGGGTTCCACATGCATGTTTTAGCTGAAGGAAGAATACCTTAAACCTGGAGAGTTGAGACCCGTGGAAAGGGTACCGTGCAATAAGACTTCAAAGGGTCTTCATTTGCTCACCGAACCTCTCCAATCCTATCACTGCTGCGTTTATGCCCCTGTACACACGCTTGATTCTCTTTTGGAGACATAGCAATCCATAGGTTTTAAGATACTTACTAGTCAGGTACATTCTTAGGCGTTTAATATGGGGTTTTGAGTCCATTTCATTGAGCAAGGAGTAGCTCTTGTCTATTCCATATTTGGCTTAAGGAACTTTATCTGTGCTCATTTCAATCTCTGGTTTTATGCAGCACCCCAACTCACCTTTCCCCTTAAGCAAGCATAAGTTGGTTTTCTAAATTTGAGACCCTGTTCTGTTTTGGAATGCAGTTCCTGTGTAGCCAAGTTTACATTCCGTGTATTACTGATATCTTATGATGTTTCTTTTTCTGTGTGACTTATTTCAGTTAGAATCATCGTACCTGAATCCACTCATGATGCTGCTACGGGCCTGATGACATAGATTTCATTGCTGAGTGATACTGCATTGTACGTAAGTACCACAAGTTCTTTATCCATTTTTCACTTTCTGTGATATTGAACTTGTACGGTAAACGAGGTTCTTGTAAACGGAGGCGTCCCAAACTTTGGGGTGGCTGTGTCTTTTTGATTTTAATTTCCCTAAGCTATAGGACCATAAGTGGAAGTGCCCTAGGCTCTGTTGCTTTGTTTTTTAGATGTTTCAGGAAACACCATACACTTCTCCTGAGTGTCTGTTGGCAATTTACATCCCGCCCATCAGCATAACAAGGCTCCCAGTTCTCCATGGCCTATCCTGCCTTTCTGGATTTTACACTTTTTTCAGATGGCCCTTTTGACCGGGGGGAAGTGAGACTTCATTGTAGTGCAGATTTCCTTTGCAAGTTTGCTTGGTTGGCCAAAAAGGGCGTATGCGTTTTTTCCTGAATATATTCAGGAAAAAACGCATACGCCCTTTTTGGCCAAGTGCATCATTGTGGACGTTCTGCCTCTTTTCCTATGCTTTCAATGCAATTCCAGTCTACCTCCTGAAATCGGTTTCCTGTAATTCTGCCCCGCTTTCAAGTACACTTGGCAGCCTTACTTCAGTCTATTTTTGGACGATAGCTGTCATTTATAACTCTGCAGGTTTGTGAATTACAGTGCCCCTGAGCTCCTTTCTTCAACTCGCTTTCTTGTGACCTGGCCGCAACACCGCAGGATGGCTTCAGGCCCTAATCTGGTTCCGGCACGGCACGCTGAGCCTTTGGTTATTTCCTATTCCTGGTGGGAAATGAGAGTTAAATTTGCCCGTCCAGACACCTCCAGCTAGTCTCTCATTGGTTCTCGCTATTCCTGTTCATCTTCCGCAGAAATTGCAAACTGGGCCAAACAGGAGGTTAAAGGCGCTGACTCTCCAAGTGGGGAGAGTGTTAGTAAAGCGTCTGGAATGTTGCACCCGAGTACCAGGGGAGGAAAACTGAGACATATTTGAACACGTCTCCCGTTCACATGGTTGATCATACTTGGGTTCCACATGCATGTTTTAGCTGAAGGAAGAATACCTTAAACCTGGAGAGTTAAGACCCGTGTAATGGGTACCATGCAATATGACTTCAAAGGGTCTTAATTTGCTCACCGAGCCTCTCCAATCCTATCACTGCTGCGTTTATGCCCCTGTACACATGCTTGATTCTCTTTCGGAGACATAGCAATCCATAGGTTTTAAGATACTTACTAGTCAGGTACATTCTTAGGCGTTTAATATGGGGTGTTGAGTCCATTTCGTTGAGCAAGGAGTAGCTCTTGTCTATTCCATATTTGGCTTAAGGAACTTTATCTGTGCTCATTTCAATCTCTGGTTTTATGCAGCACCCCAACTCACCTTTCCCCTTAAGCAAGCATAAGTTGGTTTTCTAAATTTGAGACCCTGTTCTGTTCTGTAATTCAGTTCCTGTGTAGCCAAGTTTCCATTCCGTGTATTACTGATATCTTATGATGTTTCTTTTTCTGTGTGACTTATTTCAGTTAGAATCATCATACCTGAATCCACTCATTGTGCTGCTAAGGGCCTGATGACACAGATTTCATTGCTGAGTGATATTGCTTTGTAAGTAAATACCACAACTTCTTTATCCATTTTTCACTTTCTGCGATGTTGAACTTGTACTGTAAACGAGGTTCTTGTAAACAGAGGCGTCCCAAACTTTGGGGTGGCTGTGTCTTTTTGATTTTAATTTCCCTAAGCTATAGGACCATAAGTGGAAGTGCCCTAGGTTCTGTTGTTTTGTTTTTTAGATGTTTCAGGAAACACCATACACTTCTCCCGAGTGGTTGTTGGCAATTTACATCCCGCCCATCAGCATAACAAGGCTCCCAGTTCTCCATGGCCTGTCCTGCCTTTCTGGATTTTACACTTTCTTCAGATGGCCCTTTTGACCGGGGGGAAGTGAGACTTCATTGTAGTGCAGATTTCCTTTGCAAGCTTGCTTGGTTGGCCAAAAAGGGCGTATGCGTTTTTTCCTGAATATATTCAGGAAAAAACGCATACGCCCTTTTTGGCCAAGTGCATCATTGTGGACGTTCTGCCTCTTTTCCTATGCTTTCAATGCAATTCCAGTCTACCTCCTGAAATCGGTTTCCTGCAATTCTGCCCCGCTTTCAAGTCCTCTTGGCAGCCTTACTTCAGTCTATTTTTGGACGATAACTGTCATTTATAACTCTGCAGGTTTGTGAATTACAGTGCCCCTGAGCTCCTTTCTTCAACTCGCTTTCTTGTGACCTGGCCGCAACACCGCAGGATGGCTTCAGGCTCTAATCTGGTTCCGGCACGGCACGCTGAGCCTTTGGTTAATTCCTCTTCCTGGTGGGAAATGAGAGTTAAATTTGCCCGTCCAGACACCTCCAGCTAGTCTCTCATTGGTTCTCGCTATTCCTGTTCATCTTCCGCAGAAATTGCAAACTGGGCCAAACAGGAGGTTAAAGGGACTGACTCTCCAAGTCGGGAGAGTGTTAGTAAAGCGTCTGGAATGTTGCACCCGAGTACCAGGGTACGAAAACTGAGACATATTTGAACACGTCTCCCGATCACATGGTTGATCATACTCTGGGTTCCACATGCATGTTTTAGCTGAAGGAAGAATACCTTAAACCTGGGTAGGTGAAACCCGTGGAATGGGTACAATGCAATATGACTTCAAAGGCTCTTCATTTGCTCACCGAACCTCTCCAATCCTATCACTGCTGCGTTTATGCCCCTGTACACATGCTTGATTCTCTTTCGGAGACATAGCAATCCATAGGTTTTAAGATACTTACTAGTCAGGTACATTCTTAGGCGTTTAATATAGGGTGTTGAGTCCATTTCGTTGAGCAAGGAGTAGCTCTTGTCTATTCCATATTTGGCTTAAGGAACTTTATCTGTGCTCATTTCAATCTCTGGTTTTATGCAGCACCCCAACTCACCTTTCCCCTTAAGCAAGCATAAGTTGGTTTTCTAAATTTGAGACCCTGTTCTGTTCTGTAATTCAGTTCCTGTGTAGCCAAGTTTCCATTCCGTGTATTACTGATAACTTATGATGTTTCTTTTTCTGTGTGACTTATTTCAGTTAGAATCATCATACCTGAATCCACTCATTGTGCTGCTAAGGGCCTGATGACATAGATTTCATTGCTGAGTGATATTGCTTTGTAAGTGATTACCACAACTTCTTTATCCATTTTTCACTTTGTGCGATGTTGAACTTGTACTGTAAACGAGGTTCTTGTAAACAGAGGCTTCCCAAAATTTGGGGTGGCTGTGTCTTTTTGATTTTAATTTCCCTAAACTCTAGGACCATAAGTGGAAGTGCCCTAGGCTCTGTTGCTTTGTTTTTTAGATGTTTCAGGAAACACCATACAGTTCTCCCGAGTGTCTGTTGGCAATTTACATCCCGCCCATCAGCATAACAAGGCTCCCAGTTCTCCATGGCCTGTCCTGCCTTTCTGGATTTTACCCTTTATTCAGATGGCCCTTTTGACCGGGGGGAAGTGAGACTTCATTGTAGTGCAGATTTCCTTTGCAAGCTTGATTGGTTGGCCAAAAAGGGCATATGCGTTTTTTCCTGAATATATTCAGGAAAAAACGCATACGCACTTTTTGGCCAAGTGCATCATTGTGGACGTTCTGCCTCTTTTCCTATGCTTTCAATGCAATTCCAGTCTACCTCCTGAAATCGGTTTCCTGCAATTCTGCCCCGCTTTCAAGTCCTCTTGGCAGCCTTACTTCAGTCTATTTTTGGACGATAGCTGTCATTTATAACTCTGCAGGTTTGTGAATTACAGTGCCCCTGAGCTCCTTTCTTCAACTCGCTTTCTTGTGACCTGGCCGCAACACCGCAGGATGGCTTCAGGCCCTAATCTGGTTCCGGCACGGCACGCTGAGCCTTTGGTTATTTCCTATTCCTGGTGGGAAATGAGAGTTAAATTTGCCCGTCCAGACACCTCCAGCTAGTCTCTCATTGGTTCTCGCTATTCCTGTTCATCTTCCGCAGAAATTGCAAACTGGGCCAAACAGGAGGTTAAAGGCGCTGACTCTCCAAGTGGGGAGAGTGTTAGTAAAGCGTCTGGAATGTTGCACCCGAGTACCAGGGGAGGAAAACTGAGACATATTTGAACACGTCTCCCGTTCACATGGTTGATCATACTTGGGTTCCACATGCATGTTTTAGCTGAAGGAAGAATACCTTAAACCTGGAGAGTTAAGACCCGTGTAATGGGTACCATGCAATATGACTTCAAAGGGTCTTAATTTGCTCACCGAGCCTCTCCAATCCTATCACTGCTGCGTTTATGCCCCTGTACACATGCTTGATTCTCTTTCGGAGACATAGCAATCCATAGGTTTTAAGATACTTACTAGTCAGGTACATTCTTAGGCGTTTAATATGGGGTGTTGAGTCCATTTCGTTGAGCAAGGAGTAGCTCTTGTCTATTCCATATTTGGCTTAAGGAACTTTATCTGTGCTCATTTCAATCTCTGGTTTTATGCAGCACCCCAACTCACCTTTCCCCTTAAGCAAGCATAAGTTGGTTTTCTAAATTTGAGACCCTGTTCTGTTCTGTAATTCAGTTCCTGTGTAGCCAAGTTTCCATTCCGTGTATTACTGATATCTTATGATGTTTCTTTTTCTGTGTGACTTATTTCAGTTAGAATCATCATACCTGAATCCACTCATTGTGCTGCTACGGGCCTGATGACATAGATTTCATTGCTGAGTGATATTGCCTTGTAAGTGATTACCACAACTTCTTTATCCATTTTTCACTTTCTGCGATGTTGAACTTGTACTGTAAACGAGGTTCTTGTAAACAGAGCCGTTCCAAACTTTGGGGTGGCTGTGTCTTTTTGATTTTAATTTCCCTAAGCTATAGGACCATAAGTGGAAGTGCCCTAGGCTCTGTTGCTTTGTTTTTTAGATGTTTCAGGAAACACCATACACTTCTCCCAAGTGTCTGTTGGCAATTTACATCCCGCCCATCAGCATAACAAGGCTCCCAGTTCTCCATGGCCTGTCCTGCCTTTCTGGATTTTACACTTTTTTCAGATGGCCCTTTTGACCGGGGGGAAGTGAGACTTCATTGTAGTGCAGATTTCCTTTGCAAGCTTGCTTGGTTGGCCGAAAAGGGCGTATGCGATTTTTCCTGAATATATTCAGGAAAAAACGCATACGCCCTTTTTGGCCAAGTGCATCATTGTGGACGTTCTGCCTCTTTTCCTATGCTTTCAATACAATTCCAGTCTACCTCCTGAAATCGGTTTCCTGCAATTCTGCCCCGCTTTCAAGTCCTCTTGGCAGCCTTACTTCAGTCTATTTTTGGACGATAGCTGTCATTTATAACTCTGCAGGTTTGTGAATTACAGTGCCCCTGAGTTCATTTCTTCAACTCGCTTTCTTGTGACCTGGCCGCAACACCGCAGGATGGCTTCAGGCCCTAATCTGGTTCCGGCCCGGCATGCTGTGCCTTTGGTTAATTCCTCTTCCTGGTGGGAAATGAGAGTTAAATTTGCCCGTCCAGATACCTCCAGCTAGCCTCTCATTGGTTCTCGCTACTCCTGTTCATCTTCCGCAGAAATTGCAAACTGGGCCAAACAGGAGGTTAAAGGGACTGACTCTCCAAGTCGGGAGAGTGTTAGTAAAGCATCTGGAATGTTGCACCCGAGTACCAGGGTAGGAAAACTGAGACATATTTGAACACGTCTCCCGTTCACATGGTTGATCATACTCTGGGTTCCACATGCATGTTTTAGCTGAAGGAAGAATACCTTAAACCTGGAGAGTTGAGACCCGTGGAAAGGGTACCGTGCAATAAGACTTCAAAGGGTCTTCATTTGCTCACCGAACCTCTCCAATCCTATCACTGCTGCGTTTATGCCCCTGTACACACGCTTGATTCTCTTTTGGAGACATAGCAATCCATAGGTTTTAAGATACTTACTAGTCAGGTACATTCTTAGGCGTTTAATATGGGGTTTTGAGTCCATTTCATTGAGCAAGGAGTAGCTCTTGTCTATTCCATATTTGGCTTAAGGAACTTTATCTGTGCTCATTTCAATCTCTGGTTTTATGCAGCACCCCAACTAACCTTTACCCTTAAGCAAGCATAAGTTGGTTTTCTAAATTTGAGACCCTGTTCTGTTTTGGAATGCAGTTCCTGTGTAGCCAAGTTTACATTCCGTGTATTACTGATATCTTATGATGTTTCTTTTTCTGTGTGACTTATTTCAGTTAGAATCATCGTACCTGAATCCACTCATGATGCTGCTACGGGCCTGATGACATAGATTTCATTGCTGAGTGATACTGCATTGTACGTAAGTACCACAAATTCTTTATCCATTTTTCACTTTCTGTGATATTGAACTTGTACGGTAAACGAGGTTCTTGTAAACGGAGGCGTCCCAAACTTTGGGGTGGCTGTGTCTTTTTGATTTTAATTTCCCTAAGCTATAGGACCATAAGTGGAAGTGCCCTAGGCTCTGTTGCTTTGTTTTTTAGATGTTTCAGGAAACACCATACACTTCTCCTGAGTGTCTGTTGGCAATTTACATCCCGCCCATCAGCATAACAAGGCTCCCAGTTCTCCATGGCCTATCCTGCCTTTCTGGATTTTACACTTTTTTCAGATGGCCCTTTTGACCGGGGGGAAGTGAGACTTCATTGTAGTGCAGATTTCCTTTGCAAGTTTGCTTGGTTGGCCAAAAAGGGCGTATGCGTTTTTTCCTGAATATATTCAGGAAAAAACGCATACGCCCTTTTTGGCCAAGTGCATCATTGTGGACGTTCTGCCTCTTTTCCTATGCTTTCAATGCAATTCCAGTCTACCTCCTGAAATCGGTTTCCTGTAATTCTGCCCCGCTTTCAAGTACACTTGGCAGCCTTACTTCAGTCTATTTTTGGACGATAGCTGTCATTTATAACTCTGCAGGTTTGTGAATTACAGTGCCCCTGAGCTCCTTTCTTCAACTCGCTTTCTTGTGACCTGGCCGCAACACCGCAGGATGTCTTCAGGCCCTAATCTGGTTCTGGCATGGCACGCTGAGCCTTTGGTTAATTCCTCTTCCTGGTGGGAAATGAGAGTTAAATTTGCCCATCCAGACACCTCCAGCTAGTCTCTCATTGGTTCTCGCTATTCCTGTTCATCTTCCACAGAAATTGCAAACTGGGCCAAACAGGAGGTTAAAGGGACTGACTCTCCAAGTCGAGAGAGTGTTAGTAAAGCATCTGGAATGTTGCACCCGAGTACCAGGGTACGAAAACTGAGACATATTTGAACACGTCTCCCGATCACATGGTTGATCATACTCTGGGTTCCACATGCATGTTTTAGCTGAAGGAAGAATACATGAAACCTGGGTAGTTGAAACCCGTGGAATGGGTACCATGCAATATGACTTTAAAGGGTCTTCATTTGCTCACCGAACATCTGCAATCCTATCACTGCTGCGTTTATGCCCCTGTACACATGCTTGATTCTCTTTCGGAGACATAGCAATCCATAGGTTTTAAGATACTTACTAGTCAGGTACATTCTTAGGCGTTTAATATGCGGTGTTGAGTCCATTTCGTTGAGCAAGGAGTAGCTCTTGTCTATTCCATATTTGGCTTAAGGAACTTTATCTGTGCTCATTTCAATCTCTGGTTTTATGCAGCACCCCAACTCACCTTTCCCCTTAAGCAAGCATAAGTTGGTTTTCTAAATTTGAGACCCTGTTCTGTTCTGTAATTCAGTTCCTGTGTAGCCAAGTTTCCATTCCGTGTATTACTGATATCTTATGATGTTTCTTTTTCTGTGTGACTTATTTCAGTTAGAATCATCATACCTGAATCCACTCATTGTGCTGCTAAGGGCCTGATGACATAGATTTCATTGCTGAGTGATATTGCTTTGTAAGTGATTACCACAACTTCTTTATCCATTTTTCACTTTCTGCGATGTTGAACTTGTACTGTAAATGAGGTTCTTGTAAACAGAGCCGTTCCAAACTTTGGGGTGGCTGTGTCTTTTTGATTTTAATTTCCCTAAGCTATAGGACCATAAGTGGAAGTGCCCTAGGCTCTGTTGCTTTGTTTTTTAGATGTTTCAGGAAACACCATACACTTCTCCCAAGTGTCTGTTGGCAATTTACATCCCGCCCATCAGCATAACAAGGCTCCCAGTTCTCCATGGCCTGTCCTGCCTTTCTGGATTTTACACTTTTTTCAGATGGCCCTTTTGACCGGGGGGAAGTGAGACTTCATTGTAGTGCAGATTTCCTTTGCAAGCTTGCTTGGTTGGCCGAAAAGTGCGTATGCGATTTTTCCTGAATATATTCAGGAAAAAACGCATACGCCCTTTTTGGCCAAGTGCATCATTGTGGACGTTCTGCCTCTTTTCCTATGCTTTCAATACAATTCCAGTCTACCTCCTGAAATCGGTTTCCTGCAATTCTGCCCCGCTTTCAAGTCCTCTTGGCAGCCTTACTTCAGTCTATTTTTGGACGATAGCTGTCATTTATAACTCTGCAGGTTTGTGAATTACAGTGCCCCTGAGTTCATTTCTTCAACTCGCTTTCTTGTGACCTGGCCGCAACACCGCAGGATGGCTTCAGGCCCTAATCTGGTTCCGGCCCGGCATGCGGAGCCTTTGGTTAATTCCTCTTCCTGGTGGGAAATGAGAGTTAAATTTGCCCGTCCAGACACCTCCAGCTAGCCTCTCATTGGTTCTCGCTATTCCTGTTCATCTTCCGCAGAAATTGCAAACTGGGCCAAACAGGAGGTTAAAGGGACTGACTCTCCAAGTCGGGAGAGTGTTAGTAAAGCATCTGGAATGTTGCACCCGAGTACCAGGGTAGGAAAATTGAGACATATTTGAACACGTCTCCCGTTCACATGGTTGATCATACTCTGGGTTCCACATGCATGTTTTAGCTGAAGGAAGAATACCTTAAACCTGGAGAGTTGAGACCCGTGGAATGGGTACCGTCCAATATGACTTCAAAGGGTCTTCATTTGCTCACCGAACCTCTCCAATCCTATCACTGCTGCGTTTATGCCCCTGTACACATGCTTGATTCTCTTTTGGAGACATAGCAATCCATAGGTTTTAAGATACTTACTAGTCAGGTACATTCTTAGGCGTTTAATATGGGGTTTTGAGTCCATTTCGTTGAGCAAGGAGTAGCTCTTGTGTATTCCATATTTGGCTTAAGGAACTTTATCTGTGCTCATTTCAATCTCTGGTTTTATGCAGCACCCCAACTCACCTTTCCCCTTAAGCAAGCATAAGTTGGTTTTCTAAATTTGAGACCCTGTTCTGTTCTGTAATTCAGTTCCTGTGTAGCCAAGTTTCCATTCCGTGTATTACTGATATCTTATGATGTTTCTTTTTCTGTGTGACTTATTTCAGTTAGAATCATCATACCTGAATCCACTCATTGTGCTGCTAAGGGCCTGATGACACAGATTTCATTGCTGAGTGATATTGCTTTGTAAGTAAATACCACAACTTCTTTATCCATTTTTCACTTTCTGCGATGTTGAACTTGTACTGTAAACGAGGTTCTTGTAAACAGAGGCGTCCCAAACTTTGGGATGGCTGTGTCTTTTTGATTTTAATTTCCCTAAGCTATAGGACCATAAGTGGAAGTGCCATAGGTTCTGTTGCTTTGTTTTTTAGATGTTTCAGGAAACACCATACACTTCTCCCGAGTGGTTGTTGGCAATTTACATCCCGCCCATCAGCATAACAAGGCTCCCAGTTCTCCATGGCCTGTCCTGACTTTCTGGATTTTACCCTTTTTTCAGATGACCCTTTTGACCGGGGGGAAGTGAGACTTCATTGTAGTGCAGATTTCCTTTTCAAGCTAGCTTGGTTGGCCAAAAAGGGCGTATGCGTTTTTTCCTGAATATATTCAGGAAAAAACGCATACGCCCTTTTTGGCCAAGTGCATCATTGTGGACGTTCTGCCTCTTTTCCTATGCTTTCAATGCAATTCCAGTCTACCTCCTGAAATCGGTTTCCTGCAATTCTGCCCCACCTTCAAGTCCTCTTGGCAGCCTTACTTCAGTCTATTTTTGGACGATAGCTGTCATTTATAACTCTGCAGGTTTGTGAATTACAGTGCCCCTGAGCTCCTTTCTTCAACTCGCTTTCTTTTGAGCTGGCCGCAACACCGCAGGATGGCTTCAGGCCCTAATCTGGTTCCGGCACGGC
Organism: Delphinus delphis; assembly: GCF_949987515.2. Classification (NCBI taxonomy): domain Eukaryota; kingdom Metazoa; phylum Chordata; class Mammalia; order Artiodactyla; family Delphinidae; genus Delphinus; species Delphinus delphis. Next base: position 673,979 of record NW_027192696.1, on the reverse strand, counting down.
ACGCTGAGCCTCTGGTTATTTCCTCTTCCTGGTGGGAAATGAGAGTTAAATTTGCCCGTCCAGACACCTCCAGCTAGTCTCTCATTGGTTCTCGCTATTCCTGTTCATCTTCCGCAGAAATTGCAAACTGGGCCAAACAGGAGGTTAAAGGCACTGACTCTCCAAGTCGGGAGAGTGTTAGTAAAGCGTCTGGAATGTTGCACTCGAGTACCAGGGGAGGAAAACTGAGACATATTTGAACACGTCTCCCGATCACATGGTTGATCATACTCTGGGTTCCACATGCATGTTTTAGCTGAAGGAAGAATACCTAAAACCTGGGTAGTTGAAACCCATGGAATGGGTACCATGCAATATGACTTCAAAGGGTCTTCATTTGCTCACCGAACCTCTCCAATCCTATCACTGCTGCGTTTATGCCCTGTACACATGCTTGATTCTCTTTCGGAGACATAGCAATCCCTAGGTTTTAAGATACTTACTAGTCAGGTACATTCTTAGGCGTTTAATATGCGGTGTTGAGTCCATTTCTTTGAGCAAGGAGTAGCTCTTGTCTATTCCATATTTGGCTTAAGGAACTTTATCTGTGCTCATTTCAATCTCTGGTTTTATGCAGCACCCCAACTCACCTTTACCCTTAAGCAAGCATAAGTTGGTTTTCTAAATTTGAGACCCTGTTCTCTTCTGTAATTCAGTTCCTGTGTAGCCAAGTTTCCATTCCGTGTATTACTGATATCTTATGATGTTTGTTTTTCTGTGTGACTTATTTCAGTTAGAATCATCATACCTGAATCCACTCATTGTGCTGCTAAGGGCCTGATGACATAGATTTCATTGCTGAGTGATATTGCTTTGTAAGTGATTACCACAACTTCTTTATCCATTTTTCACTTTCTGCGATGTTGAACTTGTACTGTAAACGAGGTTCTTGTAAACAGAGCCGTTCCAAACTTTGGGGTGGCTGTGTCTTTTTGATTTTAATTTCCCTAAGCTATAGGACCATAAGTGGAAGTGCCCTAGGCTCTGTTGCTTTGTTTTTTAGATGTTTCAGGAAACACCATACACTTCTCTCAAGTGTCTGTTGGCAATTTACATCCCGCCCATCAGCATAACAAGGCTCCCTGTTCTCCATGGCCTGTCCTGCCTTTCTGGATTTTACACTTTTTTCAGAAGGCCCTTTTGACCGGGGGGAAGTGAGACTTCATTGTAGTGCAGATTTCCTTTGCAAGCTTGCTTGGTTGGCCAAAAAGGGCGTATGCGTTTTTTCCTGAATATATTCAGGAAAAAACGCATACGCCCTTTTTGGCCAAGTGCATCATTGTGGACGTTCTGCCTCTTTTCCTATGCTTTCAATGCAATTCCAGTCTACCTCCTGAAATCGGTTTCCTGCAATTCTGCCCCGCTTTCAAGTCCTCTTGGCAGCCTTACTTCAGTCTATTTTTGGACGATAGCTGTCATTTATAACTCTGCAGGTTTGTGAATTACAGTGCCCCTGAGCTCCTTTCTTCAACTCGCTTTCTTGTGACCTGGCCGCAACACCGCAGGATGGCTTCAGGCCCTAATCTGGTTCCGGCCCGGCATGCGGAGCCTTTGGTTAATTCCTCTTCCTGGTGGGAAATGAGAGTTAAATTTCCCCGTCCAGACACCTCCAGCTAGCCTCTCATTGGTTCTTGCTATTCCTGTTCATCTTCCGCAGAAATTGCAAACTGGGCCAAACAGGAGGTTAAAGGGACGGACTCTCCAAGTCGGGAGAGTGTTAGTAAAGCGTCTGGAATGTTGCACCCGAGTACCAGGGTACGAAAACTGAGACATATTTGAACACGTCTCCCGATCACGTGGTTGATCATACTCTGGGTTCCACATGCATGTTTTAGCTGAAGGAAGAATACCTTAAACCTGGAGAGTTGAGACCCGTGGAATGGGTACCGTGCAATATGACTTCAAAGGGTCTTCATTTGCTCACTGAACCTCTCCAATCCTATCACTGCTGCGTTTATGCCCCTGTACACACGCTTGATTCTCTTTTGGAGACATAGCAATCCATAGGTTTTAAGATACTTACTAGTCAGGTACATTCTTAGGCGTTTAATATGGGGTTTTGAGTCCATTTCGTTGAGCAAGGAGTAGCTCTTGTCTATTCCATATTTGGCTTAAGGAACTTTATCTGTGCTCATTTCAATCTCTGGTTTTATGCAGCACCCCAACTCACCTTTCCCCTTAAGCAAGCATAAGTTGGTTTTCTAAATTTGAGACCCTGTTCTGTTTTGGAATGCAGTTCCTGTGTAGCCAAGTTTACATTCCGTGTATTAGTGATATCTTATGATGTTTCTTTTTCTGTGTGACTTATTTCAGTTAGAATCATCGTACCTGAATCCACTCATTATGCTGCTACGGGCCTGATGACATAGATTTCATTGCTGAGTGATACTGCATTGTACGTAAGTACCACAAGTTCTTTATCCATTTTTCACTTTCTGTGATATTGCACTTGTACGGTAAACGAGGTTCTTGTAAACGGAGGCGTCCCAAACTTTGGGGTGGCTGTGTCTTTTTGATTTTAATTTCCCTAAGCTATAGGACCATAAGTGGAAGTGCCCTAGGCTCTGTTGCTTTGTTTTTTAGATGTTTCAGGAAACACCATACACTTCTCCTGAGTGTCTGTTGGCAATTTACATCCCGCCCATCAGCATAACAAGGCTCCCAGTTCTCCATGGCCTGTCCTGCCTTTCTGGATTCTACACTTTTTTCAGAAGGCCCTTTTGACCGGGGGGAAGTGAGACTTCATTGTAGTGCAGATTTCCTTTGCAAGTTTGCTTGGTTGGCCAAAAGGGCGTATGCGTTTTTTCCTGAATATATTCAGGAAAAAACGCATACGCCCTTTTTGGCCAAGTGCATCATTGTGGACGTTCTGCCTCTTTTCCTATGCTTTCAATGCAATTCCAGTCTACCTCCTGAAATCGGTTTCCTGTAATTCTGCCCCGCTTTCAAGTCCTCTTGGCAGCCTTACTTCAGTATATTTTTGGACGATAGCTGTCATTTATAACTCTGCAGGTTTGTGAATTACAGTGCCCCTGAGCTCCTTTCTTCAACTCGCTTTCTTTTGAGCTGGCCGCAACACCGCAGGATGGCTTCAGGCCCTAATCTGGTTCTGGCATGGCACGCTGAGCCTTTGGTTAATTCCTCTTCCTGGTGGGAAATGAGAGTTAAATTTGCCCATCCAGACACCTCCAGCTAGCCTCTCATTGGTTCTCGCTATTCCTGTTCATCTTCCGCAGAAATTGCAAACTGGGCCAAACAGGAGGTTAAAGGGACTGACTCTCCAAGTCGGGAGAGTGTTAGTAAAGCATCTGGAATGTTGCACCCGAGTACCAGGGTAGGAAAACTGAGTAATATTTGAACACGTCTCCCGTTCACATGGTTGATCATACTCTGGGTTCCACATGCATGTTTTAGCTGAAGGAAGAATACCTTAAACCTGGAGAGTTGAGACCCGTGGAATGGGTACCGTGCAATATGACTTCAAAGGGTCTTCATTTGCTCACCGAACCTCTCCAATCCTATCACTGCTGCGTTTATGCCCCTGTACACACGCTTGATTCTCTTTTGGAGACATAGCAATCCATAGGTTTTAAGATACTTACTAGTCAGGTACATTCTTAGGCGTTTAATATGGGGTTTTGAGTCCATTTCGTTGAGCAAGGAGTAGCTCTTGTCTATTCCATATTTGGCTTAAGGAACTTTATCTGTGCTCATTTCAATCTCTGGTTTTATGCAGCACCCCAACTCACCTTTCCCCTTAAGCAAGCATAAGTTGGTTTTCTAAATTTGAGACGCTGTTCTGTTCTGTAATTCAGTTCCTGTGTAGCCAAGTTTCCATTCCGTGTATTACTGATATCTTATGATGTTTCTTTTTCTGTGTGACTTATTTCAGTTAGAATCATCATACCTGAATCCACTCATTGTGCTGCTAAGGGCCTGATGACACAGATTTCATTGCTGAGTGATATTGCTTTGTAAGTAAATACCACAACTTCTTTATCCATTTTTCACTTTCTGCGATGTTGAACTTGTACTGTAAACGAGGTTCTTGTAAACAGAGGCGTCCCAAACTTTGGGGTGGCTGTGTCTTTTTGATTTTAATTTCCCTAAGCTATAGGACCATAAGTGGAAGTGCCCTAGGTTCTGTTGCTTTGTTTTTTAGATGTTTCAGGAAACACCATACACTTCTCCCGAGTGGTTGTTGGCAATTTACATCCCGCCCATCAGCATAACAAGGCTCCCAGTTCTCCATGGCCTGTCCTGCCTTTCTGGATTTTACCCTTTTTTCAGATGACCCTTTTGACCGGGGGGAAGTGAGACTTCATTGTAGTGCAGATTTCCTTTGCAAGCTTGCTTGGTTGGCCAAAAAGGGCGTATGCGTTTTTTCCTGAATATATTCAGGAAAAAACGCATACGCACTTTTTGGCCAAGTGCATCATTGTGGACGTTCTGCCTCTTTTCCTATGCTTTCAATGCAATTCCAGTCTACCTCCTGAAATCGGTTTCCTGCAATTCTGCCCCACCTTCAAGTCCTCTTGGCAGCCTTACTTCAGTCTATTTTTGGACGATAGCTGTCATTTATAACTCTGCAGGTTTGTGAATTACAGTGCCCCTGAGCTCCTTTCTTCAACTCGCTTTCTTTTGAGCTGGCCGCAACACCGCAGGATGGCTTCAGGCCCTAATCTGGTTCCGGCACGGCACGCTGAGCCTCTGGTTATTTCCTCTTCCTGGTGGGAAATGAGAGTTAAATTTGCCCGTCCAGACACCTCCAGCTAGTCTCTCATTGGTTCTCGCTATTCCTGTTCATCTTCCGCAGAAATTGCAAACTGGGCCAAACAGGAGGTTAAAGGCACTGACTCTCCAAGTCGGGAGAGTGTTAGTAAAGCGTCTGGAATGTTGCACCCGAGTACCAGGGGAGGAAAACTGAGACATATTTGAACACGTCTCCCGATCACATGGTTGATCATACTCTGGGTTCCACATGCATGTTTTAGCTGAAGGAAGAATACCTAAAACCTGGGTAGTTGAAACCCATGGAATGGGTACCATGCAATATGACTTCAATGGGTCTTCATTTGCTCACCGAACCTCTCCAATCCTATCACTGCTGCGTTTATGCCCTGTACACATGCTTGATTCTCTTTCGGAGACATAGCAATCCCTAGGTTTTAAGATACTTACTAGTCAGGTACATTCTTAGGCGTTTAATATGCGGTGTTGAGTCCATTTCTTTGAGCAAGGAGTAGCTCTTGTCTATTCCATATTTGGCTTAAGGAACTTTATCTGTGCTCATTTCAATCTCTGGTTTTATGCAGCACCCCAACTCACCTTTACCCTTAAGCAAGCATAAGTTGGTTTTCTAAATTTGAGACCCTGTTCTGTTCTGTAATTCAGTTCCTGTGTAGCCAAGTTTCCATTCCGTGTATTACTGATATCTTATGATGTTTGTTTTTCTGTGTGACTTATTTCAGTTAGAATCATCATACCTGAATCCACTCATTGTGCTGCTAAGGGCCTGATGACATAGATTTCATTGCTGAGTGATATTGCTTTGTAAGTGATTACCACAACTTCTTTATCCATTTTTCACTTTCTGCGATGTTGAACTTGTACTGTAAACGAGGTTCTTGTAAACAGAGCCGTTCCAAACTTTGGGGTGGCTGTGTCTTTTTGATTTTAATTTCCCTAAGCTATAGGACCATAAGTGGAAGTGCCCTAGGTTCTGTTGCTTTGTTTTTTAGATGTTTCAGGAAACACCATACACTTCTCCCGAGTGGTTGTTGGCAATTTACATCCCGCCCATCAGCATAACAAGGCTCCCAGTTCTCCATGGCCTGTCCTGCCTTTCTGGATTTTACCCTTTATTCAGATGGCCCTTTTGACCGGGGGGAAGTGAGACTTCATTGTAGTGCAGATATCCTTTGCAAGCTTGCTTGGTTGGCCAAAAAGGGCGTATGCGTTTTTTCCTGAATATATTCAGGAAGAAACGCATACGCCCTTTTTGGCCAAGTGCATCATTGTGGACGTTCTGCCTCTTTTCCTATGCTTTCAATGCAATTCCAGTCTACCTCCTGAAATCGGTTTCCTGCAATTCTGCCCCGCTTTCAAGTCCTCTTGGCAGCCTTACTTCAGTATATTTTTGAACGATAGCTGTCATTTATAACTCTGCAGGTTTGTGAATTACAGTGCCCCTGAGCTCCTTTCTTCAACTCGCTTTCTTTTGAGCTGGCCGCAACACCGCAGGATGTCTTCAGGCCCTAATCTGGTTCTGGCATGGCACGCTGAGCCTTTGGTTAATTCCGCTTCCTGGTGGGAAATGAGAGTTAAATTTGCCCATCCAGACACCTCCAGCTAGTCTCTCATTGGTTCTCGCTATTCCTGTTCATCTTCCACAGAAATTGCAAACTGGGCCAAACAGGAGGTTAAAGGGACTGACTCTCCAAGTCGGGAGAGTGTTAGTAAAGCATCTGGAATGTTGCACCCGAGTACCAGGGTACGAAAACTGAGACATATTTGAACACGTCTCCCGATCACATGGTTGATCATACTCTGGGTTCCACATGCATGTTTTAGCTGAAGGAAGAATACCTAAAACCTGGTTAGTTGAAACCCGTGGAATGGGTACCATGCAATATGACTTTAAAGGGTCTTCATTTGCTCACCGAACATCTCCAATCCGATCACTGCTGCGTTTATGCCCCTGTACACATGCTTGATTCTCTTTCGGAGACATAGCAATCCATAGGTTTTAAGATACTTACTAGTCAGGTACATTCTTAGGCGTTTAATATGCGGTGTTGAGTCCATTTCGTTGAGCAAGGAGTAGCTCTTGTCTATTCCATATTTGGCTTAAGGAACTTTATCTGTGCTCATTTCAATCTCTGGTTTTATGCAGCACCCCAACTCACCTTTACCCTTAAGCAAGCATAAGTTGGTTTTCCAAATTTGAGAACCTGTTCTGTTCTGTAATTCAGTTCCTGTGTAGCCAAGTTTACATTCCGTGTATTAGTGATATCTTATGATGTTTCTTTTTCTGTGTGACTTATTTCAGTTAGAATCATCGTACCTGAATCCACTCATGATGCTGCTATGGGCCTGATGACATAGATTTCATTGCTGAGTGATACTGCATTGTACGTAAGTACCACAAGTTCTTTATCCATTTTTCACTTTCTGTGATATTGAACTTGTACGGTAAACGAGGTTCTTGTAAACGGAGGCGTCCCAAACTTTGGGGTGGCTGTGTCTTTTTGATTTTAATTTCCCTAAGCTATAGGACCATAAGTGGAAGTGCCCTAGGCTCTGTTGCTTTGTTTTTTAGATGTTTCAGGAAACACCATACACTTCTCCTGAGTGTCTGTTGGCAATTTACATCCCGTCCATCAGCGTAACAAGGCTCCCAGTTCTCCATGGCCTATCCTGCCTTTCTGGATTTTACACTTTTTTCAGATGGCCCTTTTGACCGGGGGGAAGTGAGACTTCATTGTAGTGCAGATTTCCTTTGCAAGTTTGCTTGGTTGGCCAAAAAGGGCGTATGCGTTTTTTCCTGAATATATTCAGGAAAAAACGCATACGCCCTTTTTGGCCAAGTGCATCATTGTGGACGTTCTGCCTCTTTTCCTATGCTTTCAATGCAATTCCAGTCTACCTCCTGAAATTGGTTTCCTGTAATTCTGCCCCGCTTTCAAGTCCTCTTGGCAGCCTTACTTCAGTATATTTTTGGACGATAGCTGTCATTTATAACTCTGCAGGTTTGTGAATTACAGTGCCCCTGAGCTCCTTTCTTCAACTCGCTTTCTTGTGACCTGGCCGCAACACCGCAGGATGTCTTCAGGCCCTAATCTGGTTCTGGCATGGCACGCTGAGCCTTTGGTTAATTCCTCTTCCTGGTGGGAAATGAGAGTTAAATTTGCCCATCCAGACACCTCCAGCTAGTCTCTCATTGGTTCTCGCTATTCCTGTTCATCTTCCACAGAAATTGCAAACTGGGCCAAACAGGAGGTTAAAGGGACTGACTCTCCAAATCGGGAGAGTGTTAGTAAAGCGTCTGGAATGTTGCACCCGAGTACCAGGGTACGAAAACTGAGACATATTTGAACACGTCTCCCGATCACATGGTTGATCATACTCTGGGTTCCACATGCATGTTTTAGCTGAAGGAAGAATACCTAAAACCTGGTTAGTTGAAACCCGTGGAATGGGTACCATGCAATATGACTTTAAAGGGTCTTCATTTGCTCACCGAACATCTCCAATCCGATCACTGCTGCGTTTATGCCCCTGTACACATGCTTGATTCTCTTTCGGAGACATAGCAATCCATAGGTTTTAAGATACTTACTAGTCAGGTACATTCTTAGGCGTTTAATATGCGGTGTTGAGTCCATTTCGTTGAGCAAGGAGTAGCTCTTGTCTATTTCATATTTGGCTTAAGGAACTTTATCTGTGCTCATTTCAATCTCTGGTTTTATGCAGCACCCCAACTCACCTTTACCCTTAAGCAAGCATAAGTTGGTTTTCCAAATTTGAGAACCTGTTCTGTTCTGTAATTCAGTTCCTGTGTAGCCAAGTTTACATTCCGTGTATTAGTGATATCTTATGATGTTTCTTTTTCTGTGTGACTTATTTCAGTTAGAATCATCGTACCTGAATCCACTCATTATGCTGCTACGGGCCTGATGACATAGATTTCATTGCTGAGTGATACTGCATTGTACGTAAGTACCACAAGTTCTTTATCCATTTTTCACTTTCTGTGATATTGAACTTGTACTGTATACGAGGTTCTTTTAAACAGAGGCGTCCCAAACTTTGGGGTGGCTGTGTCTTTTTGATTTTAATTTCCCTAAGCTATAGGACCATAAGTGGAAGTGCCCTAGGTTCTGTTGCTTTGTTTTTTAGATGTTTCAGGAAACACCATACACTTCTCCTGAGTGTCTGTTGGCAATTTACATCCCGCCCATCAGCATAACAAGGCTCCCAGTTCTCCATGGCCTATCCTGCCTTTCTGGATTTTACACTTTTTCAGATAGCCCTTTTGACCGGGGGGAAGTGAGACTTCATTGTAGTGCAGATTTCCTTTGCAAGCTTGCTTGGTTGGCCAAAAAGGGCGTATGCGTTTTTTCCTGAATATATTCAGGAAAAAACGGATACGTCCTTTTTGGCCAAGTGCATCATTGTGGACGTTCTGCCTCTTTTCCTATGCTTTCAATGCAATTCCAGTCTACCTCCTGAAATCGGTTTCCTGCAATTCTGCCCCGCTTTCAAGTCCTCTTGGCAGCCTTACTTCAGTCTATTTTTGGACGATAGCTGTCATTTATAACTCTGCAGGTTTGTGAATTACAGTGCCCCTGAGCTCCTTTCTTCAACTCGCTTTCTTTTGAGCTGGCCGCAACACCGCAGGATGTCTTCAGGTCCTAATCTGGTTCCGGCACGGCACACTGAGCCTTTGGTTATTTCCTCTTCCTGGTGGGAAATGAGAGTTAAATTTGCCCGTCCAGACACCTCCAGCTAGTCTCTCATTGGTTCTCCCTATTCCTGTTCATCTTCCGCAGAAATTGCAAACGGGGCCAAACAGGAGGTTAAAGGCGCTGACTCTCCAAGTGGGGAGAGTGTTAGTAAAGCGTCTGGAATGTTGCACCCGAGTACCAGGGTACGAAAACTGAGACATATTTGAACACGTCTCCCGATCACATGGTTGATCATACTTGGGTTCCACATGCATGTTTTAGCTGAAGGAAGAATACCTTAAACCTGGAGAGTTAAAACCCGTGGAATGGGTACCATGCAATATGACTTCAAAGGGTCTTCATTTGCTCACCGAACCTCTCCAATCCTATCACTGCTGCGTTTATGCCCCTGTACACATGCTTGATTCTCTTTTGGAGACATAGCAATCCATAGGTTTTAAGATACTTACTAGTCAGGTACATTCTTAGGCGTTTAATATGGGGTGTTGAGTCCATTTCGTTGAGCAAGGAGTAGCTCTTGTCTATTCCATATTTGGCTTAAGGAACTTTATCTGTGCTCATTTCAATCTCTAGTTTTATGCAGCACCCCAACTCACCTTTCCCCTTAAGCAAGCATAAGTTGGTTTTCTAAATTTGAGACCCTGTTCTGTTCTGTAATTCAGTTCCTGTGTAGCCAAGTTTACATTCCGTGTATTACTGATATCTTATGATGTTTCTTTTTCTGTGTGACTTATTTCAGTTAGAATCATCATACCTGAATCCACTCATTGTGCTGCTAAGGGCCTCATGACACAGATTTCATTGCTGAGTGATATTGCTTTGTAAGTAAATACCACAACTTCTTTATCCATTTTTCACTTTCTGCGATGTTGAACTTGTACTGTACACGAGGTTCTTGTAAACAGAGGCGTCCCAAACTTTGGGGTGGCTGTGTCTTTTTGATTTTAATTTCCCTAAGCTATAGGACCATAAGTGGAAGTGCCCTAGGTTCTGTTGCTTTGTTTTTTAGATGTTTCAGGAAACACCATACACTTCTCCCCAGTGGTTGTTGGCAATTTACATCCCGCCCATCAGCATAACAAGGCTCCCAGTTCTCCATGGCCTGTCCTGCCTTTCTGGATTTTACCATTTATTCAGATGGCCCTTTTGACCGGGGGGAAGTGAGACTTCATTGTAGTGCAGATTTCCTTTGCAAGCTTGCTTGGTTGGCCAAAAAGGGCGTATGCGTTTTTTCCTGAATATATTCAGGAAAAAACGGATACGTCCTTTTTGGCCAAGTGCATCATTGTGGACGTTCTGCCTCTTTTCCTTTGCTTTCAATGCAATTCCAGTCTACCTCCTGAAATCGGTTTCCTGCAATTCTGCCCCGCTTTCAAGTCCTCTTGGCAGCCTTACTTCAGTCTATTTTTGGACGATAGCTGTCATTTATAACTCTGCAGGTTTGTGAATTACAGTGCCCCTGAGCTCCTTTCTTCAACTCGCTTTCTTTTGAGCTGGCCGCAACACCGCAGGATGTCTTCAGGTCCTAATCTGGTTCCGGCACGGCACACTGAGCCTTTGGTTATTTCCTCTTCCTGGTGGGAAATGAGAGTTAAATTTGCCCGTCCAGACACCTCCAGCTAGTCTCTCATTGGTTCTCCCTATTCCTGTTCATCTTCCGCAGAAATTGCAAACGGGGACAAACAGGAGGTTAAAGGCGCTGACTCTCCAAGTGGGGAGAGTGTTAGTAAAGCGTCTGGAATGTTGCACCCGAGTACCAGGGTACGAAAACTGAGACATATTTGAACACGTCTCCCGATCACATGGTTGATCATACTTGGGTTCCACATGCATGTTTTAGCTGAAGGAAGAATACCTTAAACCTGGAGAGTTGAGACCCGTGGAATGGGTACCATGCAATATGACTTCAAAGGGTCTTCATTTGCTCACCGAACCTCTCCAATCCTATCACTGCTGCGTTTATGCCCCTGTACACATGCTTGATTCTCTTTCGGAGACATAGCAATCCATAGGTTTTAAGATACTTACTAGTCAGGTACATTCTTAGGCGTTTAATATGGGGTGTTGAGTCCATTTCGTTGAGCAAGGAGTAGCTCTTGTCTATTCCATATTTGGCTTAAGGAACTTTATCTGTGCTCATTTCAATCTCTGGTTTTATGCAGCACCCCAACTCACCTTTCCCCTTAAGCAAGCATAAGTTGGTTTTCTAAATTTGAGACCCTGTTCTGTTCTGTAATTCAGTTCCTGTGTAGCCAAGTTTACATTCCGTGTATTACTGATATCTTATGATGTTTCTTTTTCTGTGTGACTTATTTCAGTTAGAATCATCATACCTGAATCCACTCATTGTGCTGCTAAGGGCCTGATGACACAGATTTCATTGCTGAGTGATATTGCTTTGTAAGTAAATACCACAACTTCTTTATCCATTTTTCACTTTCTGCGATGTTGAACTTGTACTGTAAACGAGGTTCTTGTAAACAGAGGCGTCCCAAACTTTGGGGTGGCTGTGTCTTTTTGATTTTAATTTCCCTAAGCTATAGGACCATAAGTGGAAGTGCCCTAGGTTCTGTTGCTTTGTTTTTTAGATGTTTCAGGAAACACCATACACTTCTCCTGAGTGGTTGTTGGCAATTTACATCCCGCCCATCAGCATAACAAGGCTCCCAGTTCTCCATGGCCTGTCCTGCCTTTCTGGATTTTACCCTTTATTCAGATGGCCCTTTTGACCGGGGGGAAGTGAGACTTCATTGTAGTGCAGATTTCCTTTGCAAGCTTGCTTGGTTGGCCAAAAAGGGCGTATGCGTTTTTTCCTGAATATATTCAGGAAAAAACGGATACGTCCTTTTTGGCCAAGTGCATCATTGTGGACGTTCTGCCTCTTTTCCTATGCTTTCAATGCAATTCCAGTCTACCTCCTGAAATCGGTTTCCTGCAATTCTGCCCCGCTTTCAAGTCCTCTTGGCAGCCTTACTTCAGTATATTTTTGGACGATAGCTGTCATTTATAACTCTGCAGGTTTGTGAATTACAGTGCCCCTGAGCTCCTTTCTTCAACTCGCTTTCTTTTGAGCTGGCCGCAACACCGCAGGATGTCTTCAGGCCCTAATCTGGTTCTGGCATGGCACGCTGAGCCTTTGGTTAATTCCTCTTCCTGGTGGGAAATGAGAGTTAAATTTGCCCATCCAGACACCTCCAGCTAGTCTCTCATTGGTTCTCGCTATTCCTGTTCATCTTCCACAGAAATTGCAAACTGGGCCAAACAGGAGGTTAAAGGGACTGACTCTCCAAGTCGGGAGAGTGTTAGTAAAGCATCTGGAATGTTGCACCCGAGTACCAGGGTACGAAAACTGAGACATATTTGAACACGTCTCCCGATCACATGGTTGATCATACTCTGGGTTCCACATGCATGTTTTAGCTGAAGGAAGAATACCTAAAACCTGGTTAGTTGAAACCCGTGGAATGGGTACCATGCAATATGACTTTAAAGGGTCTTCATTTGCTCACCGAACATCTCCAATCCGATCACTGCTGCGTTTATGCCCCTGTACACATGCTTGATTCTCTTTCGGAGACATAGCAATCCATAGGTTTTAAGATACTTACTAGTCAGGTACATTCTTAGGCGTTTAATATGCGGTGTTGAGTCCATCTCGTTGAGCAAGGAGTAGCTCTTGTCTATTCCATATTTGGCTTAAGGAACTTTATCTGTGCTCATTTCAATCTCTGATTTTATGCAGCACCCCAACTCACCTTTACCCTTAAGCAAGCATAAGTTGGTTTTCCAAATTTGAGAACCTGTTCTGTTCTGTAATTCAGTTCCTGTGTAGCCAAGTTTACATTCCGTGTATTAGTGATATCTTATGATGTTTCTTTTTCTGTGTGACTTATTTCAGTTAGAATCATCGTACCTGAATCCACTCATGATGCTGCTACGGGCCTGATGACATAGATTTCATTGCTGAGTGATACTGCATTGTACGTAAGTACCACAAGTTCTTTATCCATTTTTCACTTTCTGTGATATTGAACTTGTACGGTAAACGAGGTTCTTGTAAACGGAGGCGTCCCAAACTTTGGGGTGGCTGTGTCTTTTTGATTTTAATTTCCCTAAGCTATAGGACCATAAGTGGAAGTGCCCTAGGCTCTGTTGCTTTGTTTTTTAGATGTTTCAGGAAACACCATACACTTCTCCTGAGTGTCTGTTGGCAATTTACATCCCGCCCATCAGCATAACAAGGCTCCCAGTTCTCCATGGCCTATCCTGCCTTTCTGGATTTTACACTTTTTTCAGATGGCCCTTTTGACCGGGGGGAAGTGAGACTTCATTGTAGTGCAGATTTCCTTTGCAAGTTTGCTTGGTTGGCCAAAAAGGGCGTATGCGTTTTTTCCTGAATATATTCAGGAAAAAACGCATACGCCCTTTTTGGCCAAGTGCATCATTGTGGACGTTCTGCCTCTTTTCCTATGCTTTCAATGCAATTCCAGTCTACCTCCTGAAATTGGTTTCCTGTAATTCTGCCCCGCTTTCAAGTCCTCTTGGCAGCCTTACTTCAGTATATTTTTGGACGATAGCTGTCATTTATAACTCTGCAGGTTTGTGAATTACAGTGCCCCTGAGCTCCTTTCTTCAACTCGCTTTCTTGTGACCTGGCCGCAACACCGCAGGATGTCTTCAGGCCCTAATCTGGTTCTGGCATGGCACGCTGAGCCTTTGGTTAATTCCTCTTCCTGGTGGGAAATGAGAGTTAAATTTGCCCATCTAGACACCTCCAGCTAGTCTCTCATTGGTTCTCGCTATTCCTGTTCATCTTCCACAGAAATTGCAAACTGGGCCAAACAGGAGGTTAAAGGGACTGACTCTCCAAGTCGGGAGAGTGTTAGTAAAGCATCTGGAATGTTGCACCCGAGTACCAGGGTACGAAAACTGAGACATATTTGAACACGTCTCCCGATCACATGGTTGATCATACTCTGGGTTCCACATGCATGTTTTAGCTGAAGGAAGAATACCTAAAACCTTGTTAGTTGAAACCCGTGGAATGGGTACCATGCAATATGACTTTAAAGGGTCTTCATTTGCTCACCGAACATCTCCAATCCGATCACTGCTGCGTTTATGCCCCTGTACACATGCTTGATTCTCTTTCGGAGACATAGCAATCCATAGGTTTTAAGATACTTACTAGTCAGGTACATTCTTAGGCGTTTAATATGCGGTGTTGAGTCCATTTCGTTGAGCAAGGAGTAGCTCTTGTCTATTCCATATTTGGCTTAAGGAACTTTATCTGTGCTCATTTCAATCTCTGGTTTTATGCAGCACCCCAACTCACCTTTACCCTTAAGCAAGCATAAGTTGGTTTTCCAAATTTGAGAACCTGTTCTGTTCTGTAATTCAGTTCCTGTGTAGCCAAGTTTACATTCCGTGTGTTAGTGATATCTTATGATGTTTCTTTTTCTGTGTGACTTATTTCAGTTAGAATCATCGTACCTGAATCCACTCATGATGCTGCTACGGGCCTGATGACATAGATTTCATTGCTGAGTGATACTGCATTGTACGTAAGTACCACAAGTTCTTTATCCATTTTTCACTTTCTGTGATATTGAACTTGTACGGTAAACGAGGTTCTTGTAAACGGAGGCGTCCCAAACTTTGGGGTGGCTGTGTCTTTTTGATTTTAATTTCCCTAAGCTATAGGACCATAAGTGGAAGTGCCCTAGGCTCTGTTGCTTTGTTTTTTAGATGTTTCAGGAAACACCATACACTTCTCCTGAGTGTCTGTTGGCAATTTACATCCCGCCCATCAGCATAACAAGGCTCCCAGTTCTCCATGGCGTATCCTGCCTTTCTGGATTTTACACTTTTTTCAGATGGCCCTTTTGACCGGGGGGAAGTGAGACTTCATTGTAGTGCAGATTTCCTTTGCAAGTTTGCTTGGTTGGCCAAAAAGGGCGTATGCGTTTTTTCCTGAATATATTCAGGAAAAAACGCATACGCCCTTTTTGGCCAAGTGCATCATTGTGGACGTTCTGCCTCTTTTCCTATGCTTTCAATGCAATTCCAGTCTACCTCCTGAAATTGGTTTCCTGTAATTCTGCCCCGCTTTCAAGTCCTCTTGGCAGCCTTACTTCAGTATATTTTTGGACGATAGCTGTCATTTATAACTCTGCAGGTTTGTGAATTACAGTGCCCCTGAGCTCCTTTCTTCAACTCGCTTTCTTGTGACCTGGCCGCAACACCGCAGGATGTCTTCAGGCCCTAATCTGGTTCTGGCATGGCACGCTGAGCCTTTGGTTAATTCCTCTTCCTGGTGGGAAATGAGAGTTAAATTTGCCCATCCAGACACCTCCAGCTAGTCTCTCATTGGTTCTCGCTATTCCTGTTCATCTTCCACAGAAATTGCAAACTGGGCCAAACAGGAGGTTAAAGGGACTGACTCTCCAAGTCGAGAGAGTGTTAGCAAAGCATCTGGAATGTTGCACCCGAGTACCAGGGTACGAAAACTGAGACATATTTGAACACGTCTCCCGATCACATGGTTGATCATACTCTGGGTTCCACATGCATGTTTTAGCTGAAGGAAGAATACCTAAAACCTGGTTAGTTGAAACCCGTGGAATGGGTACCATGCAATATGACTTTAAAGGGTCTTCATTTGCTCACCGAACATCTCCAATCCGATCACTGCTGCGTTTATGCCCCTGTACACATGCTTGATTCTCTTTCGGAGACATAGCAATCCATAGGTTTTAAGATACTTACTAGTCAGGTACATTCTTAGGCGTTTAATATGCGGTGTTGAGTCCATTTCGTTGAGCAAGGAGTAGCTCTTGTCTATTCCATATTTGGCTTAAGGAACTTTATCTGTGCTCATTTCAATCTCTGGTTTTATGCAGCACCCCAACTCACCTTTACCCTTAAGCAAGCATAAGTTGGTTTTCCAAATTTGAGAACCTGTTCTGTTCTGTAATTCAGTTCCTGTGTAGCCAAGTTTACATTCCGTGTATTAGTGATATCTTATGATGTTTCTTTTTCTGTGTGACTTATTTCAGTTAGAATCATCGTACCTGAATCCACTCATGATGCTGCTACGGGCCTGATGACATAGATTTCATTGCTGAGTGATACTGCATTGTACATAAGTACCACAAGTTCTTTATCCATTTTTCACTTTCTGTGATATTGAACTTGTACTGTATACGAGGTTCTTTTAAACAGAGGCGTCCCAAACTTTGGGGTGGCTGTGTCTTTTTGATTTTAATTTCCCTAAGCTATAGGACCATAAGTGGAAGTGCCCTAGGCTCTGTTGCTTTGTTTTTTAGATGTTTCAGGAAACACCATACACTTCTCCTGAGTGTCTGTTGGCAATTTACATCCCACCCATCAGCATAACAAGGCTCCCAGTTCTCCATGAATGTCCTGCCTTTCTGGATTTTACACTTTTTTCAGATGGCCCTTTTGACCGGGGGGAAGTGAGACTTCATTGTAGTGCAGATTTCCTTTGCAAGCTTGCTTGGTTGGCCAAAAAGGGCGTATGCGTTTTTTCCTGAATATATTCAGGAAAAAACGGATACGTCCTTTTTGGCCAAGTGCATCATTGTGGACGTTCTGCCTCTTTTCCTATGCTTTCAATGCAATTCCAGTCTACCTCCTGAAATCGGTTTCCTGCAATTCTGCCCCGCTTTCAAGTCCTCTTGGCAGCCTTACTTCAGTATATTTTTGGACGATAGCTGTCATTTATAACTCTGCAGGTTTGTGAATTACAGTGCCCCTGAGCTCCTTTCTTCAACTCGCTTTCTTTTGAGCTGGCCGCAACACAACAGGATGTCTTCAGGTCCTAATCTGGTTCCGGCACGGCACACTGAGCCTTTGGTTATTTCCTCTTCCTGGTGGGAAATGAGAGTTAAATTTGCCCGTCCAGACACCTCCAGCTAGTCTCTCATTGGTTCTCCCTATTCCTGTTCATCTTCCGCAGAAATTGCAAACTGGGCCAAACAGGAGGTTAAAGGCGCTGACTCTCCAAGTGGGGAGAGTGTTAGTAAAGCGTCTGGAATGTTGCACCCGAGTACCAGGGTACGAAAACTGAGACATATTTGAACACGTCTCCCGATCACATGGTTGATCATACTTGGGTTCCACATGCATGTTTTAGCTGAAGGAAGAATACCTTAAACCTGGAGAGTTAAGACCCGTGGAATGGGTACCATGCAATATGGCTTCAAAGGGTCTTCATTTGCTCACCGAACCTCTCCAATCCTATCACTGCTGCGTTTATGCCCCTGTACACATGCTTGATTCTCTTTCGGAGACATAGCAATCCATAGGTTTTAAGATACTTACTAGTCAGGTACATTCTTAGGCGTTTAATATGGGGTGTTGAGTCCATTTCGTTGAGCAAGGAGTAGCTCTTGTCTATTCCATATTTGGCTTAAGGAACTTTATCTGTGCTCATTTCAATCTCTGGTTTTATGCAGCACCCCAACTCACCTTTACCCTTAAGCAAGCATAAGTTGGTTTTCTAAATTTGAGACCCTGTTCTGTTCTGTAATTCAGTTCCTGTGTAGCCAAGTTTACATTCCATGTATTACTGATATCTTATGATGTTTCTTTTTCTGTGTGACTTATTTCAGTTAGAATCATCATACCTGAATCCACTCATTGTGCTGCTAAGGGCCTCATGACACAGATTTCATTGCTGAGTGATATTGCTTTGTAAGTAAATACCACAACTTCTTTATCCATTTTTCACTTTCTGCGATGTTGAACTTGTACTGTAAACGAGGTTCTTGTAAACAGAGGCGTCCCAAACTTTGGGGTGGCTGTGTCTTTTTGATTTTAATTTCCCTAAGCTATAGGACCATAAGTGGAAGTGCCCTAGGTTCTGTTGCTTTGTTTTTTAGATGTTTCAGGAAACACCATACACTTCTCCCGAGTGGTTGTTGGCAATTTACATCCCGCCCATCAGCATAACAAGGCTCCCAGTTCTCCATGGCCTGTCCTGCCTTTCTGGATTTTACCCTTTTTTCAGATGACCCTTTTGACCGGGGGGAAGTGAGACTTCATTGTAGTGCAGATTTCCTTTGCAAGCTTGCTTGGTTGGCCAAAAAGGGCGTATGCGTTTTTTCCTGAATATATTCAGGAAAAAACGCATACGCCCTTTTTGGCCAAGTGCATCATTGTGGACGTTCTGCCTCTTTTCCTATGCTTTCAATGCAATTCCAGTCTACCTCCTGAAATCGGTTTCCTGCAATTCTGCCCCACTTTCAAGTCCTCTTGGCAGCCTTACTTCAGTCTATTTTTGGACGATAGCTGTCATTTATAACTCTGCAGGTTTGTGAATTACAGTGCCCCTGAGCTCCTTTCTTCAACTCGCTTTCTTTTGAGCTGGCCGCAACACCGCAGGATGGCTTCAGGCACTAATCTGGTTCCGGCACGGCACGCTGAGCCTCTGGTTATTTCCCCTTCCTGGTGGGAAATGAGAGTTAAATTTGCCCGTCCAGACACCTCCAGCTAGTCTCTCATTGGTTCTCGCTATTCCTGTTCATCTTCCGCAGAAATTGCAAACTGGGCCAAACAGGAGGTTAAAGGCGCTGACTCTCCAAGTGGGGAGAGTGTTAGTAAAGCGTCTGGAATGTTGCACCCGAGTACCAGGGGAGGAAAACTGAGACATATTTGAACACGTCTCCCGATCACATGGTTGATCATACTCTGGGTTCCACATGCATGTTTTAGCTGAAGGAAGAATACCTAAAACCTGGGTAGTTGAAACCCGTGGAATGGGTACCATGCAATATGACTTCAAAAGGT
The DNA here is from genome assembly GCF_949987515.2 of Delphinus delphis. Taxonomy (NCBI): domain Eukaryota; kingdom Metazoa; phylum Chordata; class Mammalia; order Artiodactyla; family Delphinidae; genus Delphinus; species Delphinus delphis. The sequence goes on along the minus strand of NW_027192696.1, from coordinate 654,657 downwards.
CTTCATTTGCTCACCGAACTTCTCCAATCCTATCACTGCTGCGTTTATGCCCCTGTACACATGCTTGATTCTCTTTCAGAGACATAGCAATCCCTAGGTTTTAAGATACTTACTAGTCAGGTACATTCTTAGGCGTTTAATATGCGGTGTTGAGTCCATTTCGTTGAGCAAGGAGTAGCTCTTGTCTATTCCATATTTGGCTTAAGGAACTTTATCTGTGCTCATTTCAATCTCTGGTTTTATGCAGCACCCCAACTCACCTTTACCCTTAAGCAAGCATAAGTTGGTTTTCTAAATTTGAGACCCTGTTCTGTTCTGTAATTCAGTTCCTGTGTAGCCAAGTTTCCATTCCGTGTATTACTGATACCTTATGATGTTTCTTTTTCTGTGTGACTTATTTCAGTTAGAATCATCATACCTGAATCCACTCATTGTGCTGCTAAGGGCCTGATGACATAGATTTCATTGCTGAGTGATATTGCTTTGTAAGTGATTACCACAACTTCTTTATCCATTTTTCACTTTCTGCGATGTTGAACTTGTACTGTAAACGAGGTTCTTGTAAACAGAGCCGTTCCAAACTTTGGGGTGGCTGTGTCTTTTTGATTTTAATTTCCCTAAGCTATAGGACCATAAGTGGCAGTGCCCTAGGCTCTGTTGCTTTGTTTTTTAGATGTTTCAGGAAACACCATACACTTCTCCCGAGTGTCTGTTGGCAATTTACATCCCGCCCATCAGCATAACAAGGCTCCCAGTTCTCCATGGCCTGTCCTGCCTTTCTGGATTTTACCCTTTTTTCAGATGGCCCTTTTGACCGGGGGGAAGTGAGACTTCATTGTAGTGCAGATTTCCTTTGCAAGCTTGCTTGGTTGGCCAAAAAGGGCGTATGCGTTTTTTCCTGAATATATTCAGGAAAAAACGGATACGTCCTTTTTGGCCAAGTGCATCATTGTGGACGTTCTGCCTCTTTTCCTATGCTTTCAATGCAATTCCAGTCTACCTCCTGAAATCGGTTTCCTGCAATTCTGCCCCGCTTTCAAGTCCTCTTGGCAGCCTTACTTCAGTATATTTTTGGACGATAGCTGTCATTTATAACTCTGCAGGTTTGTGAATTACAGTGCCCCTGAGCTCCTTTCTTCAACTCGCTTTCTTTTGAGCTGGCCGCAACACCGCAGGATGTCTTCAGGCCCTAATCTGGTTCTGGCATGGCACGCTGAGCCTTTGGTTAATTCCTCTTCCTGGTGGGAAGTGAGAGTTAAATTTGCCCATCCAGACACCTCCAGCTAGTCTCTCATTGGTTCTCGCTATTCCTGTTCATCTTCCACAGAAATTGCAAACTGGGCCAAACAGGAGGTTAAAGGGACTGACTCTCCAAGTCGGGAGAGTGTTAGTAAAGCATCTGGAATGTTGCACCCGAGTACCAGGGTACGAAAACTGAGACATATTTGAACACGTCTCCCGATCACATGGTTGATCATACTCTGGGTTCCACATGCATGTTTTAGCTGAAGGAAGAATACCTAAAACCTGGTTAGTTGAAACCCGTGGAATGGGTACCATGCAATATGACTTTAAAGGGTCTTCATTTGCTCACCAAACATCTCCAATCCGATCACTGCTGCGTTTATGCCCCTGTACACATGCTTGATTCTCTTTCGGAGACATAGCAATCCATAGGTTTTAAGATACTTACTAGTCAGGTACATTCTTAGGCGTTTAATATGCGGTGTTGAGTCCATTTCGTTGAGCAAGGAGTAGCTCTTGTCTATACCATATTTGGCTTAAGGAACTTTATCTGTGCTCATTTCAATCTCTGGTTTTATGCAGCACCCCAACTCACCTTTACCCTTAAGCAAGCATAAGTTGGTTTTCCAAATTTGAGAACCTGTTCTGTTCTGTAATTCAGTTCCTGTGTAGCCAAGTTTACATTCCGTGTATTAGTGATATCTTATGATGTTTCTTTTTCTGTGTGACTTATTTCAGTTAGAATCATCGTACCTGAATCCACTCATGATGCTGCTACGGGCCTGATGACATAGATTTCATTGCTGAGTGATACTGCATTGTACGTAAGTACCACAAGTTCTTTATCCATTTTTCACTTTCTGTGATATTGAACTTGTACGGTAAACGAGGTTCTTGTAAACGGAGGCGTCCCAAACTTTGGGGTGGCTGTGTCTTTTTGATTTTAATTTCCCTAAGCTATAGGACCATAAGTGGAAGTGCCCTAGGCTCTGTTGCTTTGTTTTTTAGATGTTTCAGGAAACACCATACACTTCTCCTGAGTGTCTGTTGGCAATTTACATCCCACCCATCAGCATAACAAGGCTCCCAGTTCTCCATGGCCTGTCCTGCCTTTCTGGATTTTACACTTTTTTCAGATGGCCCTTTTGACCGGGGGGAAGTGAGACTTCATTGTAGTGCAGATTTCCTTTGCAAGCTTGCTTGGTTGGCCAAAAAGGGCGTATGCATTTTTTCCTGAATATATTCAGGAAAAAACGGATACGTCCTTTTTGGCCAAGTGCATCATTGTGGAGGTTCTGTCTCTTTTCCTATGCTTTCAATGCAATTCCAGTCTACCTCCTGAAATCGGTTTCCTGCAATTCTGCCCCGCTTTCAAGTCCTCTTGGCAGCCTTACTTCAGTATATTTTTGGACGATAGCTGTCATTTATAACTCTGCAGGTTTGTGAATTACAGTGCCCCTGAGCTCCTTTCTTCAACTCGCTTTCTTTTGAGCTGGCCGCAACACCGCAGGATGTCTTCAGGTCCTAATCTGGTTCCGGCACGGCACACTGAGCCTTTGGTTATTTCCTCTTCCTGGTGGGAAATGAGAGTTAAATTTGCCCGTCCAGACACCTCCAGCTAGTCTCTCATTGGTTCTCCCTATTCCTGTTCATCTTCCGCAGAAATTGCAAACTGGGCCAAACAGGAGGTTAAAGGCGCTGACTCTCCAAGTGGGGAGAGTGTTAGTAAAGCGTCTGGAATGTTGCACCCGAGTACCAGGGTATGAAAACTGAGACATATTTGAACACGTCTCCCGATCACATGGTTGATCATACTTGGGTTCCACATGCATGTTTTAGCTGAAGGAAGAATACCTTAAACCTGGAGAGTTAAGACCCGTGGAATGGGTACCATGCAATATGACTTCAAAGGGTCTTCATTTGCTCACCGAACCTCTCCAATCCTATCACTGCTGCGTTTATGCCCCTGTACACATGCTTGATTCTCTTTCGGAGACATAGCAATCCATAGGTTTTAAGATACTTACTAGTCAGGTACATTCTTAGGCGTTTAATATGGGGTGTTGAGTCCATTACGTTGAGGAAGGAGTAGCTCTTGTCTATTCCATATTTGGCTTAAGGAACTTTATCTGTGCTCATTTCAATCTCTGGTTTTATGCAGCACCCCAACTCACCTTTCCCCTTAAGCAAGCATAAGTTGGTTTTCTAAATTTGAGACCCTGTTCTGTTTTGGAATGCAGTTCCTGTGTAGTCAAGTTTCCATTCCTTGTATTACTGATATCTTATGATGTTTCTTTTTCTGTGTGACTTATTTCAGTTAGAATCATCGTACCTGAATCCACTCATTATGCTGCTACGGGCCTGATGACATAGATTTCATTGCTGAGTGATACTGCATTGTACGTAAGTACCACAAGTTCTTTATCCATTTTTCACTTTCTGTGATACTGAACTTGTACGGTAAACGAGGTTCTTGTAAACGGAGGCGTCCCAAACTTTGGGGTGGCTGTGTCTTTTTGATTTTAATTTCCCTAAGCTATAGGACCATAAGTGGAAGTGCCCTAGGCTCTGTTGCTTTGTTTTTTAGATGTTTCAGGAAACACCATACACTTCTCCTGAGTGTCTGTTGGCAATTTACATCCCGCCTATCAGCATAACAAGGCTCCCAGTTCTCCATGGCCTGTCCTGCCTTTCTGGATTTTACACTTTTTTCAGAAGGCCCTTTTGACCGGGGGGGAGTGAGACTTCATTGTAGTGCAGATTTCCTTTGCAAGTTTGCTTGGTGGGCCAAAAAGGGCGTATGCGTTTTTTCCTGAATATATTCAGGAAAAAACGCATACGCCCTTTTTGGCCAAGTGCATCATTCTGGACGTTCTGCCTCTTTTCCTATGCTTTCAATGCAATTCCAGTCTACCTCCTGAAATCGGTTTCCTGTAATTCTGCCCCGCTTTCAAGTCCTCTTGGCAGCCTTACTTCAGTATATTTTTGGACGATAGCTGTCATTTATAACTCTGCAGGTTTGTGAATTACAGTGCCCCTGAGCTCCTTTCTTCAACTCGCTTTCTTGTGACCTGGCCGCAACACCGCAGGATGTCTTCAGGCCCTAATCTGGTTCTGGCATGGCACCCTGAGCCTTTGGTTAATTCCTCTTCCTGGTGGGAAATGAGAGTTAAATTTGCCCATCCAGACACCTCCAGCTAGTCTCTCATTGGTTCTCGCTATTCCTGTTCATCTTCCACAGAAATTGCAAACTGGGCCAAACAGGAGGTTAAAGGGACTGACTCTCCAAGTCAAGAGAGTGTTAGTAAAGCATCTGGAATGTTGCACCCGAGTACCAGGGTACGAAAACTGAGACATATTTGAACACGTCTCCCGATCACATGGTTGATCATACTCTGGGTTCCACATGCATGTTTTAGCTGAAGGAAGAATACCTAAAACCTGGTTAGTTGAAACCCGTGGAATGGGTACCATGCAATATGACTTTAAAGGGTCTTCATTTGCTCACCGAACATCTGCAATCCTATCACTGCTGCGTTTATGCCCCTGTACACATGCTTGATTCTCTTTCGGAGACATAGCAATCCATAGGTTTTAAGATACTTACTAGTCAGGTACATTCTTAGGCGTTTAATATGCGGTGTTGAGTCCATTTCGTTGAGCAAGGAGTAGCTCTTGTCTATTCCATATTTGGCTTAAGGAACTTTATCTGTGCTCATTTCAATCTCTGGTTTTATGCAGCACCCCAACACACCTTTCCCCTTAAGCAAGCATAAGTTGGTTTTCTAAATTTGAGAACCTGTTCTGTTCTGTAATTCAGTTCCTGTGTAGCCAAGTTTACATTCCGTGTATTACTGATATCTTATGATGTTTCTTTTTCTCTGTGACTTATTTCAGTTAGAATCATCGTACCTGAATCCACTCATTTTGCTGCTAAGGGCCTGATGACACAGATTTCATTGCTGAGTGATATTGCTTTCTAAATAAATACCACAACTTTTTTATCCATTTTTCACTTTCTGCGATGTTGAACTTGTACTGTAAACGAGGTTCTTGTAAACAGAGCCGTTCCAAACTTTGGGGTGGCTGTGTCTTTTTGATTTTAAATTCCCTAAGCTATAGGACCATAAGTGGAAGTGCCTAGGCTCTGTTGCTTTGTTTTTTAGATGTTTCAGGAAGCACCATACACTTCTCCCGAGTGGTTGTTGGCAATTTACATCCCGCCCATCAGCATAACAAGGCTCCCAGTTCTCCATGGCCTGTCCTGCCTTTCTGGATTTTACACTTTTTTCAGATGGCCCTTTTGACCGGGGGGAAGTGAGACTTCATTGTAGTGCAGATTTCCTTTGCAAGCTTGCTTGGTTGGCCAAAAAGGGCGTATGCGTTTTTTCCTGAATATATTCAGGAAAAAACGCATACGCCCTTTTTGGCCAAGTGCATCATTGTGGACGTTCTGCCTCTTTTCCTATGCTTTCAATGCAATTCCAGTCTACCTCCTGAAATCGGTTTCCTGCAATTCTGCCCCGCTTTCAAGTCCTCTTGGCAGCCTTACTTCAGTCTATTTTTGGACGATAGCTGTCATTTATAACTCTGCAGGTTTGTGAATTACAGTGCCCCTGAGCTCCTTTCTTCAACTCGCTTTCTTGTGAGCTGGCCGCAACACCGCAGGATGGCTTCAGGCCCTAATCTGGTTCCGGCACGGCACGCTGAGCCTTTGGTTAATTCCTCTTCCTGGTGGGAAATGAGAGTTAAATTTGCCCGTCCAGACACCTCCAGCTAGTCTCTCATTGGTTCTCGCTATTCCTGTTCATCTTCCGCAGAAATTGCAAACTGGGCCAAACAGGAGGTTAAAGGGACTGACTCTCCAAGTCGGGAGAGTGTTAGTAAAGCGTCTGGAATGTTGCACCCGAGTACCAGGGTACGAAAACTGACACATATTTGAACACGTCTCCCGATCACATGGTTGATCATACTCTAGGTTCCACATGCATGTTTTAGCTGAAGGAAGAATACCTTAAACCTGGGTAGTTGAAACCCGTGGAATGGGTACCATGCAATATGACTTCAAAGGGTCTTCATTTGCTCACCGAACCTCTCCAATCCTATCACTGCTGCGTTTATGCCCCTGTACACATGCTTGATTCTCTTTCGGAGACATAGCAATCCATAGGTTTTAAGATACTTACTAGTCAGGTACATTCTTAGGCGTTTAATATGTGGTGTTGAGTCCATTTCGTTGAGCAAGGAGTAGCTCTTGTCTATTCCATATTTGGCTTAAGGAACTTTATCTGTGCTCATTTCAATCTCTGGTTTTATGCAGCACCCCAACTCACCTTTCCCCTTAAGCAAGCATAAGTTGGTTTTCTAAATTTGAGACCCTGTTCTGTTCTGTAATTCAATTCCTGTGTAGCCAAGTTTACATTCCGTGTATTACTGATATCTTATGATGTTTCTTTTTCTGTGTGACTTATTTCAGTTAGAATCATCATACCTGAATCCACTCATTGTGCTGCTAAGTGCCTGATGACACAGATTTCATTGCTGCGTGATATTGCTTTGTAAGTATATACCACAACTTCTTTCTCCATTTTTCACTTTCTGCGATGTTGAACTTGTACCGTAAACGAGGTTCTTGTAAACAGAGCCGTCCCAAACTTTGGGGTGGCTGTGTCTTTTTGATTTTAATTTCCCTAAGCTATAGGACCATAAGTGGAAGTGCCCTAGGCTCTGTTGCTTTGTTTTTTAGATGTTTCAGGAAACACCATACACTTCTCCAGAGTGGCTGTTGGCAATTTACATCCCGCCCATCAGCATAACAAGGCTCCCAGTTCTCCATGGCCTGTGGTGCATTTATGGATTTTACACTTTTTTCAGATGGCCCTTTTGACCGGGGGGGAAGTGAGACTTCATTGTAGTGCAGATTTCCTTTGCAAGCTTGCTTGGTTGGCCAAAAAGGGCGTATGCGTTTTTTCCTGAATATATTCAGGAAAAAACGCATATGCCCTTTTTGGCCAAGTGCATCATTGTGGACATTCTGCCTCTTTTCCTATGCTTTCAATGCAATTCCAGTCTACCTCCTGAAATCGGTTTCCTGCAATTCTGCCCCGCTTTCAAGTCCTCTTGGCAGCCTTACTTCAGTATATTTTTGGACGATAGCTGTCATTTATAACTCTGCAGGTTTGTGAATTACAGTGCCCCTGAGCTCCTTTCTTCAACTCGCTTTCTTGTGAGCTGGCCGCAACACCGCAGGATGGCTTCAGGCCCTAATCTGGTTCCGGCACGGCACGCTGAGCCTTTGGTTAATTCCTCTTCCTGGTGGGAAATGAGAGTTAAATTTGCCCGTCCAGACACCTCCAGCTAGTCTCTCATTGGTTCTCGCTATTCCTGTTCATCTTCCGCAGAAATTGCAAACTGGGCCAAACAGGAGGTTAAAGGGACTGACTCTCCAAGTCGGGAGAGTGTTAGTAAAGCGTCTGGAATGTTGCACCCGAGTACCAGGGTACGAAAACTGAGACATATTTGAACACGTCTCCCGATCACATGGTTGATCATACTCTAGGTTCCACATGCATGTTTTAGCTGAAGGAAGAATACCTTAAACCTGGGTAGTTGAAACCCGTGGAATGGGTACCATGCAATATGACTTCAAAGGGTCTTCATTTGCTCACCGAACCTCTCCAATCCTATCACTGCTGCGTTTATGCCCCTGTACACATGCTTGATTCTCTTTCGGAGACATAGCAATCCATAGGTTTTAAGATACTTACTAGTCAGGTACATTCTTAGGCGTTTAATATGTGGTGTTGAGTCCATTTCGTTGAGCAAGGAGTAGCTCTTGTCTATTCCATATTTGGCTTAAGGAACTTTATCTGTGCTCATTTCAATCTCTGGTTTTATGCAGCACCCCAACTCACCTTTCCCCTTAAGCAAGCATAAGTTGGTTTTCTAAATTTGAGACCCTGTTCTGTTCTGTAATTCAGTTCCTGTGTAGCCAAGTTTACATTCCGTGTATTACTGATATCTTATGATGTTTCTTTTTCTGTGTGACTTATTTCAGTTAGAATCATCATACCTGAATCCACTCATTGTGCTGCTAAGTGCCTGATGACACAGATTTCATTGCTGCGTGATATTGCTTTGTAAGTAAATACCACAACTTCTTTCTCCATTTTTCACTTTCTGCGATATTGAACTTGTACCGTAAACGAGGTTCTTGTAAACAGAGCCGTCCCAAACTTTGGGGTGGCTGTGTCTTTTTGATTTTAATTTCCCTAAGCTATAGGACCATAAGTGGAAGTGCCTAGGTTCTGTTGCTTTGTATTTTAGATGTTTCAGGAAGCACCATACACTTCTCCCGAGTGGTTGTTGGCAATTTACATCCCGCCCATCAGCATAACAAGGCTCCCAGTTCTCCATGGCCTGTCCTGCCTTTCTGGATTTTACACTTTTTTCAGATGGCCCTTTCGACCGGGGGGAAGTGAGACTTCATTGTAGTGCAGATTTCCTTTGCAAGCTTGCTTGGTTGGCCAAAAAGGGCGTATGCGTTTTTTCCTGAATATATTCAGGAAAAAACTCATACGCCCTTTTTGGCCAAGTGCATCATTGTGGACGTTCTGCCTCTTTTCCTATGCTTTCAATGCAATTCCAGTCTACCTCCTGAAATCGGTTTCCTGCAATTCTGCCCCGCTTTCAAGTCCTCTTGGCAGCCTTACTTCAGTATATTTTTGGACGATAGCTGTCATTTATAACTCTGCAGGTTTGTGAATTACAGTGCCCCTGAGCTCCTTTCTTCAACTCGCTTTCTTGTGAGCTGGCCGCAACACCGCAGGATGGCTTCAGGCCCTAATCTGGTTCCGGCACGGCACGCTGAGCCTTTGGTTAATTCCTCTTCCTGGTGGGAAATGAGAGTTAAATTTGCCCGTCCAGACACCTCCAGCTAGTCTCTCATTGGTTCTCGCTATTCCTGTTCATCTTCCGCAGAAATTGCAAACTGGGCCAAACAGGAGGTTAAAGGGACTGACTCTCCAAGTCGGGAGAGTGTTAGTAAAGCGTCTGGAATGTTGCACCCGAGTACCAGGGTACGAAAACTGAGACATATTTGAACACGTCTCCCGATCACATGGTTGATCATACTCTAGGTTCCACATGCATGTTTTAGCTGAAGGAAGAATACCTTAAACCTGGGTAGTTGAAACCCGTGGAATGGGTACCATGCAATATGACTTCAAAGGGTCTTCATTTGCTCACCGAACCTCTCCAATCCTATCACTGCTGCGTTTATGCCCCTGTACACATGCTTGATTCTCTTTCGGAGACATAGCAATCCATAGGTTTTAAGATACTTACTAGTCAGGTACATTCTTAGGCGTTTAATATGTGGTGTTGAGTCCATTTCGTTGAGCAAGGAGTAGCTCTTGTCTATTCCATATTTGGCTTAAGGAACTTTATCTGTGCTCATTTCAATCTCTGGTTTTATGCAGCACCCCAACTCACCTTTCCCCTTAAGCAAGCATAAGTTGGTTTTCTAAATTTGAGACCCTGTTCTGTTCTGTAATTCAGTTCCTGTGTAGCCAAGTTTACATTCCGTGTATTACTGATATCTTATGATGTTTCTTTTTCTGTGTGACTTATTTCAGTTAGAATCATCATACCTGAATCCACTCATTGTGCTGCTAAGTGCCTGATGACACAGATTTCATTGCTGCGTGATATTGCTTTGTAAGTAAATACCACAACTTCTTTCTCCATTTTTCACTTTCTGCGATATTGAACTTGTACCGTAAACGAGGTTCTTGTAAACAGAGCCGTCCCAAACTTTGGGGTGGCTGTGTCTTTTTGATTTTAATTTCCCTAAGCTATAGGACCATAAGTGGAAGTGCCTAGGTTCTGTTGCTTTGTATTTTAGATGTTTCAGGAAGCACCATACACTTCTCCCGAGTGGTTGTTGGCAATTTACATCCCGCCCATCAGCATAACAAGGCTCCCAGTTCTCCATGGCCTGTCCTGCCTTTCTGGATTTTACACTTTTTTCAGATGGCCCTTTTGACCGGGGGGAAGTGAGACTTCATTGTAGTGCAGATTTCCTTTGCAAGCTTGCTTGGTTGGCCAAAAAGGGCGTATGCGTTTTTTCCTGAATATATTCAGGAAAAAACTCATACGCCCTTTTTGGCCAAGTGCATCATTGTGGACGTTCTGCCTCTTTTCCTATGCTTTCAATGCAATTCCAGTCTACCTCCTGAAATCGGTTTCCTGCAATTCTGCCCCGCTTTCAAGTCCTCTTGGCAGCCTTACTTCAGTCTATTTTTGGACGATAGCTGTCATTTATAACTCTGCAGGTTTGTGAATTACAGTGCCCCTGAGCTCCTTTCTTCAACTCGCTTTCTTGTGAGCTGGCCGCAACACCGCAGGATGGCTTCAGGCCCTAATCTGGTTCCGGCACGGCACGCTGAGCCTTTGGTTAATTCCTCTTCCTGGTGGGAAATGAGAGTTAAATTTGCCCGTCCAGACACCTCCAGCTAGTCTCTCATTGGTTCTCGCTATTCCTGTTCATCTTCCGCAGAAATTGCAAACTGGGCCAAACAGGAGGTTAAAGGGACTGACTCTCCAAGTCGGGAGAGTGTTAGTAAAGCGTCTGGAATGTTGCACCCGAGTACCAGGGTACGAAAACTGAGACATATTTGAACACGTCTCCCGATCACATGGTTGATCATACTCTAGGTTCCACATGCATGTTTTAGCTGAAGGAAGAATACCTTAAACCTGGGTAGTTGAAACCCGTGGAATGGGTACCATGCAATATGACTTCAAAGGGTCTTCATTTGCTCACCGAACCTCTCCAATCCTATCACTGCTGCGTTTATGCCCCTGTACACATGCTTGATTCTCTTTCGGAGACATAGCAATCCATAGGTTTTAAGATACTTACTAGTCAGGTACATTCTTAGGCGTTTAATATGCGGTGTTGAGTCCATTTCGTTGAGCAAGGAGTAGCTCTTGTCTATTCCATATTTGGCTTAAGGAACTTTATCTGTGCTCATTTCAATCTCTGGTTTTATGCAGCACCCCAACTCACCTTTCCCCTTAAGCAAGCATAAGTTGGTTTTCTAAATTTGAGACCCTGTTCTGTTCTGTAATTCAGTTCCTGTGTAGCCAAGTTTACATTCCGTGTATTACTGATATCTTATGATGTTTCTTTTTCTGTGTGACTTATTTCAGTTAGAATCATCATACCTGAATCCACTCATTGTGCTGCTAAGTGCCTGATGACACAGATTTCATTGCTGCGTGATATTGCTTTGTAAGTAAATACCACAACTTCTTTCTCCATTTTTCACTTTCTGCGATATTGAACTTGTACCGTAAACGAGGTTCTTGTAAACAGAGCCGTCCCAAACTTTGGGGTGGCTGTGTCTTTTTGATTTTAATTTCCCTAAGCTATAGGACCATAAGTGGAAGTGCCCTAGGCTCTGTTGCTTTGTTTTTTAGATGTTTCAGGAAACACCATACACTTCTCCAGAGTGGCTGTTGGCAATTTACATCCCGCCCATCAGCATAACAAGGCTCCCAGTTCTCCATGGCCTGTGGTGCCTTTATGGATTTTACACTTTTTTCAGATGGCCCTTTTGACCGGGGGGGGGGAAGTGAGACTTCATTGTAGTGCAGATTTCCTTTGCAAGCTTGCTTGGTTGGCCAAAAAGGGCGTATGCGTTTTTTCCTGAATATATTCAGGAAAAAACGCATACGCCCTTTTTGGCCAAGTGCATCATTGTCGAGGTTCTGACTCTGTTCATATGCTTTCAATGCAATTCCAGTCTACCTCCTGAAATCGGTTTCCTGCAATTCTGCCTTGCTTTCAATGCCTCTTCATAGCCTTACCTCAATATATTTTTTAAAAATAGTTGGCCTTTATAACTCTGCAGGTTTTTGAATTGCAGTGGCCCTTAGCTCCATTTTTTAGCTCTTATTTTTGTGGTCTTGCCCCGTAACCACAGGATTCCTTGAAGCCCTATTTTTCTTCTGGGGCACCTTGCTGTGCCTTTGGTTAATTCTTCTTACTGATGTGATATTAGAGTGACATGTGCCCATTGAAACCGCTACAGCTAGTTTCTCACTGGTTCCCCCTATTCCCATTCATCCTCTGCACTAACTGCAGACTGTGCGATACCAGAACTTAAAGGCATTGACTCCATGTGGGGATGTTGTTAATAAAGCGGCTGGAATGTCGATCCGGAGCCCCAGGAGAGGAAAAATGAGGTGCGTTTTAGAAACCTTTCCCGATCATATGGTATACCAGTCGCTGGGTTTCCCAAGCATGGTTTAGCTGTAGGAAGATTCCCTTCAACCTGGAGTGTTGGGACCCTTGGACTGAGTAGCATGAAGTATTGCATTAAACTTTCGGCAGTTGCTCACCAAAGCTCACCAATCCTGTCAGCCCCAAGTGTCCAGCCTTATGTCTTATCCAGCTGTGGGTTTATATGTGGTCAATCCAGGTTGCATCACAGCCCCTGAGCGAATTTTGTAAGAATTTTTCTCTCTTTCATTGTTTCAGCGTTTTGTTTTTAAAATTTATTTCTATAATGGGGTTTAGCTCCTTTTCACTGCTGTGTTTGTGCCGCTCTGCACACACTTGATTCCCTTATGGAGATATATCAATACATGGGTTTTAAGATTCTTATTCCTCAGATATATTTCTCTGCGGTGTATAGGGTGTGTTGAGGCCTGTTCATTGAGCAAGGTGTAGATCTTGTCTAATACCTATTTGGTTTATTGAACGGTATCTGTGCTAATTTCAAACTCTGGTTTTATGCATCACCCCACCTCTCCTTTCCCCTTAAGCTGACATAAGTGTGTTTTCTAAATGTGAGACACTGTTCTGTTCTGTAATTCATTTCTTGTGCAGCCATATTTACCCTCCCTCTATAAGTGATATCTTATGATATGTTTCTTTTTCTGTTTGACTTATTTCAAGTAGTATTATCGGACCTAAATCCACTCTTTATCCTTCTACTAGCCTTATTACATTGATTTCATGGTGAAGAGATATTCCATTGTACATAAGTACCACATCTTCTTTATCCATTGTTCTCTTTCCTGGGATATTTAAGGTGTACTGAAGTTGAGGTTCTTGTAAACAGAGTAGCCCTAAACTGTGGTGTGCTTGTGTCTTGTTGATTTTTAGACTTCCCTAGATATACTCCCATGATTGGAAGTGTCCTATGCTCTGTAGCTCTGTTTTTTAGATGATTTAGGAACCACCATACACTTCTCCAGAGTGGCTCTCGGCAGTTCACACACTGCCCATCAGCGTATAAAGGCTCCCTGTTCTCCATGGCCTGTCCTGCATTTCTGGTTTTTACAATTTTTTAGGATGGCCCTTTTGACCGGTGGGAAGTGAGACTTCTTTGTTGTGCACATTTGCATTGCTTGCTTGCTTCGTTGCCCATAAAGTGCGTATGCGTTTTTTCCTGGATATAATCAGGAAAAAACGCATACGCCCTTTTGGGCCAACTGCATCATTGTCGAAATTCTGCCGCTTTTCATGTGCGTTAAAGACGAGTCCAATCTATCTCTTGAAATCTGTTTCTTGCAATTCTGTCTTGCATTCAGATCCTCTTCTTTGCCTTACCTCAACATATTTTTGGACGTTAGTTTTCATTTATAACTCTGCAGGTTTGTGAATTGCAGTGACCCTGAGCTCCATTTTTTAAGTTGCTCTTTTGTGAGCTGGCCTCAAACCCGCAGGATTGCTTCAGGCCCTATTTTGGCTCCGGCGAGGCAGGCTGAGCCTTTCTTTAATTCTTATTCTTAATGGGAAATTAGAGTGATATGTGCCCGTCCAAACCCCTACAACTCTTCTCTCATTGGTTCCCCCTCTTCCCGTTCATCCTCCTCACAATTTGCAAAATGTGTGAAACAGAAGTTTAAATGTGCTGATTCTCCAAGTGGGGAGATTCTAAGTAGCGTGGCTGGAATGGTGAACAGGAGCACCAGGAGAGGATAAATGAGGTGCATTTTAGACACATCTCCCGATCACATGGTGTACAGTCCTCTGGGTTTTCCATGCATGTTTTAGCTGTAGGAAGATCCCTTGAACCTGCAGATTTGGGACCCATTGAATGGGTACCAGGTAGTATTACTTTAAAGGGTGTGCATTTCCTCACCCAACCTCACATTTCTCTTAGTGCAAACAGTTTCCAGCCTTATGTCTCATCCTGCTGTGGGTCTAGATGTGTTCAATCCATGTTGCATCACCGTCCCTGAGGAAAAGTTGTAAGAGGTTTTCTCTGTCTCTCTGTCGTTTATTTTTTTCAATTTATTACTATATTGGTTACAGCTGATTTTCAAAGCTCTGTTTCTTGCTGCTGTACATCCACTTGATTCACGTACAGAGAGACATCAATAAATTCTTTTTCAGATTCTTACCAGTCGTATATATTCTTTTCCGGTGACTTGAGTGTGCTGAGTGCAGTTCTTTTAGCTACCGTGTAGGCCTTGTTGATTATCAGTTTGGTATTTGGAATGGTATCTTTGCTAATTTCAACCTCCTGGATGATGCCTCACCCCTCCCCACCTTTCCCGTTTAGCAGCCTTATGCGTGTTTTCTACATATTTGACTATGTTTTTGTTTTGTAATTTATTTCATGTGTAGCCATTTTGGATTCCACCTTTAAGTGATATCTTATGATATGTGTCTTTTTCTTTTTGAATTCTGTCACTTAGAATGATCATACGTAACTCCTCTGGAGTTGTTACAACTGGCCATATTTCATTGATTTCCAGGCTGAATAATATTCCACTCTACCTAAGTACCACATCTCTATCCATTTTTTCCCTCCAGAGACATTTAAGTTATATCCTAGTCGAGGATCTTTTAAACAGAGAGGGGGTAAACATTGGGGTGCCTGTGTCCTCTCGATTTTTGTTTTTCCCAAGATATACGCCCATGAGTGCAAGTGCCCTATGCTCTGTAGCTCATTTTTTAGATGCTTTAGTAAACACAATACACTTCTCCAGAATGGCCATTGGCAATATACATTTCCACTATAAGTCTCACAGGGCTCCCTCTTCTCGTTGCCCTGTCCTGCATTTCTGTTGTTTACGCTTTATGAGGATGGCTCTTCTGACTGATGCGAAGTGATATCTTTTGTAGTATTGACTTCCAGTGCCCACCTGTTTGGTTGGCTAAAAAAGTGTATGCCCTTTTCTTGAATATATACAGAAAAGAACGCATACACCCTTTTTGGCCAACTGCAATGTTGGCAATGTTGGCAATGTTCAGCTCCTTTTCTTGTGCTTAATGGCGAGTCTTTTCTACCTCCTCAAATCCCTTTCCTGCCATTCTCCCTTGCTTACAAGTCCTTTTTTCTGACTTTCCTCAAGACATTTTTCAGTGATGGATATTTTCAACTCTGCAGTTTTGTGAATTTTACTGCCCCTGAGTTCCATTGTTCAACTCGTGTTTATGGGAACTGGCCACAAAGCAGCGGGATTTCCTCAAGCCCTATACTGTTTCCATGGGCAACCCTAGCCTTTGGTCAATTCGTCTTCCTGATTGGAAATTAGAGTGACATGTGCCTGTCTGAACACCTAGGACTTGTCTCTCATTGTTCCTCATCCTTCCGCTTCATCCTCTGGACAAATTCCAAACTGTACGCAACAGGATGTTGACAGTGCTGACATCTCCAAGTGGGGAGACTGTTAGTAAAGACGCTGGAGGGGTGAACCCGAGCACCAGGAGATGAGGAGATGAGATGCCTTTTCCAAACTCTTCCCGATCAGACGGTATACCATCCTCTGGGTGTGACAGACATGTTTTAGCAGTAGGAAGAGTCCCATTCATGTAAGGAGAACACCAGGGCTTTTTCAAAATCAGTGTCTCCCCGAAACCCAAACTGGGGAAGTTTTTAAGCTACGGCTACACATATGTTCATTAAGGGCCTTGGGAAGTAGGCAGAGTCCAAACTTTAGATGATTGAAGTCTTCAGGGTCAGAAGCACTCACCACCAGCTTCCCTTAGGCTACACTTTAACTGTCATTGATAGATGATGTCAATAAAAATATCTATTCTTTTTCAGATTATTTCCCCTTATAGGTTATTGCAAAATGTTGAGTGTAGTTCCCTGTGCTATACAGTAGTTCCTTGTTGATGATCTATTTTATACATAGCAGTGTGTATGTGTTCATTCCAAACTGTTAATTTATCCCTCCTCCCACCTTTCCCCTTTGGTAATAATAAATTATAAGATTTTATACTTCTCAGAAATGGGGGAGCTGAAAGAGAGGTATCATTTTCAATGGAAAAGCATTTAAAACAAGATTGAAGGTTTAACCAAGATTATTAGCTGTACATCCTTGGAAAGAAATCACTTCGTTTCTCTAATATTGACCTGACAAATAAGACAAACCTTTTCACTGAACTTGCTTATAAAAAGTGATGGAAATATCAAATGGAAGTGTTAAAAACATCTTATTTTACCCGAGCCTTATACACTGTTCTATGTTAACTACAGTTTGGCTCACACATCTGTTCATTGAGGTTACAATAGTCTCAATTTCTGTTACTGATCCTCCAGAGTGGACCCCAACAAGTGTCCCCCTGCCCAGTGTCATTGGGGCCAACAGATCGAGACTGAGTTTGGTTCACAAGCAAAGGAAACTTTATATTTTGATCAGAGAATGGAGAGGTGAGAGCATGCACTACCCCGTGGGCTGTGGGCTGGGCTGCTGTGTAGAGATCCTGTCAGAGTCAGTGGGAGGGAGGGAGGCGGCGGAGCTCTCGAGGGCCGGGTTGGCTGTAGCTCAGGCTCTATATCGTGGAGTCTGCACTGGGCCCCAGGAGCTGAGGTGTCGACCCAGCCATTCTGCACTAGGAAATCTGGTCTGAAGTGCCGGGTGTGGAACCTCTGCATGCGGGACCCTAGGAGCACGTGAAATTAGACAAAGCACAAAGGATAAAAAAGGTTAGACTTGACTTTATTGCCCAGATTCTATTTTTATCTCCCAGGGATTTTTAATGGGCTTTGCTGGGGACAAACCCCTCCTCTGCCTTTTGTCCCGTTCCTCATTCTTGGAGTGCTGAGGGTGCAGACCCTTCTTCTGTAACTGCTGAGTGCTGAGTTGGGAGCCCTCATACCCTGGGGCGAGGGTCAGAGCTTCTCCCCAGCAGCCTCCCGGTGACGTTGATTGTCCCCAGGACCCCTGCCTCCCTGCTCGTCCACCTGAGCACCAGCATTGGAAGTGTTATAGATTCTAATGACCTTTAAGGGTCCAGGAAAGAGATGTGCAGAGACGCTGTGGGGGCCGGTTTCACCCCGCCCCACATTTGTTCGGCCACCTTAGGCTGACCGTCTCTGCCAGCCTAGATGCTCTGACCAGTAGTCTGCGCTTTCTTCAGTTAGGCCCCTGAATTAACGTACAAACAGCACCAGGTGTCAGAGCCCTGCCCGCTCAACTCCCAGACAGTCCAGGGTCAGTGGTGACCAAGGACCATGATGGCTACTGAGTCAACAGCCTTTTGAAGTAAACAGGAGTCCAGCCGGTCTTATTGGCCACCATCATCACGGTGTCTGTCGGCTTTTCTATGGTGACAGTGTGGTATACTGTTCCCCCGCCAAGATTATTAGCTCCCCTCTGGGTGCAGTAAGTCCTGCAAGCAGTAGTCTACTCTTTTGGGACACACTCTTGTTGTTTTATGAGAGAAACTCCAGGTCAAGTGATGTTCACACGAGTCGTCATGGTGCCCTGTTGCCCCCGGTTATCTCTCTGGATGTTGGAGTTGGAGGGCCTCCTCACTCGAGGTCGGTGTGCCCACGGAGCGAACCCTGCAACTTCAGGGCATGGTTGGTGGTTAGGATCACCACGTGGGGTCCTTTTCCCTTAGGAGGGAGGTGGCCTTTTGGGCTGCTGATTTCCAGGTTTTTAGATACCGCCAGTATCTTGGCCAGATGTGGCAGTGGGCCAAGCCCCTTAGTGACCGTAGTTTATCCTACCTGGATGGCATTCTTGCATTGTTCCATTTCAAGTGGTCCCAGTTTTTGCACTAATTCTCCAATGGCGATTCACCTTTCACCGGGAATGTAAAGGTCAAAGGGTTTAGCTAAATTAGGGAGTTCCAGGGCAAGGGTCTGAATTGACTGCTCTTTCCATTCTTGAAAGGCCACTTCTGGATTCTATTCAAAAGGATCATCATCTTTTCCTTTCAGTGTTTCATATAGAGGCCCAGCTAGTAGACTGTGGTTAGGGATCCAGAAGCAGCAAACCCTGGCCTCCCCAGGAACCCCTAAGCTGTCTTCTAGTTTTAGAAAGGGGTAAGGCTGAAAATGGTTTCTTCCCTTTCCTGGGATGGGCTTCTCTGACCTTCTGTGAGAATGAAGCCCAGGCAGGTCACCGCAGTCTGTGATATTTGAGCTTTTTCTTGGACAACTTCTATCCTTTATTGGCTTGGTAGTTCAGAGGCCTCCTTAGTAGGGCTGGTGATCAGAATGTCGTCTGCATATTGAAGGAGGGTTTCCTTTTCCAGAGGTAGAACTTTTAGGTCTTTAGCTAAGCTTTCCCCAAAGATGGTGTGGGAATTTTTGCACCCTTGGGGCCAGACGGCCCGGAAGTATTGTTTTAGTTGTATGTGGAGTCCTGCCACTCACAAGCCAAAATTTCTTGTGACTCTGGGACTAATGGAATACAAAAGAAGGCATCATTGAAGACTAATACAGAATACCATGTCCTGGTGGTTGGTAGAATGACCAGCAGGGTGTAGGAATTAGGAGCAACTGGAGGTATATCCTCGGTGGCTTCACTGACTGTCCTGACATCCTTTACCAGGTCCCCAGCAGCCCATGGGGCTCTCGTGGTCAGACCAATCCCAGAATATGGAGCTCACCTGGGCAGGTACCCCACCCCCACCCCAGCCCACGGGGCTCTCGTGGTCAGGCCCCTCCCAGGATACAGAGCTACCCTTGCAGGTACCGTGGCAGGGCTGGGCACACAGGAACCGTGCACATAGCCCTCATTGCAGAGCACCCCCAGCTCACCTGTCGCTCAGAGCTGACACAGAGCACCTCAGAGCAGGACTTGAACTAACAAACAGCAGCTGCGACAGGTCTGTGACCCTGGGCATCACTCCGTGAGGCCTCCCTCCACCTGGTCTTCCAGAGACTTCCACTGCACCCGGGGCACCAGGCCTCTGTCTCCAACCACCACCCACCCCTCCTCTGCCTGACTCCTGGGTTCCTCTCATTAGGAGAGGGTTTTCTTGAAGTTGTCTCCCACTCATGGGCCAGATAAAATGATTAGAAAACAAGCCAAAGCTGCAGCCCCTTGTCTATCCTGACTCTCAGGAGCCCACACCTGTTCCTTGGACCTGGCCGGTTCAGCAAGTTCCATTTTCTGCAACTGTGAGCCCCTGAGGGGTGATGATTGGCTGACCTGGGCAGCCTTACCGTGCCGGCCAGCCCTCCCCAGGTGTGCCTGGGTTGAGATCAATATAAATACCACTCCAGGCAGCAAGAGCCCCTGCAGCCGTGCCTGACGCCATTTTCTCTGCCCTGTCAGTAGTCTCGGGGCTGGGCTGGTGGGAGGGAGTGAGAGGCCACGGCTTTGTGGGTGGCCCAGTGTGAGTGGGGCTCTGCTGGACTTTCTGCAGCAGTTGCCAGGCTGCCACCTGCTAAAGAAGAGGATGTGTCACCCATACCTGCTGCTGGAATTTCTCCCTGGGCAGAGGTGAGGAAGGAAAAAAGCAGTGGGGGCAGGGACAGGACGGGTATCTCAGGCAGGGAAATGGAAATCTTCCAGAAGAGCACCCAGGGCCAGGACCATCCTGGCTGGCCTGCAGGCACCAAGTCGGCCGGCATGCTGTCACTCGTGTGGCTCTATGGCCCTTCCTCTAGGCTTTCAAGTCCTTGTATATATTCAGGTGTTTTACCTGGGATGGGTGGGAATAGTTCAGCAGCAACTGGCCTGGGGCTCAGCTCACGTTTACTCACAGATGCCTCGGCACGGTGCCCCAGCTTTGCAATGAGGACGCTTGTTGCGTGGGGGCTGCTGGTTGAATGGGAGACGATTCCCCACCACTGACCAACTTCAGAATTGTTTACAACTGGAGTAAGTGCCCTGATACGGTTTTCCTCTGTGTAACTGGTGGGTTCTGTGTTTTTTTTCTCTTTTTCGTTTTTGGTTCAAGGTAGATTTTATTCCTCTTTTTTGTATTTACAGATATAAGCATGGAAATAATTTATTCATATAAATACATGTATGTGCAGGGAATAATTGTTTTTTCTGTTTTATTTTTTAAATTTTACTTCTTTTTAATTTTGAATTTTATTTTATATTTTTATACAGCAGGTTCTTATTGGTTATCTATTTTATACATATAAATGTATACATGCCAATCCCAGTCTCTCAACTCCTCCCACCACCACCCCCCCAACAGCTTTCCCCCCTTGTTGTCCATACGTTTGTTGTCTATATCTGTTGCTCTATTTATGCCTTGCAAAATGGTTAATCTGTACAGTTTTTCTAGGTTCCACATATATGCATGAATATACAAGATTTGTTTTTCTCTTTGTGACTTACTTCACTCTGTATGACAGTCTCTAGATCCATCGACGTCTCTACAAATGACCCAATTTCATTCCTTTTCATGGCTGAGTAATATTCCATTTTATATATGTACCACAGCTTTATGCATTCGTCTGTCTGTGGGCATTTAGGTTGCTTCCATTACCTCGATATTGTAAATAGTGATGCAATGAACATTGTGGTGAATGACTCTTTTTGATTTATGGTTTTGTCTGGGTATATGTCCAGTACTGGGATTGCTGTATCATATGGTAATTCTATTGTTAGTTTCTTAAGAAATTCCATATTGTTCTCCATAATGACTGTATCAATTTATATTCCCAACAATAGTGGAAGAGGGTTCCTTTTCTCCACACCCTTTCCAGCATTTTTTGTTTGTAGATTTTCAATGATGCCTATTCTACCAGGTGTGAGGTGATACCTCATTGTTGAATCCATTTCGTTGAGCAAGGGGTAGCTCTTGTCTATTACATATTTGGCTTATGGAACGGTATCTGTGCTAATTTCAATCTCTGGTTTTATGCAGCACCCCAACTCACCTTCCCCCTTAAGCAGGCATAAGTTGGTTTTCTAAACTTGAGACCCTGTTCTGTTTAGTAATTCAGTTCATGTGTAGCCAAGTTCACATTCCGTGTATTAGTGATACCTTATGATGTTTCTTTTTCTGTGTGACTTATTTCACTTAGAATCATCGTGCCTCAATCCACTCATTATGCTGGTACGGGCCTGGTGACATAGATTTCATTGCTGAGTGGTATTCTGTTGTACAGAAGTACCGCAACTTCTTTATCCATTATTTGTTCTCTGGGATATTTAACTTGTGCCGTAGAAGAGATTCCTGTAAAAAGAGCCGTCCCAAATTTTGGGGTTGCTGTGTCTTTTTGATATTAATTTCCCTAAGCTATAGGACCATAAGTGGAAGTGCCCTAGGCTCTGTTGTTTTGTTTTTTAGATGTTTCAGGAAACACCATACACTTCACCCGAGTGTCTGTTGGCAATTTACCTCCCGCCCATCAGCATAACAAGGCTCCCAGTTCTCAATGGCCTGTTGCCTTTCTGGATTTTACACTTTTTTCAGATGGCCCTTTTGACCGGGGGGAAGTGAGACTTCATTGTAGTGCAGATTTCCTTTGCAAGCTTGCTTGGTTGGCCAAAAAGGGCGTATGCGTTTTTTCCTGAATATATTCAGGAAAAAACGCATACGCCCTTTTTGGCCAAGTGCATCATTGTGGACGTTCTGCCTCTTTTCCTATGCTTTCAATGCAATTCCAGTCTACCTCCTGAAATCGGTTTCCTGCAATTCTGCCCCGCTTTCAAGTCCTCTTGGCAGCCTTACTTCAGTCTATTTTTGGACGATAGCTGTCATTTATAACTCTGCAGGTTTGTGAATTACAGTGTCCCTGAGCTCCTTTCTTCAACTCGCTTTCTTTTGAGCTGGCCGCAACACTGCAGGATGGCTTCAGGCCCTAATCTGGTTCCGGTACGGCACACTGAGCCTTTGGTTAATTCCTCTTCCTGGTGGGAAATGAGAGTTAAATTTGCCCATCCAGAAACCTCCAGCTAGTCTCTCATTGGTTCTCACTATTCCTGTTCATCTTCCACAGAAATTGCAAACTGGGCCAAACAGGAGGTTAAAGGGACTGACTCTCCAAGTGGGGGAGTGTTAGTAAAGCGTCTGGAATGTTGCACCCGAGTACCAGCCTACGAAAACTGAGACATATTTGAACACGTCTCCCGATCACATGGTTGATCATACTCTGGGTTCCACATGCATGTTTTAGATGAAGGAAGAATACCTTAAACCTGGGTAGTTGAAACCCGTGGAATGGGTACCATGCAATATGACTTCAAAGGGTCTTCATTTGCTCACGAACCTCTCCAATCCTATCACTGCTGCGTTTATGCCCCTGTACACATGCTTGATTCTCTTTCGGAGACATAGCAATCCATAGGTTTTAAGATACTTACTAGTCAGGTACATTCTTAGGCGTTTAATATGGGGTGTTGAGTCCATTTCGTTGAGCAAGGAGTAGCTCTTGTCTATTCCATATTTGGCTTAAGGAACTTTATCTGTGCTCATTTCAATCTCTAGTTTTATGCAGCACCCCAACTCACCTTTCCCCTTAATCAAGCATAAGTTGGTTTTCTAAATTTGAGACGCTGTTCTGTTCTGTAATTCAGTTCCTGTGTAGCCAAGTTTCCATTCCGTGTATTACTGATATCTTATGATGTTTCTTTTTCTGTGTGACTTATTTCAGTTAGAATCATCATACCTGAATCCACTCATTGTGCTGCTAAGGGCCTGATGACACAGATTTCATTGCTGAGTGATATTGCTTTGTAAGTAAATACCACAACTTCTTTATCCATTTTTCACTTTCTGCGATGTTGAACTTGTACTGTAAACGAGGTTCTTGTAAACAGAGCCGTTCCAAACTTTGGGGTGGCTGTGTCTTTTTCATTTTAATTTCCCTAAGCTATAGGACCATAAGTGGAAGTGCCCTAGGTTCTGTTGCTTTGTTTTTTCGATGTTTCAGGAAACACCATACACTTCTCCCAAGTGGTTCTTGGCAATTTACATCCCGCCCATCAGCATAACAAGGCTCCCAGTTCTCCATGGCCTGTCCTGCCTTTCTGGATTTTACCCTTTTTTCAGATGGCCCTTTTGACCGGGGGGAAGTGAGACTTCATTGTAGTGCAGATTTCCTTTGCAAGCTTGCTTGGTTGGCCAAAAAGGGCGTATGCGTTTTTTCCTGAATATATTCAGGAAAAAACGCATACGCCCTTTTTGGCCAAGTGCATCATTGTGGACGTTCTGCCTCTTTTCCTATGCTTTCAATGCAATTCCAGTCTACCTCCTGAAATCGGTTTCCTGCAATTCTGCCCCGCTTTCAAGTCCTCTTGGCAGCCTTACTTCAGTCTATTTTTGGACGATAGCTGTCATTTATAACTCTGCAGGTTTGTGAATTACAGTGCCCCTGAGCTCCTTTCTTCAACTCGCTTTCTTTTGAGCTGGCCGCAACACCGCAGGATGGCTTCAGGCCCTAATCTGGTTCCGGTACAGCACGCTGAGCCTTTGGTTATTTCCTCTTCCTGGTTGGAAATGAGAGTTAAATTTGCCCGTCCAGACACCTCCAGCTAGTCTCTCATTGGTTCTCGCTATTCCTGTTCATCTTCCGCAGAAATTGCAAACTGGGCCAAACAGGAGGTTAAAGGCGCTGACTCTCCAAGTGGGGAGAGTGTTAGTAAAGCGTCTGGAATGTTGCACCCGAGTACCAGGGGAGGAAAACTGAGACATATTTGAACACGTCTCCCGTTCACATGGTTGATCATACTTGGGTTCCACATGCATGTTTTAGCTGAAGGAAGAATACCTAAAACCTGGGTAGTTGAAACCCGTGGAATGGGTACCATGCAATATGACTTCAAAGGGTCTTCATTTGCTCACCGCACCTCTCCAATCCTATCACTGCTGCGTTTATGCCCCTGTACACATGCTTGATTCTCTTTCGGAGACATAGCAATCCATAGGTTTTAAGATACTTACTAGTCAGGTACATTCTTAGGTGTTTAATATGGGGTGTTGAGTCCATTTCATTGAGCAAGGAGTAGCTCTTGTCTATTCCATATTTGGCTTAAGGAACTTTATCTGTGCTCATTTCAATCTCTGTTTTTATGCAGCACCCCAACTCACCTTTCCCCTTAAGCAAGCATAAATTGGTTTTCTAAATTTGAGACCCTGTTCTGTTCTGTATTTCAGTTCCTGTGTAGCCAAGTTTACATTCCGTGTATTACTGATATCTTATGATGTTTCTGTTTCTGTGTGACTTATTTCAGTTAGAATCATCATACCTGAATCCACTCATTGTGCTGCTAAGGGCCTGATGACACAGATTTCATTGCTGAGTGATATTGCTTTGTAAGTAAATACCACAACTTCTTTATCCATTTTTCAATTTCTGCAATGTTGAACTTTTACTGTAAATGAGGTTCTTGTAAACAGAGCCGTTCCAAACTTTGGGGTGGCTGTGTCTTTTTGATTTTAATTTCCCTAAGCTATAGGACCATAAATGGAAATGCCCTAGGTTCTGTTGCTTTGTTTTTTAGATGTTTCAGGAAACACCATACACTTCTCCCGAGTGGTTGTTGGCAAATTACATCCCGCCCATCAGCATAACAAGGCTCCCAGTTCTCCATGACCTGTCCTGCCTTTCTGGATTTTACACTTTTTTCAGATGGCCCTTTTGACCGGGGGGAAGTGAGACTTCATTGTAGTGCAGATTTCCTTTGCAAGCTTGCTTGGTTGGCCAAAAAGGGCGTATGCGTTTTTTCCTGAATATATTCAGGAAAAAACGCATACGCCCTTTTTGGCCAAGTGCATCATTGTGGACGTTCTGCCTCTTTTCCTATGCTTTCAATGCAATTCCAGTCTACCTCCTGAAATCGGTTTCCTGCAATTCTGCCCCGCTTTCAAGTCCTCTTGGCAGCCTTACTTCAGTCTATTTTTGGACGTTAGCTGTCATTTATAACTCTGCAGGTTTGTGAATTACAGTGACCCTGAGCCTCTTTCTTCAACTCGCTTTCTTTTGAGCTGGCCGCAACACCGCAGGATGGCTTCAGGCCCTAATCTGGTTCCGGTACGGCACGCTGAGCCTTTGGTTATTTCCTCTTCCTGGTTGGAAATGAGAGTTAAATTTGCCCGTCCAGACACCTCCAGCTAGTCTCTCATTGGTTCTCGCTATTCCTGTTCATCTTCCAAGAAATTGCAAACTGGGCCAAACAGGAGGTTAAAGGCGCTGACTCTCCAAGTGGGGAGAGTGTTAGTAAAGCGTCTGGAATATTGCACCCGAGTACCAGGGGAGGAAAACTGAGACATATTTGAACACGTCTCCCGTTCACATGGTTGATCATACTTGGGTTCCACATGCATCTTTTAGCTGAAGGAAGAATACCTTAAACCTGGGTATTTGAAACCCGTGGAATTGGTACCATGCAATATGACTTCAAAGGGTCTTCATTTGCTCACCGAACCTCTCCAATCCTATCACTGCTGCGTTTATGCCCCTGTACACATGCTTGATTCTCTTTCGGAGACATAGCAATCCATAGGTTTTAAGATACTTACTAGTCAGGTACATTCTTAGGCGTTTAATATGCGGTGTTGAATCCATTTCGTTGAGCAAGGAGTAGCTCTTGTCTATTCCATATTTGGCTTAAGGAACTTTATCTGTGCTCATTTCAATCTCTGGTTTTATGCAGCACCCCAACTCACCTTTCCCCTTAAGCAAGCATAAGTTGGTTTTCTAAATTTGAGACCCTGTTCTGTCCTGTAATTCAGTTCCTGTGTAGCCAAGTTTACATTTCGTGTGTTACTGATATCTTATGATGTTTCTTTTTCTGTGTGACTTATTTCAGTTAGAATCATCATACCTGAATCCACTCATTGTGCTGTTAAGGACCTGATGACACAGATTTCATTGCTGAGTGATATTGCTTTGTAAGTAAATACGTCAACTTTTTTATCCATTTATCACTTTCTGCGATGTTGAACTTGTACTGTAAACGAGGTTCTTGTAAACAGAGCCGTTCGAAACTTTGGGGTGGCTGTGTCTTTTTGATTTTAAATTCCCTAAGCTATAGGACCATAAGTGGAAGGACCATAAGTGGAAGTGCCCTAGGCTCTGTTTCTTTGTTTTTTAGATGTTTCAGGAAACACCATACACTTCTCCCGAGTGTTTGTTGGCAATTTACATCCCGCCCTTCAGCATAACAAGGCTCTCAGTTCTCCATGGCCTGTCCTGCCTTTCTGGATTTTACACTTTTTTCAGATGGCCCTTTTGACCGGGGGGAAGTGAGACTTCATTGTAGTGCAGATTTCCTTTGCAAGCTTGCTTGGTTGGCCAAAAAGGGCGTATGCGTTTTTTCCTGAATATATTCAGGAAAAAACGCATACGCCCTTTTTGGCCAAGTGCATCATTGTGGACGTTCTGCCTCTTTTCCTATGCTTTCAATGCAATTCCAGTCTACCTCCTGAAATCGGTTTCCTGCAATTCTGCCCCGCTTTCAAGTCCTCTTGGCAGCCTTACTTCAGTCTATTTTTGGACGATAGCTGTCATTTATAACTCTGCAGGTTTGTGAATTACAGTGCCCCTGAGCTGCTTTCTTCAACTCGCTTTCTTTTGAGCTGGCCGCAACACTGCAGGATGGCTTCAGGCCCTAATCTGGTTCCGGCACGGCACACTGAGCCTTTGGTTAATTCCACTTCCTCGTGGGAAATGAGAGTTAAATTTGCCCGTCCAGACACCTCCAGCTAGTCTCTCATTGGTTCTCCCTATTCCTGTTCATCTTCCGCAGAAATTGCAAACTGGGCCAAACAGGAGGTTAAAGGCGCTGACTTTCCAAGTGGGGAGAGTGTTAGTAAAGCGTCTGGAATGTTGCACCCGAGTACCAGGGGAGGAAAACTGAGACATATTTGAACACGTCTCCCGTTCACATGGTTGATCATACTTGGGTTCCACATGCATGTTTTAGCTGAAGGAAGAATACCTAAAACCTGGGTAGTTGAAACCCGTGGAATGGGTACCATGCAATATGACTTCAAAGGGTCTTCATTTGCTCACCGCACCTCTCCAATCCTATCACTGCTGCGTTTATGCCCCTGTACACATGCTTGATTCTCTTTCGGAGACATAGCAATCCATAGGTTTTAAGATACTTACTAGTCAGGTACATTCTTAGGCGTTTAATATGGGGTGTTGAGTCCATTTCGTTGAGCAAGGAGTAGCTCTTGTCTATTCCATATTTGGCTTAAGGAACTTTATCTGTGCTCATTTCAATCTCTGGTTTTATGCAGCACCCCAACTCACCTTTCCCCTTAAGCAAGCATAAATTGGTTTTCTAAATTTGAGACACTCTTCTGTTCTGTAATTCAGTTCCTGTGTAGCCAAGTTTACATTCCGTGTATTACTGATATCTTATGATGTTTCTGTTTCTGTGTGACTTATTTCAGTTAGAATCATCATACCTGAATCCACTCATTGTGCTGCTAAGGGCCTGATGACACAGATTTCATTGCTGAGTGATATTGCTTTGTAAGTAAATACCACAACTTCTTTATCCATTTTTCAATTTCTGCGATGTTGAACTTGTACTGTAAATGAGGTTCTTGTAAACAGAGCCGTTCCAAACTTTGGGGTGGCTGTGTCTTTTTGATTTTAATTTCCCTAAGCTATAGGACCATAAGTGGAAGTGCCCTAGGTTCAGTTGCTTTGTTTTTTAGATGTTTCAGGAAACACCATACACTTCTCCCAAGTGGTTCTTGGCAATTTACATCCCGCCCATCAGCATAACAAGGCTTCCAGTTCTCCATGACCTGTCCTGCCTTTCTGGATTTTACACTTTTTTCAGATGGCCCTTTTGACCGGGGGGAAGTGAGACTTCATTGTAGTGCAGATTTCCTTTGCAAGCTTGCTTGGTTGGCCAAAAAGGGCGTATGCGTTTTTTCCTGAATATATTCAGGAAAAAACGCATACGCCCTTTTTGGCCAAGTGCATCATTTTGGACGTTCTGCCTCTTTTCCTATGCTTTCAATGCAATTCCAGTCTACCTCCTGAAATCGGTTTCCTGCAATTCTGCCCCGCTTTCAAGTCCTCTTGGCAGCCTTACTTCAGTCTATTTTTAGACGATAGCTGTCATTTATAACTCTGCAGGTTTGTGAATTACAGTGCCCCAGAGCTCCTTTCTTCAACTCGCTTTCTTGTGAGCTGGCCGCAACACCGCATGATGGCTTCAGGCCCTAATCTGGTTCCGGCACGGCACGCTGAGCCTTTGGTTAATTCCTCTTCCTGGTGGGAAATGAGAGTTAAATTTGCCCGTCCAGACACCTCCAGCTAGTCTCTCATTGGTTCTCGCTATTCCTGTTCATCTTCCGCAGAAATTGAAAACTGGGCCAAACAGGAGGTTAAAGGCACTGACTCTCCAAGTCGGGAGAGTGTTAGTAAAGCGTCTGGAATGTTGCACCCGAGTACCAGGGTACGAAAACTGAGACATATTTGAACACGTCTCCCGATCACATGGTTGATCATACTCTAGGTTCCACATGCATGTTTTAGCTGAAGGAAGAATACCTTAAACCTGGGTATTTGAAACCCGTGGAATGGGTACCATGCAATATGACTTCAAAGGGTCTTCATTTGCTCACCGAACCTCTCCAATCCTATCACTGCTGCGTTTATGCCCTGTACACATGCTTGATTCTCTTTCGGAGACATAGCAATCCCTAGGTTTTAAGATACTTACTAGTCAGGTACATTCTTAGGCGTTTAATATGCGGTGTTGAGTCCATTTCTTTGAGCAAGGAGTAGCTCTTGTCTATTCCATATTTGGCTTAAGGAACTTTATCTGTGCTCATTTCAATCTCTGGTTTTATGCAGCACCCCAACTCACCTTTACCCTTAAGCAAGCATAAGTTGGTTTTCTAAATTTGAGACCCTGTTCTGTTTTGGAATGCAGTTCCTGTGTAGCCAAGTTTACATTGCGTGTATTAGTGATATCTTATGATGTTTCTTTTTCTGTGTGACTTATTTCAGTTAGAATCATCGTACCTGAATCCACTCATTATGCTGCTACGGACCTGATGACATAGATTTCATTGCTGAGTGATACTGCATTGTACGTAAGTACCACAAGTTCTTTATCCATTTTTCACTTTCAGTGATATTGAACTTGTACGGTAAACGAGGTTCTTGTAAACGGAGGCGTCCCAAACTTTGGGGTGGCTGTGTCTTTTTGATTTTAATTTCCCTAAGCTATAGGACCATAAGTGGAAGTGCCCTAGGTTCTGTTGCTTTGTTTTTTAGATGTTTCAGGAAACACCATACACTTCTCCGGAGTGGTTGTTGGCAATTTACATCCCGCCCATCAGCATAACAAGGCTCCCAGTTCTCCATGGCCTGTCCTGCCTTTCTGGATTTTACACTTTTTTCAGATGGCCCTTTTGACCGGGGGGAAGTGAGACTTCATTGTAGTGCAGATTTCCTTTGCAAGCTTGCTTGGTTGGCCAAAAAGGGCGTATGCGTTTTTTCCTGAATATATTCAGGAAAAAACGCATACGCCCTTTTTGGCCAAGTGCATCATTGTGGACGTTCTGCCTCTTTTCCTATGCTTTCAATGCAATTCCAGTCTACCTCCTGAAATCGGTTTCCTGCAATGCTGCCCCGCTTTCAAGTCCTCTTGGCAGCCTTACTTCAGTCTATTTTTGGACGATAGCTGTCATTTATAACTCTGCAGGTTTGTGAATTACAGTGCCCCTGAGCTCCTTTCTTCAACTCGCTTTCTTGTGAGCTGGCCGCAACACCGCAGGATGGCTTCAGGCCCTAATCTGGTTCCGGCCCGGCATGCTGAGCCTTTGGTTAATTCCTCTTCCTGGTGGGAAATGAGAGTTGAATTTGCCCATCCAGACACCTCCAGGTAGCCTCTCATTGGTTCTCGCTATTCCTGTTCATCTTCCGCAGAAATTGCAAACTGGGCCAAACAGGAGGTTAAAGGGACTGACTCTCCAAGTCGGGAGAGTGTCAGTAAAGCGTCTGGAATGTTGCACCCGAGTACCAGGGGAGGAAAACTGAGACATATTTGAACACGTCTCCCGTTCACATGGTTGATCATACTCTGGGTTCCACATGCATGTTTTAGCTGAAGGAAGAATACCTTAAACCTGGAGAGTTGAGACCCGTGTAATGGGTACCATGCAATATGACTTCAAAGGGTCTTCATTTGCTCACCGAACCTCTCCAATCCTATCACTGCTGCGTTTATGCCCCTGTACACACGCTTGATTCTCTTTTGGAGACATAGCAATCCATAGGTTTTAAGATACTTACTAGTCAGGTACATTCTTAGGCGTTTAATATGGGGTTTTGAGTCCATTTCGTTGAGCAAGGAGTAGCTCTTGTCTATTCCATATTTGGCTTAAGGAACTTTATCTGTGCTCATTTCAATCTCTAGTTTTATGCAGCACCCCAACTCACCTTTCCCCTTAAGCAAGCATAAGTTGGTTTTCTAAATTTGAGACCCTGTTCTGTTCTGTAATTCAGTTCCTGTGTAGCCAAGTTTACATTCCGTGTATTACTGATATCTTATGATGTTTCTTTTTCTGTGTGACTTATTTCAGTTAGAATCATCATACCTGAATCCACTCATTGTGCTGCTAAGGGCCTGATGACACAGATTTCATTGCTGAGTGATATTGCTTTGTAAGTAAATACCACAACTTCTTTATCCATTTTTCACTTTCTGCGATGTTGAAATTGTACTGTAAACGAGGTTCTTGTAAACAAAGCCGTTCCAAACTTTGGGGTGGCTGTGTCTTTTTGATTTTAATTTCCCTAAGCTATAGGACCATAAGTGGAAGTGCCCTAGGTTCTGTTGCTTTGTTTTTTAGATGTTTCAGGAAACACCATACACTTCTCCCAAGTGGTTCTTGGCAATTTACATCCCGCCCATCAGCATAACAAGGCTCCCAGTTCTCCATGGCCTGTCCTGCCTTTCTGGATTTTACCCTTTTTTCAGATGGCCCTTTTGACCGGGGGGAAGTGAGACTTCATTGTAGTGCAGATTTCCTTTGCAAGCTTGCTTGGTTGGCCAAAAAGGGCGTATGCGTTTTTTCCTGAATATATTCAGTAAAAAACGCATACGCCCTTTTTGGCCAAGTGCATCATTGTGGACGTTCTGCCTCTTTTCCTATGCTTTCAATGCAATTCCAGTCTACCTCCTGAAATCGGTTTCCTGCAATTCTGCCCCGCTTTCAAGTCCTCTTGGCAGCCTTACTTCAGTCTATTTTTGGACGATAGCTGTCATTTATAACTCTGCAGGTTTGTGAATTACAGTGCCCCTGAGCTCCTTTCTTCAACTCGCTTTCTTTTGAGCTGGCCGCAACACCGCAGGATGGCTTCAGGCCCTAATCTGGTTCCGGTACCGCACGCTGAGCCTTTGGTTATTTCCTCTTCCTGGTTGGAAATGAGAGTTATATTTGCCCGTCC
The DNA here is from genome assembly GCF_949987515.2 of Delphinus delphis. Taxonomy (NCBI): domain Eukaryota; kingdom Metazoa; phylum Chordata; class Mammalia; order Artiodactyla; family Delphinidae; genus Delphinus; species Delphinus delphis. The sequence continues at coordinate 622,804 of NW_027192696.1, read as the reverse complement.
AGACACCTCCAGCTAGTCTCTCATTGGTTCTCGCTATTCCTGTTCATCTTCCAAGAAATTGCAAACTGGGCCAAACAGGAGGTTAAAGGCGCTGACTCTCCAAGTGGGGAGAGTGTTAGTAAAGCGTCTGGAATATTGCACCCGAGTACCAGGGGAGGAAAACTGAGACATATTTGAACACGTCTCCCGTTCACATGGTTGATCATACTTGGGTTCCACATTCATCTTTTAGCTGAAGGAAGAATACCTTAAACCTGGGTATTTGAAACCCGTGGAATTGGTACCATGCAATATGACTTCAAAGGGTCTTCATTTGCTCACCGAACCTCTCCAATCCTATCACTGCTGCGTTTATGCCCCTGTACACATGCTTGATTCTCTTTCGGAGAGATAGCAATCCATAGGTTTTAAGATACTTACTAGTCAGGTACATTCTTAGGCATTTAATATGCGGTGTTGAGTCCATTTCGTTGAGCAAGGAGTAGCTCTTGTCTATTCCATATTTGGCTTAAGGAACTTTATCTGTGCTCATTTCAATCTCTGATTTTATGCAGCACCCCAACTCACCTTTACCCTTAAGCAAGCATAAGTTGGTTTTCTAAATTTGAGACCCTGTTCTGTTCTGTAATTCAGTTCCTGTGTAGCCAAGTTTACATTCCGTGTATTACTGATATCTTATGATGTTTCTTTTTCTGTGTGACTTATTTCAGTTAGAATCATCATACCTGAATCCACTCATTGTGCTGCTAAGGGCCTGATGACACAGATTTCATTGCTCAGTGATATTGCTTTGTAAGTAAATACCACAAATTCTTTATCCATTTTTCACTTTCTGCGATGTTGAACTTGTACTGTAAACGAGGTCTTGTAAACAGAGCCGTGCGAAACATTGGGGTGGCTGTGTCTTTTTGATTTTAAATTCCCTAAGCTATAGGACCATAAGTGGAAGTGCCCTAGGCTCTGTTGCTTTGTTTTTTAGATGTTTCAGGAAAAACCATACACTTCTCCCGAGTGTTTGTTGGCAATTTACATCCCGCCCATCAGCATAACAAGGCTCCCAGTTCTCCATGGCCTGTCCTGCCTTTCTGGATTTTACCCTTTTTTCAGATGACCCTTTTGACCGGGGGGAAGTGAGACTTCATTGTAGTGCAGATTTCCTTTGCAAGCTTGCTTGGTTGGCCAAAAAGGGCGTATTAGTTTTTTCCTGAATATATTCAGGAAAAAACGCATACGCCCTTTTTGGCCAAGTGCATCATTGTGGACGTTCTGCCTCTTTTCCTATGCTTTCGATGCAATTCCAGTCTACCTCCTGAAATCGGTTTCCTCCAATTCTGCCCCGCTTTCAAGTCCTCTTGGCAGCCTTACTTCAGTCTATTTTTGGACGATAGCTGTCATTTATAACTCTGCAGGTTTGTGAATTACAGTGCCCCTGAGCTCCTTTCTTCAACTCGCTTTCTTGTGAGCTGGCCGCAACACCGCAGGATGGCTTCAGGCCCTAATCTGGTTCCGGCACGGCACGCTGAGCCTTTGGTTAATTCCTCTTCCTGGTGGGAAATGAGAGTTAAATTTGCCCGTCCAGACACCTCCAGCTAGTCTCTCATTGGTTCTCGCTATTCCTGTTCATCTTCCACAGAAATTGCAAACTGGGCCAAACAGGAGGTTAAAGGCACTGACTCTCCAAGTGGGGAGAGTGTTAGTAAAGCGTCTGGAATGTTGCACCCAAGTACCAGGGTACGAAAACTGAGACATATTTGAACACGTCTCCCGATCACATGGTTGATCATACTCTGGGTTCCACATGCATGTTTTAGCTGAAGGAAGAATACCTAAAACCCGGGTAGTTGAAACCCGTGGAATGGGTACCATGCAATATGACTTCAAAGGGTCTTCATTTGCTCACCGAACCTCTCCAATCCTATCACTGCTGCTTTTATGCCCCTGTACACATGCTTGATTCTCTTTCGGAGACATAGCAATCCATAGGTTTTAAGATACTTACTAGTCAGGTACATTCTTAGGCGTTTAATATGCGGTGTTGAGTCCATTTCGTTGAGCAAGGAGTAGCTCTTGTCTATTCCATATTTGGCTTAAGGAACTTTATCTGTGCTCATTTCAATCTCTGGTTTTATGCAGCACCCCAACTCACCTTTCCCCTTAAGCAAGCATAAGTTGGTTTTCTAAATTTGAGACCCTGTTCTGTTCTGTAATTCAGTTCCTGTGTAGCCAAGTTTCCATTCCGTGTATTACAGATATCTTATGATGTTTCTTTTTCTGTGTGACTTATTTCAGTTAGAATCATCATACCTGAATCCACTCATTGTGCTGCTAAGGGCCTGATGACACAGATTTCATTGCTGAGTGATATTGCTTTGTAAGTAAATACCACAACTTCTTTATCCATTTTTCACTTTCTGCGATGTTGAACTTGTACTGTAAACGAGGTTCTTGTAAACAGAGCCGTTTGAAACTTTGGGGTGGCTGTGTCTTTTAGATTTTAAATTCCCTAAGCTATAGGACCGTAAGTGGCAGTGCCCTAGGCTCTGTTGCTTTGTTTTTTAGATGTTTCAGTTAACACCATACACTTCTCTCGAGTGGTTCTTGGCAATTTACATCCCGCCCTTCAGAATAACAAGGCTCCCAGTTCTCCATGGCCTGTCCTGCCTTTCTGGATTTTACACTTTTTTCAGATGGCCCTTTTGACCGGGGGGAAGTGAGACTTCATTGTAGTGCAGATTTCCTTTGCAAGCTTGCTTGGTTGGCCAAAAAGGGCGTATGCGTTTTTTCCTGAATATATTCAGGAAAAAACGCATACGCCCTTTTTGGCCAAGTGCATCATTGTGGACGTTCTGCCTCTTTTCCTATGCTTTCAATGCAATTCCAGTCTACCTCCTGAAATCGGTTTCCTCCAATTCTGCCCCGCTTTCAAGTCCTCTTGGCAGCCTTACTTCAGTCTATTTTTGGACGATAGCTGTCATTTATAACTCTGCAGGTTTGTGAATTACAGTGCCCCTGAGCTCCTTTCTTCAACTCGCTTTCTTTTGAGCTGGCCGCAACACCGCAGGATGGCTTCAGGCCCTAATGTGGTTCCGGCACGGCACGCTGAGCCTTTGGTTAATTCCTCTTCCTGGTGGGAAATGAGAGTTAAATTTGGCCGTCCAGACACCTCCAGCTAGTCTCTCATTGGTTCTCACTATTCCTGTTCATCTTCCGCAGAAATTGCAAACTGGGCCAAACAGGAGGTTAAAGGGACTGACTCTCCAAGTCGGGAGAGTGTTAGTAAAGCGTCTGGAATGTTGCACCCGAGTACCAGGGTACGAAAACTGAGACATATTTGAACACGTCTCCCGATCACATGGTTGATCATACTCTGGGTTCCACATGCATGTTTTAGCTGAAGGAAGAATACCTAAAACCTGGGTAGTTGAAACCCGTGGAATGGGTACCATGCAATATGACTTCAAAGGGTCTTCATTTGCTCACCGAACCTCTCCAATCCTATCACTGCTGCTTTTATGCCCCTGTACACATGCTTGATTCTCTTTCGGCACATAGCAATCCATAGGTTTTAAGATACTTACTAGTCAGGTACATTCTTAGGCGTTTAATATGCGGTGTTGAGTCCATTTCGTTGAGCAAGGAGTAGCTCTTGTCTATTCCATATTTGGCTTAAGGAACTTTATCTGTGCTCATTTCAATCTCTGGTTTTATGCAGCACCCCAACTCACCTTTACCCTTAAGCAAGCATAAGTTGGTTTTCTAAATTTGAGACCCTGTTCTGTTCTGTAATTCAGTTCCTGTGTAGCCAAGTTTACATTCCGTGTATTACTGATATCTTATGATGTTTCTTTTTCTGTGTGACTTATTTCAGTTAGAATCATCATACCTGAATCCACTCATTGTGCTGCTAAGGGCCTGATGACACAGATTTCATTGCTGAGTGATATTGCTTTGTAAGTAAATACCACAACTTCTTTATCCATTTTTCACTTTCTGCGATGTTGAACTTGTACTGTAAACGAGGTTCTTGTAAACAGAGCCGTTCCAAACTTTGGGGTGGCTGTGTCTTTTTGATTTTAATTTCCCTAAGCTATAGGACCATAAGTGGAATTGCCCTAGGTTCTGTTGCTTTGTTTTTTCGATGTTTCAGGAAACACCATACACTTCTCCCGAGTGTCTGTTGGCAATTTACATCCCGCCCATCAGCATAACAAGGCTCCCAGTTCTCCATGGCCTGTCCTGCCTTTCTGGATTTTACACTTTTTTCAGATGGCCCTTTTGACCGGGGGGAAGTGAGACTTCATTGTAGTGCAGATTTCCTTTGCAAGCTTGCTTGGTTGGCCAAAAAGGGCGTATGCGTTTTTTCCTGAATGTATTCAGGAAAAAACGCATACGCCCTTTTTGGCCAAGTGCATCATTGTGGACGTTCTGCCTCTTTTCCTATGCTTTCAATGCAATTCCAGTCTACCTCCTGAAATCGGTTTCCTGCAATTCTGCCCCGCTTTCAAGTCCTCTTGGCAGCCTTACTTCAGTCTATTTTTGGACGATAGCTGTCATTTATAACTCTGCAGGTTTGTGAATTACAGTGCCCCTGAGCTCCTTTCTTCAACTCGCTTTCTTTTGAGCTGGCCGCAACACCGCAGGATGGCTTCAGGCCCTAATGTGGTTCCGGCACGGCACGCTGAGCCTTTGGTTAATTCCTCTTCCTGGTGGGAAATGAGAGTTAAATTTGGCCGTCCAGACACCTCCAGCTAGTCTCTCATTGGTTCTCACTATTCCTGTTCATCTTCCGCAGAAATTGCAAACTGGGCCAAACAGGAGGTTAAAGGGACTGACTCTCCAAGTCGGGAGAGTGTTAGTAAAGCGTCTGGAATGTTGCACCCGAGTACCAGGGTATGAAAACTGAGACATATTTGAACACGTCTCCCGATCACATGGTTGATCATACTTGGGTTCCACATGCATGTTTTAGCTGAAGGAAGAATACCTAAAACCTGGGTAGTTGAAACCCGTGGAATGGGTACCATGCAATATGACTTCAAAGGGTCTTCATTTGCTCACCGAACCTCTCCAATCCTATCACTGCTGCTTTTATGCCCCTGTACACATGCTTGATTCTCTTTCGGCACATAGCAATCCATAGGTTTTAAGATACTTACTAGTCAGGTACATTCTTAGGCGTTTAATATGCGGTGTTGAGTCCATTTCGTTGAGCAAGGAGTAGCTCTTGTCTATTCCATATTTGGCTTAAGGAACTTTATCTGTGCTCATTTCAATCTCTGGTTTTATGCAGCACCCCAACTCACCTTTCCCCTTAAGCAAGCATAAGTTGGTTTTCTAAATTTGAGACCCTGTTCTGTTCTGTAATTCAGTTCCTGTGTAGCCAAGTTTACATTCCGTGTATTACTGATATCTTATGATGTTTCTTTTTCTGTGTGACTTATTTCAGTTAGAATCATCATACCTGAATCCACTCATTGTGCTGCTAAGGGCCTGATGACACAGATTTCATTGCTGAGTGATATTGCTTTGTAAGTAAATACCACAACTTCTTTATCCATTTTTCACTTTCTGCGATTTTGAACTTGTACTGTAAACGAGGTTCTTGTAAACAGAGCCGTTCCAAACTTTGGGGTGGCTGTGTCTTTTTGATTTTAATTTCCCTAAGCTATAGGACCATAAGTGGAAGTGCCCTAGGTTCTGTTGCTTTGTTTTTTCGATGTTTCAGGAAACACCATACACTTCTCCCGAGTGTCTGTTGGCAATTTACATCCCGCCCATCAGCATAACAAGGCTCCCAGTTCTCCATGGCCTGTCCTGCCTTTCTGGATTTTACACTTTTTTCAGATGGCCCTTTTGACCGGGGGGAAGTGAGACTTCATTGTAGTGCAGATTTCCTTTGCAAGCTTGCTTGGTTGGCCAAAAAGGGCGTATGCGTTTTTTCCTGAATGTATTCAGGAAAAAACGCATACGCCCTTTTTGGCCAAGTGCATCATTGTGGACGTTCTGCCTCTTTTCCTATGCTTTCAATGCAATTCCAGTCTACCTCCTGAAATCGGTTTCCTGCAATTCTGCCCCGCTTTCAAGTCCTCTTGGCAGCCTTACTTCAGTCTATTTTTGGACGATAGCTGTCATTTATAACTCTGCAGGTTTGTGAATTACAGTGCCCCTGAGCTCCTTTCTTCAACTCGCTTTCTTTTGAGCTGGCCGCAACACCGCAGGATGGCTTCAGGCCCTAATCTGGTTCCGGCACGGCACGCTGAGCCTTTGGTTAATTCCTCTTCCTGGTGGGAAATGAGAGTTAAATTTGCCCGTCCAGACACCTCCAGCTAGTCTCTCATTGGTTCTCACTATTCCTGTTCATCTTCCGCAGAAATTGCAAACTGGGCCAAACAGGAGGTTAAAGGGACTGACTCTCCAAGTTGGGAGAGTGTTAGTAAAGCGTCTGGAATGTTGCACCCGAGTACCAGGGTATGAAAACTGAGACATATTTGAACACGTCTCCCGATCACATGGTTGATCATACTCTGGGTTCCACATGCATGTTTTAGCTGAAGGAAGAATACCTAAAACCTGGGTAGTTGAAACCCGTGGAATGGGTACCATGCAATATGACTTCAAAGGGTCTTCATTTGCTCACCGAACCTCTCCAATCCTATCACTGCTGCGTTTATGCCCCTGTACACATGCTTGATTCTCTTTCGGAGACATAGCAATCCATAGGTTTTAAGATACTTACTAGTCAGGTACATTCTTAGGCGTTTAATATGCGGTGTTGAGTCCATTTCGTTGATCAAGGAGTAGCTCTTGTGTATTCCATATTTGGATTAAGGAACTTTATCTGTGCTCATTTCAATCTCTGGTTTTATGCAGCACCCCAACTCACCTTTCCCCTTAAGCAAGCATAAGTTGGTTTTCTAAATTTGAGACCCTGTTCTGTTCTGTAATTCAGTTCCTGTGTAGCCAAGTTTCCATTCCGTGTATTACTGATATCTTATGATGTTTCTTTTTCTGTGTGACTTATTTCAGTTAGAATCATCATACCTGAATCCACTCATTGTGCTGCTAAGGGCCTGATGACATAGATTTCATTGCTGAGTGATATTGCTTTGTAAGTAAATACCACAACTTCTTTATCCATTTTTCACTTTCTGCGATGTTGAACTTGTACTGTAAACGATGTTCTTGTAAACAGAGGCGTCCCAAACTTTGGGGTGGCTGTGTCTTTTTGATTTTAATTTCCCTAAGCTATAGGACCATAAGTGGCAGTGCCCTAGGCTCTGTTGCTTTGTTTTTTAGATGTTTCAGGAAACACCATACACTTCTCCCGAGTGTCTGTTGGCAATTTACATCCCGCCCATCAGCATAACAAGGCTCCCAGTTCTCCATGGCCTGTCCTGCCTTTCTGGATTTTACACTTTTTTCAGATGGCCCTTTTGACCGGGGGGAAGTGAGACTTCATTGTAGTGCAGATTTCCTTTGCAAGCTTGCTTGGTTGGCCAAAAAGGGCGTATGCGTTTTTTCCTGAATATATTCAGGAAAAAACGCATACGCCCTTTTTGGCCAAGTGCATCATTGTGGACGTTCTGCCTCTTTTCCTATGCTTTCAATGCAATTCCAGTCTAGCTCCTGAAATCAGTTTCCTGCAATTCTGCCCCGCTTTCAAGTCCTCTTGGCAGCCTTACTTCAGTCTATTTTTGGACGATAGCTGTCATTTATAACTCTGCAGGTTTGTGAATTACAGTGCCCTTGAGCTCCTTTCTTCAACTCGCTTTCTTGTGACCTGGCCGCAACACCGCAGGATGGCTTCAGGCCCTAATCTGGTTCCGGCCCGGCATGCTGAGCCTTTGGTTAATTCCTCTTCCTGGTGGTAAATGAGAGTTAAATTTGCCCGTCCAGACACCTCCAGCTAGCCTCTCATTGCTTCTCGCTATTCCTGTTCATCTTCCGCAGAAATTGCAAACTGGGCCAAACAGGAGGTTAAAGGGACTGACTCTCCAAGTCGGGAGAGTGTCAGTAAAGCGTCTGGAATGTTGCACCCGAGTACCAGGGGAGGAAAACTGAGACATATTTGAACACGTCTCCCGTTCACATGGTTGATCATACTTGGGTTCCACATGCATGTTTTAGCTGAAGGAAGAATACCTTAAACCTGTAGAGTTGAAACCCGTGTAATGGGTACCATGCAATATGACTTCAAAGGGTCTTCATTTGCTCACCGAACCTCTCCAATCCTATCACTGCTGCGTTTATGCCCCTGTACACATGCTTGATTCTCTTTTGGAGACATAGCAATCCATAGGTTTTACGATACTTACTAGTCAGGTACATTCTTAGGCGTTTAATATGCGGTGTTGAGTCCATTTCGTTGAGCAAGGAGTAGCTCTTGTCTATTCCATATTTGACTTAAGGAACTTTATCTGTGCTCATTTCAATCTCTGGTTTTATGCAGCACCCCAACTCACCTTTACCTTTAAGCAAGAATAAGTTGGTTTTCTAAATTTGAGACCCTGTTCTGTTCTGTAATTCAGTTCCTGTGTAGCCAAGTTTCCATTCCGTGTATTACTGATATCTTATGATGTTTCTTTTTCTGTGTGACTTATTTCAGTTAGAATCATCATACCTGAATCCACTCATTGTGCTGCTAAGGGCCTGATGACATAGATTTCATTGCTGAGTGATTTGCTTTGTAAGTAAATACCACAACTTCTTTATCCATTTTTCACTTTCTGCGATGTTGAACTTGTACTGTAAACGAGGTTCTTGTAAACAGAGCCGTTTGAAACTTTGGGGTGGCTGTGTCTTTTAGATTTTAAATTCCCTAAGCTATAGGACCATAAGTGGAAGTGCCCTAGGCTCTGTTGCTTTGTTTTTTAGATGTTTCAGTTAACACCATACACTTCTCCCGAGTGGTTCTTGGCAATTTACATCCCGCCCTTCAGAATAACAAGGCTCCCAGTTCTCCATGGCCTGTCCTGCCTTTCTGGATTTTACACTTTTTTCAGATGGCCCTTTTGACCGGGGGGAAGTGAGACTTCATTGTAGTGCAGATTTCCTTTGCAAGCTTGCTTGGTTGGCCAAAAAGGGCGTATGCGTTTTTTCCTGAATATATTCAGGAAAAAACGCATACGCCCTTTTTGGCCAAGTGCATCATTGTGGACGTTCTGCCTCTTTTCCTATGCTTTCAATGCAATTCCAGTCTACCTCCTGAAATCGGTTTCCTGCAATTCTGCCCCGCTTTCAAGTCCTCTTGGCAGCCTTACTTCAGTCTATTTTTGGACGATAGCTGTCATTTATAACTCTGCAGGTTTGTGAATTACAGTGCCCCTGAGCTCCTTTCTTCAACTCGCTTTCTTTTGAGCTGGCCGCAACACCGCAGGATGGCTTCAGGCCCTAATCTGGTTCCGGCACGGCACGCTGAGCCTTTGGTTAATTCCTCTTCGTGGTGGGAAATGAGAGTTAAATTTGCCCGTCCAGACACCTCCAGCTAGTCTCTCATTGGTTCTCACTATTCCTGTTCATCTTCCGCAGAAATTGCAAACTGGGCCCAACAGGAGGTTAAAGGGACTGACTCTCCAAGTCGGGAGAGTGTTAGTAAAGCGTCTGGAATGTTGCACCCGAGTACCAGGGTACGAAAACTGAGACATATTTGAACACGTCTCCCGATCACATGGTTGATCATACTCTGGGTTCCACATGCATGTTTTAGCTGAAGGAAGAATACCTAAAACCCGGGTAGTTGAAACCCGTGGAATGGGTACCATGCAATATGACTTCAAAGGGTCTTCATTTGCTCACCGAACCTCTCCAATCCTATCACTGCTGCTTTTATGCCCCTGTACACATGCTTGATTCTCTTTCGGAGACATAGCAATCCATAGGTTTTAAGATACTTACTAGTCAGGTACATTCTTAGGCGTTTAATATGCGGTGTTGAGTCCATTTCGTTGAGCAAGGAGTAGCTCTTGTCTATTCCATATTTGGCTTAAGGAACTTTATCTGTGCTCATTTCAATCTCTGGTTTTATGCAGCACCCCAACTCACCTTTCCCCTTAAGCAAGCATAAGTTGGTTTTCTAAATTTGAGACCCTGTTCTGTTCTGTAATTCAGTTCCTGTGTAGCCAAGTTTACATTCCGTGTATTACTGATATCTTATGATGTTTCTTTTTCTGTGTGACTTAGTTCAGTTAGAATCATCATACCTGAATCCACTCATTGTGCTGCTAAGGGCCTGATGACACAGATTTCATTGCTGAGTGATATTGCTTTGTAAGTAAATACCACAACTTCTTTATCCATTTTTCACTTTCTGCGATGTTGAACTTGTACTGTAAACGAGGTTCTTGTAAACAGAGGCGTCCCAAACTTTGGGGTGGCTGTGTCTTTTTGATTTTAATTTCCCTAAGCTATAGGACCATAAGTGGAAGTGCCCTAGGCTCTGTTGCTTTGTTTTTTAGATGTTTCAGTTAACACCATACACTTCTCCCGAGTGGTTCTTGGCAATTTACATCCCGCCCTTCAGAATAACAAGGCTCCCAGTTCTCCATGGCCTGTCCTGCCTTTCTGGATTTTACACTTTTTTCAGATGGCCCTTTTGACCGGGGGGAAGTGAGACTTCATTGTAGTGCAGATTTCCTTTGCCAGCTTGCTTGGTTGGCCAAAAAGGGCGTATGCGTTTTTTCCTGAATATATTCAGGAAAAAACGCATACGCCCTTTTTGGCCAAGTGCATCATTGTGGACGTTCTGCCTCTTTTCCTATGCTTTCAATGCAATTCCAGTCTACCTCCTGAAATCGGTTTCCTCCAATTCTGCCCCGCTTTCAAGTCCTCTTGGCAGCCTTACTTCAGTCTATTTTTGGACGATAGCTGTCATTTATAACTCTGCAGGTTTGTGAATTACAGTGCCCCTGAGCTCCTTTCTTCAACTCGCTTTCTTTTGAGCTGGCCGCAACACCGCAGGATGGCTTCAGGCCCTAATCTGGTTCCGGCACGGCACGCTGAGCCTTTGGTTAATTCCTCTTCCTGGTGGGAAATGAGAGTTAAATTTGCCCGTCCAGACACCTCCAGCTAGTCTCTCATTGGTTCTCACTATTCCTGTTCATCTTCCGCAGAAATTGCAAACTGGGCCCAACAGGAGGTTAAAGGGACTGACTCTCCAAGTCGGGAGAGTGTTAGTAAAGCGTCTGGAATGTTGCACCCGAGTACCAGGGTACGAAAACTGAGACATATTTGAACACGTCTCCCGATCACATGGTTGATCATACTCTGGGTTCCACATGCATGTTTTAGCTGAAGGAAGAATACCTAAAACCCGGGTAGTTGAAACCCGTGGAATGGGTACCATGCAATATGACTTCAAAGGGTCTTCATTTGCTCACCGAACCTCTCCAATCCTATCACTGCTGCTTTTATGCCCCTGTACACATGCTTGATTCTCTTTCGGAGACATAGCAATCCATAGGTTTTAAGATACTTACTAGTCAGGTACATTCTTAGGCGTTTAATATGCGGTGTTGAGTCCATTTCGTTGAGCAAGGAGTAGCTCTTGTCTATTCCATATTTGGCTTAAGGAACTTTATCTGTGCTCATTTCAATCTCTGGTTTTATGCAGCACCCCAACTCACCTTTCCCCTTAAGCAAGCATAAGTTGGTTTTCTAAATTTGAGACCCTGTTCTGTTCTGTAATGCAGTTCCTGTGTAGCCAAGTTTCCATTCCGTGTATTACAGATATCTTATGATGTTTCTTTTTCTGTGTGACTTAGTTCAGTTAGAATCATCATACCTGAATCCACTCATTGTGCTGCTAAGGGCCTGATGACACAGATTTCATTGCTGAGTGATATTGCTTTGTAAGTAAATACCACAACTTCTTTATCCATTTTTCACTTTCTGCGATGTTGAACTTGTACTGTAAACGAGGTTCTTGTAAACAGAGCCGTTTGAAACTTTGGGGTGGCTGTGTCTTTTAGATTTTAAATTCCTTAAGCTATAGGACCATAAGTGGCAGTGCCCTAGGCTCTGTTGCTTTGTTTTTTAGATGTTTCAGTTAACACCATACACTTCTCTCGAGTGGTTCTTGGCAATTTACATCCCGCCCTTCAGAATAACAAGGCTCCCAGTTCTCCATGGCCTGTCCTGCCTTTCTGGATTTTACACTTTTTTCAGATGGCCCTTTTGACCGGGGGGAAGTGAGACTTCATTGTAGTGCAGATTTCCTTTGCAAGCTTGCTTGGTTGGCCAAAAAGGGCGTATGCGTTTTTTCCTGAATATATTCAGGAAAAAACGCATACGCCCTTTTTGGCCAAGTGCATCATTGTGGACGTTCTGCCTCTTTTCCTATGCTTTCAATGCAATTCCAGTCTACCTCCTGAAATCGGTTTCCTCCAATTCTGCCCCGCTTTCAAGTCCTCTTGGCAGCCTTACTTCAGTCTATTTTTGGACGATAGCTGTCATTTATAACTCTGCAGGTTTGTGAATTACAGTGCCCCTGAGCTCCTTTCTTCAACTCGCTTTCTTTTGAGCTGGCCGCAACACCGCAGGATGGCTTCAGGCCCTAATCTGGTTCCGGCACGGCACGCTGAGCGTTTGGTTAATTCCTCTTCCTGGTGGGAAATGAAAGTTAAATTTCCCGTCCAGACACCTCCAGCTAGTCTCTCATTGGTTCTCACTATTCCTGTTCATCTTCCGCAGAAATTGCAAACTGGGCCCAACAGGAGGTTAAAGGGACTGACTCTCCAAGTCGGGAGAGTGTTAGTAAAGCGTCTGGAATGTTGCACCCGAGTACCAGGGTACGAAAACTGAGACATATTTGAACACGTCTCCCGATCACATGGTTGATCATACTCTGGGTTCCACATGCATGTTTTAGCTGAAGGAAGAATACCTAAAACCCGGGTAGTTGAAACCCGTGGAATGGGTACCATGCAATATGACTTCAAAGGGTCTTCATTTGCTCACCGAACCTCTCCAATCCTATCACTGCTGCTTTTATGCCCCTGTACACATGCTTGATTCTCTTTCGGAGACATAGCAATCCATAGGTTTTAAGATACTTACTAGTCAGGTACATTCTTAGGCGTTTAATATGCGGTGTTGAGTCCATTTCGTTGAGCAAGGAGTAGCTCTTGTCTATTCCATATTTGGCTTAAGGAACTTTATCTGTGCTCATTTCAATCTCTGGTTTTATGCAGCACCCCAACTCACCTTTCCCCTTAAGCAAGCATAAGTTGGTTTTCTAAATTTGAGACCCTGTTCTGTTCTGTAATTCAGTTCCTGTGTAGCCAAGTTTACATTCCGTGTATTACTGATATCTTATGATGTTTCTTTTTCTGTGTGACTTATTTCAGTTAGAATCATCATACCTGAATCCACTCATTGTGCTGCTAAGGGCCTGATGACACAGATTTCATTGCTGAGTGATATTGCTTTGTAAGTAAATACCACAACTTCTTTATCCATTTTTCACTTTCTGCGATGTTGAACTTGTACTGTAAACGAGGTTCTTGTAAACAGAGCCGTTTGAAACTTTGGGGTGGCTGTGTCTTTTAGATTTTAAATTCCCTAAGCTATAGGACCATAAGTGGCAGTGCCCTAGGCTCTGTTGCTTTGTTTTTTAGATGTTTCAGTTAACACCATACACTTCTCTCGAGTGGTTCTTGGCAATTTACATCCCGCCCTTCAGAATAACAAGGCTCCCAGTTCTCCATGGCCTGTCCTGCCTTTCTGGATTTTACACTTTTTTCAGATGGCCCTTTTGACCGGGGGGAAGTGAGACTTCATTGTAGTGCAGATTTCCTTTGCAAGCTTGCTTGGTTGGCCAAAAAGGGCGTATGCGTTTTTTCCTGAATATATTCAGGAAAAAACGCATACGCCCTTTTTGGCCAAGTGCATCATTGTGGACGTTCTGCCTCTTTTCCTATGCTTTCAATGCAATTCCAGTCTACCTCCTGAAATCGGTTTCCTCCAATTCTGCCCCGCTTTCAAGTCCTCTTGGCAGCCTTACTTCAGTCTATTTTTGGACGATAGCTGTCATTTATAACTCTGCAGGTTTGTGAATTACAGTGCCCCTGAGCTCCTTTCTTCAACTCGCTTTCTTTTGAGCTGGCCGCAACACCGCAGGATGGCTTCAGGCCCTAATGTGGTTCCGGCACGGCACGCTGAGCCTTTGGTTAATTCCTCTTCCTGGTGGGAAATGAGAGTTAAATTTGGCCGTCCAGACACCTCCAGCTAGTCTCTCATTGGTTCTCACTATTCCTGTTCATCTTCCGCAGAAATTGCAAACTGGGCCAAACAGGAGGTTAAAGGGACTGACTCTCCAAGTCGGGAGAGTGTTAGTAAAGCGTCTGGAATGTTGCACCCGAGTACCAGGGTACGAAAACTGAGACATATTTGAACACGTCTCCCGATCACATGGTTGATCATACTCTGGGTTCCACATGCATGTTTTAGCTGAAGGAAGAATACCTAAAACCTGGGTAGTTGAAACCCGTGGAATGGGTACCATGCAATATGACTTCAAAGGGTCTTCATTTGCTCACCGAACCTCTCCAATCCTATCACTGCTGCTTTTATGCCCCTGTACACATGCTTGATTCTCTTTCGGCACATAGCAATCCATAGGTTTTAAGATACTTACTAGTCAGGTACATTCTTAGGCGTTTAATATGCGGTGTTGAGTCCATTTCGTTGAGCAAGGAGTAGCTCTTGTCTATTCCATATTTGGCTTAAGGAACTTTATCTGTGCTCATTTCAATCTCTGGTTTTATGCAGCACCCCAACTCACCTTTACCCTTAAGCAAGCATAAGTTGGTTTTCTAAATTTGAGACCCTGTTCTGTTCTGTAATTCAGTTCCTGTGTAGCCAAGTTTACATTCCGTGTATTACTGATATCTTATGATGTTTCTTTTTCTGTGTGACTTATTTCAGTTAGAATCATCATACCTGAATCCACTCATTGTGCTGCTAAGGGCCTGATGACACAGATTTCATTGCTGAGTGATATTGCTTTGTAAGTAAATACCACAACTTCTTTATCCATTTTTCACTTTCTGCGATGTTGAACTTGTACTGTAAACGAGGTTCTTGTAAACAGAGCCGTTCCAAACTTTGGGGTGGCTGTGTCTTTTTGATTTTAATTTCCCTAAGCTATAGGACCATAAGTGGAAGTGCCCTAGGTTCTGTTGCTTTGTTTTTTAGATGTTTCAGTTAACACCATACACTTCTCCCGAGTGTCTGTTGGCAATTTACATCCCGCCCATCAGCATAACGAGGCTCCCAGTTCTCCATGGCCTGTCCTGCCTTTCTGGATTTTACACTTTTTTCAGATGGCCCTTTTGACCGGGGGGAAGTGAGACTTCATTGTAGTGCAGATTTCCTTTGCAAGCTTGCTTGGTTGGCCAAAAAGGGCGTATGCGTTTTTTCCTGAATGTATTCAGGAAAAAACGCATACGCCCTTTTTCGCCAAGTGCATCATTGTGGACGTTCTGCCTCTTTTCCTATGCTTTCAATGCAATTCCAGTCTACCTCCTGAAATCGGTTTCCTGCAATTCTGCCCCGCTTTCAAGTCCTCTTGGCAGCCTTACTTCAGTCTATTTTTGGACGATAGCTGTCATTTATAACTCTGCAGGTTTGTGAATTACAGTGCCCCTGAGCTCCTTTCTTCAACTCGCTTTCTTTTGAGCTGGCCGCAACACCGCAGGATGGCTTCAGGCCCTAATCTGGTTCCGGCACGGCATGCTGAGCCTTTGGTTAATTCCTCTTCCTAGTGGGAAATGAGAGGTAAATTTGCCCGTCCAGACACCTCCAGCTAGCCTCTCATTGCTTCTCGCTATTCCTGTTCATCTTCCGCAGAAATTGCAAACTGGGCCAAACAGGAGGTTAAAGGGACTGACTCTCCAAGTCGGGAGAGTGTCAGTAAAGCGTCTGGAATGTTGCACCCGAGTACCAGGGGAGGAAAACTGAGACATATTTGAACACGTCTCCCATTCACATGGTTGATCATACTTGGGTTCCACATGCATGTTTTAGCTGAAGGAAGAATACCTTAAACCTGTAGAGTTGAAACCCGTGTAATGGGTACCATGCAATATGACTTCAAAGGGTCTTCATTTGCTCACCGAACCTCTCCAATCCTATCACTGCTGCGTTTATGCCCCTGTACACATGCTTGATTCTCTTTTGGAGACATAGCAATCCATAGGTTTTACGATACTTACTAGTCAGGTACATTCTTAGGCGTTTAATATGCGGTGTTGAGTCCATTTCGTTGAGCAAGGAGTAGCTCTTGTCTATTCCATATTTGACTTAAGGAACTTTATCTGTGCTCATTTCAATCTCTGGTTTTATGCAGCACCCCAACTCACCTTTACCTTTAAGCAAGAATAAGTTGGTTTTCTAAATTTGAGACCCTGTTCTGTTCTGTAATTCAGTTCCTGTGTAGCCAAGTTTCCATTCCGTGTATTACTGATATCTTATGATGTTTCTTTTTCTGTGTGACTTATTTCAGTTAGAATCATCATACCTGAATCCACTCATTGTGCTGCTAAGGGCCTGATGACATAGATTTCATTGCTGAGTGATTTGCTTTGTAAGTAAATACCACAACTTCTTTATCCATTTTTCACTTTCTGCGATGTTGAACTTGTACTGTAAACGAGGTTCTTGTAAACAGAGCCGTTTGAAACTTTGGGGTGGCTGTGTCTTTTAGATTTTAAATTCCCTAAGCTATAGGACCATAAGTGGAAGTGCCCTAGGCTCTGTTGCTTTGTTTTTTAGATGTTTCAGTTAACACCATACACTTCTCCCGAGTGGTTCTTGGCAATTTACATCCCGCCCTTCAGAATAACAAGGCTCCCAGTTCTCCATGGCCTGTCCTGCCTTTCTGGATTTTACACTTTTTTCAGATGGCCCTTTTGACCGGGGGGAAGTGAGACTTCATTGTAGTGCAGATTTCCTTTGCAAGCTTGCTTGGTTGGCCAAAAAGGGCGTATGCGTTTTTTCCTGAATATATTCAGGAAAAAACGCATACGCCCTTTTTGGCCAAGTGCATCATTGTGGACGTTCTGCCTCTTTTCCTATGCTTTCAATGCAATTCCAGTCTACCTCCTGAAATCGGTTTCCTGCAATTCTGCCCCGCTTTCAAGTCCTCTTGGCAGCCTTACTTCAGTGTATTTTTGGACGATAGCTGTCATTTATAACTCTGCAGGTTTGTGAATTACAGTGCCCCTGAGCTCCTTTCTTCAACTCGCTTTCTTTTGAGCTGGCCGCAACACCGCAGGATGGCTTCAGGCCCTAATCTGGTTCCAGCACGGCACGCTGAGCCTTTGGTTAATTCCTCTTCGTGGTGGAAATGAGAGTTAAATTTGCCCGTCCAGACACGTCCAGCTAGTCTCTCATTGGTTCTCACTATTCCTGTTCATCTTTCGCAGAAATTGCAAACTGGGCCAAACAGGAGGTTAAAGGGACTGACTCTCCAAGTCGGGAGAGTGTTAGTAAAGCGTCTGGAATGTTGCACCCGAGTACCAGGGTACGAAAACTGAGACATATTTGAACACGTCTCCCGATCACATGGTTGATCATACTCTGGGTTCCACATGCATGTTTTAGCTGAAGGAAGAATACCTAAAACCTGGGTAGTTGAAACCCGTGGAATGGGTACCATGCAATATGACTTCAAAGGGTCTTCATTTGCTCACCGAACCTCTCCAATCCTATCACTGCTGCGTTTATGCCCCTGTACACATGCTTGATTCTCTTTTGGAGACATAGCAATCCATAGGTTTTAAGATACTTACTAGTCAGGTACATTCTTAGGCGTTTAATATGCGGTGTTGAGTCCATTTCGTTGAGCAAGGAGTAGCTCTTGTTTATTCCATATTTGGATTAAGGAACTTTATATGTGCTCATTTCAATCTCTGGTTTTATGCAGCACCCCAACTCACCTTTCCCCTTAAGCAAGCATAAGTTGGTTTTCTAAATTTGAGACCCTGTTCTGTTCTGTAATTCAGTTCCTGTGTAGCCAAGTTTCCATTCCGTGTATTACAGATATCTTATGATGTTTCTTTTTCTGTGTGACTTATTTCAGTTAGAATCATCATACCTGAATCCACTCATTGTGCTGCTAAGGGCCTGATGACATAGATTTCATTGCTGAGTGATATTGCTTTGTAAGTAAATACCACAACTTCTTTATCCATTTTTCACTTTCTGCGATGTTGAACTTGTACTGTAAACGATGTTCTTGTAAACAGAGGCGTCCCAAACTTTGGGGTGGCTGTGTCTTTTTGATTTTAATTTCCCTAAGCTATAGGACCATAAGTGGCAGTGCCCTAGGCTCTGTTGCTTTGTTTTTTAGATGTTTCAGTTAACACCATACACTTCTCCCAAGTGTCTGTTGGCAATTTACATCCCGCCCATCAGCATAACAAGGCTCCCAGTTCTCCATGGCCTGTCCTGCCTTTCTGGATTTTACACTTTTTTCAGATGGCCCTTTTGACCGGGGGGAAGTGAGACTTCATTGTAGTGCAGATTTCCTTTGCAAGCTTGCTTGGTTGGCCAAAAAGGGCGTATGCGTTTTTTCCTGAATATATTCAGGAAAAAACGCATACGCCCTTTTTGGCCAAGTGCATCATTGTGGACGTTCTGCCTCTTTTCCTATGCTTTCAATGCAATTCCAGTCTACCTCCTGAAATCGGTTTCCTGCAATTCTGCCCCGCTTTCAAGTCCTCTTGGCAGCCTTACTTCAGTCTATTTTTGGACGATAGCTGTCATTTATAACTCTGCAGGTTTGTGAATTACAGTGCCCTTGAGCTCCTTTCTTCAACTCGCTTTCTTGTGACCTGGCCGCAACACCGTAGGATGGCTTCAGGCCCTAATCTGGTTCCGGCACGGCACGCTGAGCCTTTGGTTAATTCCTCTTCCTGGTGGGAAATGAGAGTTAAATTTGCCCGTCCAGACACCTCCAGCTAGTCTCTCATTGCTTCTCGCTATTCCTGTTCATCTTCCGCAGAAATTGCAAACTGGGCCAAACAGGAGGTTAAAGGGACTGACTCTCCAAGTCGGGAGAGTGTCAGTAAAGCGTCTGGAATGTTGCACCCGAGTACCAGGGGAGGAAAACTGAGACATATTTGAACACGTCTCCCGTTCACATGGTTGATCATACTCTGGGTTCCACATGCATGTTTTAGCTGAAGGAAGAATACCTTAAACCTGTAGAGTTGAGACCCGTGGAATGGGTACCATGCAATATGACTTCAAAGGGTCTTCATTTGCTCACCGAACCTCTCCAATCCTATCACTGCTGCGTTTATGCCCCTGTACACATGCTTGATTCTCTTTTGGAGACATAGCAATCCATAGGTTTTACGATACTTACTAGTCAGGTACATTCTTAGGCGTTTAATATGCGGTGTTGAGTCCATTTCGTTGAGCAAGGAGTAGCTCTTGTCTATTCCATATTTGACTTAAGGAACTTTATCTGTGCTCATTTCAATCTCTGGTTTTATGCAGCACCCCAACTCACCTTTACCTTTAAGCAAGAATAAGTTGGTTTTCTAAATTTGAGACCCTGTTCTGTTCTGTAATTCAGTTCCTGTGTAGCCAAGTTTCCATTCCGTGTATTACTGATATCTTATGATGTTTCTTTTTCTGTGTGACTTATTTCAGTTAGAATCATCATACCTGAATCCACTCATTGTGCTGCTAAGGGCCTGATGACATAGATTTCATTGCTTAGTGATATTGCTTTGTAAGTAAATACCACAACTTCTTTATCCATTTTTCACTTTCTGCGATGTTGAACTTGTACTGTAAACGAGGTTCTTGTAAACAGAGCCGTTTGAAACTTTGGGGTGGCTGTGTCTTTTAGATTTTAAATTCCCTAAGCTATAGGACCATAAGTGGAAGTGCCCTAGGCTCTGTTGCTTTGTTTTTTAGATGTTTCAGTTAACACCATACACTTCTCCCGAGTGGTTCTTGGCAATTTACATCCCGCCCTTCAGAATAACAAGGCTCCCAGTTCTCCATGGCCTGTCCTGCCTTTCTGGATTTTACACTTTTTTCAGATGGCCCTTTTGACCGGGGGGAAGTGAGACTTCATTGTTGTGCAGATTTCCTTTGCAAGCTTGCTTGGTTGGCCAAAAAGGGCGTATGCGTTTTTTCCTGAATATATTCAGGAAAAAACGCATACGCCCTTTTTGGCCAAGTGCATCATTGTGGACGTTCTGCCTCTTTTCCTATGCTTTCAATGCAATTCCAGTCTACCTCCTGAAATCGGTTTCCTGCAATTCTGCCCCGCTTTCAAGTCCTCTTGGCAGCCTTACTTCAGTCTATTTTTGGACGATAGCTGTCATTTATAACTCTGCAGGTTTGTGAATTACAGTGCCCCTGAGCTCCTTTCTTCAACTCGCTTTCTTTTGAGCTGGCCGCAACACCGCAGGATGGCTTCAGGCCCTAATCTGGTTCCGGCACGGCACGCTGAGCCTTTGGTTAATTCCTCTTCCTGGTGGGAAATGAGAGTTAAATTTGCCCGTCCGGACACCTCCAGCTAGTCTCTCATTGGTTCTCACTATTCCTGTTCATCTTCCGAAGAAATTGCAAACTGGGCCAAACAGGAGGTTAAAGGGACTGACTCTCCAAGTCGGGAGAGTGTTAGTAAAGCGTCTGGAATGTTACACCCGAGTACCAGGGTACGAAAACTGAGACATGTTTGAACACGTCTCCCGATCACATGGTTGATCATACTCTGGGTTCCACATGCATGTTTTAGCTGAAGGAAGAATACCTAAAACCTGGGTAGTTGAAACCCGTGGAATGGGTACCATGCAATATGACTTCAAAGGGTCTTCATTTGCTGACCGAACCTCTCCAATCCTATCACTGCTGCGTTTATGCCCCTGTACACATGCTTGATTCTCTTTCGCAGACATAGCAATCCATAGGTTTTAAGATACTTACTAGTCAGGTACATTCTTAGGCGTTTAATATGCGGTGTTGAGTCCATTTCGTTGAGCAAGGAGTAGCTCTTGTCTATTCCATATTTGGCTTAAGGAACTTTATCTGTGCTCATTTCAATCTCTGGTTTTATGCAGCACCCCAACTCACCTTTCCCCTTAAGCAAGCATAAGTTGGTTTTCTAAATTTGAGACCCTGTTCTGTTCTGTAATTCAGTTCCTGTGTAGCCAAGTTTACATTCCATGTATTACTGATATCTTATGATGTTTCTTTTT
Source organism: Delphinus delphis (assembly GCF_949987515.2). Lineage (NCBI taxonomy): Eukaryota > Metazoa > Chordata > Mammalia > Artiodactyla > Delphinidae > Delphinus > Delphinus delphis. The sequence goes on along the minus strand of NW_027192696.1, from coordinate 601,583 downwards.
CTGTGTGACTTATTTCAGTTAGAATCATCATACCTGAATCCACTCATTGTGCTGCTAAGGGCCTGATGACACAGATTTCATTGCTGAGTGATATTGCTTTGTAAGTAAATACCACAACTTCTTTATCCATTTTTCACTTTCTGCAATGTTGAACTTGTACTGTAAACGAGGTTCTTGTAAACAGAGGCGTCCCAAACTTTGGGGTGGCTGTGTCTTTTTGATTTTAATTTCCCTAAGCTGTAGGACCATAAGTGGCAGTGTCCTAGGCTCTGTTGCTTTGTTTTTTAGATGTTTCAGGAAACACCATACACTTCTCCCAAGTGTCTGTTGGCAATTTACATCCCGCCCATCAGCATAACAAGGCTCCCAGTTCTCCATGGCCTGTCCTGCCTTTCTGGATTTTACACTTTTTTCAGATGGCCCTTTTGACCGGGGGGAAGTGAGACTTCATTGTAGTGCAGATTTCGTTTGCAAGCTTGCTTGGTTGGCCAAAAAGGGCGTATGCGTTTTTTCCTGAATATATTCAGGAAAAAACGCATACGCCCTTTTTGGCCAAGTGCATCATTGTGGACGTTCTGCCTCTTTTCCTATGCTTTCAATGCAATTCCAGTCTACCTCCTGAAATCGGTTTCCTGCAATTCTGCCCCGCTTTCAAGTCCTCTTGGCAGCCTTACTTCAGTCTATTTTTGGACGATAGCTGTCATTTATAACTCTGCAGGTTTGTGAATTACAGTGCCCCTGAGCTCCTTTCTTCAACTCGCTTTCTTTTGAGCTGGCCGCAACACCGCAGGATGGCTTCAGGCCCTAATCTGGTTCTGGCACGGCACGCTGAGCCTTTGGTTAATTCCTCTTCCTGGTGGGAAATGAGAGTTAAATTTGCCCGTCCAGACACCTCCAGCTAGTCTCTCATTGGTTCTCGCTATTCCTGTTCATCTTCCGCAGAAATTGCAAACTGGGCCAAACAGGAGGTTAAAGGGACTGACTCTCCAAGTCGGGAGTGTGTTAGTAAAGTGTCTGGAATGTTGCACCCGAGTACCAGGGTACGAAAACTGAGACATATTTGAACACGTCTCCCGATCACATGGTTGATCATACTCTAGGTTCCACATGCATGTTTTAGCTGAAGGAAGAATACCTTAAACCTGGGTAGTTGAAACCCGTGGAATGGGTACCATGCAATATGACTTCAAAGGCTCTTCATTTGCTCACCGAACCTCTCCAAACCTATCACTGCTGCGTTTATGCCCCTGTACACATGCTTGATTCTCTTTCGGAGACATAGCAATCCATAGGTTTTAAGATACTTACTAGTCATGTACATTCTTAGGCGTTTAATATGCGGTATTGAGTCCATTTCGTTGAACAAGGAGTAGCTCTTGTCTATTCCATATTTGGCTTAAGGAACTTTATCTGTGCTCATTTCAATCTCTGGTTTTATGCAGCACCCCAACTCTCCTTTCCCCTTAAGCAAGCATAAGTTGGTTTTCTAAATTTGAGACCCTGTTCTGTTCTGTAATTCAGTTCCTGTGTAGCCAAGTTTCCATTCCGTGTATCACTGATATCTTATGATGTTTCTTTTTCTGTGTGACTTATTTCAGTTAGAATCATCATACCTGAATCCACTCATTGTGCTGCTAAGGGCCTGATGACATAGATTTCATTGCTGAGTGATATTGCTTTGTAAGTAAATACCACAACTTCTTTATCCATTTTTCACTTTCTGCGATGTTGAACTTGTACTGTAAACGATGTTCTTGTAAACAGAGGCGTCCCAAACTTTGGGGTGGCTGTGTCTTTTTGATTTTAATTTCCCTAATCTATAGGACCATAAGTGGCAGTGTCCTTGGCTCTGTTGCTTTGTTTTTTAGATGTTTCAGGAAACACCATACACTTCTCCCCAGTGTCTGTTGGCAATTTACATCCCGCCCATCAGCATAACAAGGCTCCCAGTTCTCCATGGCCTGTCCTGCCTTTCTGGATTTTACACTTTTTTCAGATGGCCCTTTTGACCGGGGGGAAGTGAGACTTCATTGTAGTGCAGATTTCCTTTGCAAGCTTGCTTGGTTGGCCAAAAAGGGCGTATGCGTTTTTTCCTGAATATATTCTGGAAAAAACGCATACGCCCTTTTTGGCCAAGTGCATCATTGTGGACGTTCTGCCTCTTTTCCTATGCTTTCAATGCAATTCCAGTCTACCTCCTGAAATCGGTTTCCTGCAATTCTGCCCCGCTTTCAAGTCCTCTTGGCAGCCTTACTTCAGTCTATTTTTGGACGATAGCTGTCATTTATAACTCTGCAGGTTTGTGAATTACAGTGCCCCTGAGCTCCTTTCTTCAACTCGCTTTCTTTTGAGCTGGCCGCAACACCGCAGGATGGCTTCAGGCCCTAATCTGGTTCTGGCACGGCACGCTGAGCCTTTGGTTAATTCCTCTTCCTAGTGGGAAATGAGAGTTAAATTTGCCCGTCCAGACACCTCCAGCTAGTCTCTCATTGGTTCTCACTATTCCTGTTCATCTTCCGCAGAAATTGCAAACTGGGCCAAACAGGAGGTTAAAGGGACTGACTCTCCAAGTCGGGAGAGTGTTAGTAAAGCGTCTGGAATGTTGCACCCGAGTACCAGGGTACGAAAACTGAGACATATTTGAACACGTCTCCCGATCACATGGTTGATCATACTCTGGGTTCCACATGCGTGTTTTAGCTGAAGGAAGAATACCTAAAACCTGGGTAGTTGAAACCCGTGGAATGGGTACCATGCAATATGACTTCAAAGGGTCTTCATTTGCTCACCGAACCTCTCCAATCCTATCACTGCTGCGTTTATGCCCCTGTACACATGCTTGATTCTCTTTCGGAGACATAGCAATCCATAGGTTTTAAGATACTTACTAGTCAGGTACATTCTTAGGCGTTTAATATGCGGTGTTGAGTCCATTTCGTTGAGCAAGGAGTAGCTCTTGTTTATTCCATATTTGGCTTAAGGAACTTTATCTGTGCTCATTTCAATCTCTGGTTTTATGCAGCACCCCAACTCACCTTTACCCTTAAGCAAGCATAAGTTGGTTTTCTAAATTTGAGACCCTGTTCTGTTCTGTAATTCAGTTCCTGTGTAGCCAAGTTTACATTCCGTGTATTACTGATATCTTATGATGTTTCTTTTTCTGTGTGACTTATTTCAGTTAGAATCATCATACCTGAATCCACTCATTGTGGTGCTAAGGGCCTGATGACACAGATTTCATTGCTGAGTGATATTGCTTTGTAAGTAAATACCACAACTTCTTTATCCATTTTTCACTTTCTGCGATGTTGAACTTGTACTGTAAACGAGGTTATTGTAAACAGAGCCGTTCCAAACTTTGGGGTGGCTGTGTCTTTTTGATTTTAATTTCCCTAAGCTATAGGACCATAAGTGGAAGTGCCGTAGGTTCTGTTGCTTTGTTTTTTAGATGTTTCAGGAAACACCATACACTTCTCCCGAGTGTCTGTTGGCAATTTACATCCCGCCCATCAGCATAACAAGGCTCCCAGTTCTCCATGGCCTGTCCTTCCTTTCTGGATTTTACACGTTTTTCAGATGGCCCTTTTGACCGGGGGGAAGTGAGACTTCTTTGTAGTGCAGATTTCCTTTGCACGTTTGCTTGGTTGGCCAAAAAGGGCGTATGCGTTTTTTCCTGAATATATTCAGGAAAAAACGCATACGCCCTTTTTGGCCAAGTGCATCATTGTGGACGTTCTGCCTCTTTTCCTATGCTTTCAATGCAATTCCATTCTACCTCCTGAAATCGGTTTCCTGCAATTCTGCCCAGCTTTCAAGTCCTCTTGGCAGCCTTACTTCAGTCTATTTTTGGACGATAGCTGTCATTTATAACTCTGCAGGTTTGTGAATTACAGTGCCCCTGAGCTCCTTTCTTCAACTCGCTTTCTTGTGAGCTGGCCACAACACCGCAGGATGTCTTCAGGCCCTAATCTGGTTCTGGCACGGCACGCTGAGCCTTTGGTTAATTCCTCTTCCTGGTGGGAAATGAGAGTTAAATTTGCCCATCCAGACACCTTCAGCTAGTCTCTCATTGGTTCTCGCTATTCCTGTTCATCTTCCGCAGAAATTGCAAACTGGGCCAAACAGGAGGTTTAAGGCGCTGACTCTCCAAGTGGGGAGAGTGTTAGTAAAGCATCTGGAATTTTGCACCCGAGTACCAGGGGAAGAAAACTGAGACATATTTGAACACGTCTCCCGTTCACACGGTTGATCATACTCTGGGTTCCACATGCATGTTTTAGCTGAATGAAGAATACCTGAAACCTGCAGAGTTGAGACCCGTGGAATGGGTATCATGCAATATGACTTCAAAGGGTCTTCATTTGCTCACCGAACCTCTCCAATCCTATCACTGCTGCGTTTATGCCCCTGTACACACGCTTGATTCTCTTTTGGAGACATAGCAATCCATAGGTTTTAAGATACTTACTAGTCAGGTACATTCTTAGGTGTTTAATATGGGGTGTTGAGTCCATTTCGTTGAGCAAGGAGTAGCTCTTGTCTATTCCATATTTGGCTTAAGGAACTTTATCTGTGCTCATTTCAATCTCTGGTTTTATGTAGCACCCCAACTCACCTTTCCCCTTAAGCAAGCATAAGTTGGTTTTCTAAATTTGAGACCCTGTTCTGTTCTGTAATTCAGTTCCTGTGTAGCCAAGTTTCCATTCCGTGTATTACTGATATCTTATGATGTTTCTTTTTCTGTGTGACTTATTTCAGTTAGCATCATCGTACCTGAATCCACTCATTATGCTGCCACGGGCCTGATGACATAGATTTCATTGCTGAGTGATACTGCATTGTACGTAAGTACCACAAGTTCTTTATCCATTTTTCACTTTCTGTGATATTGAACTTGTACGGTAAACGAGATTCTTGTAAACAGAGGCGTCCCAAACTTTGGGGTGGCTGTGTCTTTTTGATTTTAATTTCCCTAAGCTATAGGACCATAAGTGGAAGTGCCCTAGGCTCTGTTGCTTTGTTTTTTAGATGTTTCAGGAAACACCATACACTTCTCCCGAGTGTCTGTTGGCAATTTACATCCCGCCCATCAGCATAACAAGGCTCCCAGTTCTCCATGGCCTGTCCTGCCTTTCTGGATTTTACACTTTTTTCAGATGGCCCTTTTGACCGGGGGAAGTGAGACTTCATTGTAGTGCAGATTTCCTTTGCAAGTTTGCTTGTTTGGCCAAAAAGGGCGTATGCGTTTTTTCCTGAATATATTCAGGAAAAAATGCATACGCCCTTTTTGGCCAAGTGCATCATTGTGGACATTCTGCCTCTTTTCCTATGCTTTCAATGCAATTCCAGTCTACCTCCTGAAATCGGTTTCCTGCAATTCTGCCCCACTTTCAAGTCCTCTTGGCAGCCTTACTTCAGTATATTTTTGGACGATAGCTGTCATTTATAACTCTGCAGGTTTGTGAATTACAGTGCCCCTGAGCTCTTTTCTTCAACTCACTTTCTTGTGACCTGGCCGACACACTGCAGGATTGCTTGAGGCCCTAATCTGGTACCGGCACGGCACGCTGAGCCTTTGGTTAATTCCTCTTCCTGCTGGGAAATGAGAGTTAAAATTGCCCGTCCAGACACCTCCAGCTAGTCTCCCATTGGTTCTCCCTATTCCTGTTCATCTTCCGCAGAAATTGCAAACTGGACCAAACAGGAGGTTAAAGGTGCTGACTCTCCAAGTGGGGAGAGTGTTAATAAAGCATCTGGTATGTTGCACCCGAGTACCAGGGGAGGAAAACTGAGACATATTTGAACACGTCTCCCGTTCACATGGTTGATCATACTCTGGGTTCCACATGCATGTTTTAGCTGAAGGAAGAATACCTTAAACCTGGAGATTTGAGACCCTTGTAATGGGTACCATGCAATATGACTTCAAAGGGTCTTCATTTGCTCACCGAACCTCTCCAATCCTATCACTGCTTCCTTTATGCCCGTGTACACATGCTTGATTCTCTTTTGGAGACATAGCAATCCATAGGTTTTAAGATACTTACTAGTCAGGTACATTCTTAGGCGTTTAATATGGGGTGTTGACTCCATTTCGTTGAGCAAGGAGTAGCTCTTGTCTATTCCATATTTGGCTTAAGGAACTTTATCTGTGCTCATTTCAATCTCTGGTTTTATGCAGCACCCCAACTCACCTTTACCCTTAAGCAAGCATAAGTTGGTTTTCTAAATTTGAGACCCTGTTCTGTTCTGTAATTCAGTTCCTGTGTAGCCAAGTTTCCATTCCGTGTATTACTGATATCTTATGATGTTTCTTTTTCTGTGTGACTTATTTCAGTTAGAATCATCATACCTGAATCCACTCATTGTGCTGCTAAGGGCCTGATGACATAGATTTCATTGCTGAGTGATATTGCTTTGTAAGTAAATACCACAACTTCTTTATCCATTTTTCACTTTCTGCGATGTTGAACTTATACTGTAAACGAGGTTCTTGTAAACAGAGGCGTCCCAAACTTTAGGGTGGCTGTGTCTTTTTGATTTTAATTTCCCTAAGCTATAGGACCATAAGTGGAAGTGGCCTAGGTTCTGTTGCTTTGTTTTTTAGATGTTTCAGGAAACACGATACACTTCTCCTGATTGTCTGTTGGCAATTTACATCCCGCCCATCAGCATAACAAGGCTCCCAGTTCTCCATGGCCTGTCCTGCCTTTCTGGATTTTACACTTTTTTCAGATGACCCTTTTGACCGGGGGGAAGTGAGACTTCATTGTAGTGCAGATTTCCTTTGCAAGCTTGCTTGGTTGGCCAAAAAGGGCGTATGCGTTTTTTCCTGAATATATTCAGGAAAAAAACGCATATGCCCTTTTTGGCCAAGTGCATCATTGTGGACGTTCTGCCTCTTTTCCTATGCTTTCAATGCAATTCCAGTCTACCTCCTGAAATCGGTTTCCTGCAATTCTGCCCCACTTTCAAGTCCTCTTGGCAGCCTTACTTCAGTCTATTTTTGGACGATAGCTGTCATTTATAACTCTGCAGGTTTGTGAATTACAGTGCCCCTGAGCTCCTTTCTTCAACTCGCTTTCTTTTGAGCTGGCCGCAACACCGCAGGATGGCTTCAGGTCCTAATCTGGTTCCGGCACGGCACACTGAGCCTTTGGTTAATTCCTCTTCCTGGTGGGAAATGAGAGTTAAATTTGCCCGTCCAGACACCTCCAGCTACTCTCTCATTGGTTCTCCCTATTCCTGTTCATCTTCCGCAGAAATTGCAAACTGGGCCAAACAGGAGGTTAAAGGGACTGACTCTCCAAGTGGGGAGAGTGTTAGTAAAGCGTCTGGAATGTTGCACCCGAGTACCAGGGTACAAAAACTGAGACATATTTGAACACGTCTCCCGATCACATGGTTCATCATACTCTAGGTTCCACATGCATGTTTTAGCTGAAGGAAGAATACCTTAAACCTGGGTAGTTGAAACCCGTGGAATGGGTACCATGCAATATGACTTCAAAGGGTCTTCGTTTGCTCACCGAACCTCTCCAATCATATCACTGCTGCGTTTATGCCCCTGTACACATGCTTGATTCTCTTTTGGAGACATAGAAATCCATAGGTTTTAAGATACTTACTAGTCAGTTACATTCTTAGGCGTTTAATATGGGGTGTTGAGTCCATTTCGTTGAGCAAGGAGTAGCTCTTGTCTATTCCATATTTGGCTTAAGGAACTTTATCTGTGCTCATTTCAATCTTTGGTTTTATGCAGCACCCAAACTCACCTTTCCCCTTAAGCAAGCATAAGTTGGTTTTCTGAATTTGAGACCCTGTGCTGTTTTGGAATTCAGTTCCTGTGTAGCCAAGTTTACATTCCGTGTATTAGTGATATCTTATGATGTTTCTTTTTCTGTGTGACTTATTTCAGTTAGAATCATCGTACCTGAATCCACTCATTATGCTGCTACGGGCCTGATGACATAGATTTCATTGCTGAGTGATACTGCATTGTACGTAAGTACCACAAGTTCTTTATCCATTTTTCACTTTCTGTGATATTGAACTTGTACGGTAAACGAGGTTCTTGTAAACAGAGGCGTCCCAAATTTTGGGGTGGCTGTGTCTTTTTGATTTTAATTTCCCTAAGCTATAGGACCATAAGTGGAAGTGCCCTAGGCTCTGTTGCTTTGTTTTTTAGATGTTTCAGGAAACACCATACACTTCTCCCGAGTGTCTGTTGGCAATTTACATCCCGCCCATCAGCATAACAAGGCTCCCAGTTCTCCAGGGCCTGTCCTGCCTTTCTGGATTTTACACTTTTTTCAGATGGCCCTTTGAACCGGGGGGAAATGAGACTTCATTGTACTGCAGACTTCTTTGCAAGCTTGCTTGGTTGGCCAAAAAGGGCGTATGCGTTTTTTCCTGAATATATTCAGGAAAAAACGCATACGCCCTTTTTGGCCAAGTGCATCATTGTGGACGTTCTGCCTCTTTTCCTATGCTTTCAATGCAAATCCAGTCTACCTCCTGAAATCGGTTTCCTGCAATTCTGCCCCGCTTTCAAGTCCTCTTGGCAGCCGTACTACAGTATATTTTTGGACGATAGCTGTCATTTATAACTCTGCAGGTTTGTGAATTACAGTGCCCCTGAGCTCCTTTCTTCAACTCGCTTTCTTGTGACCTGGCCGCAACACCGCAGGATGGCTTCAGGCCCTAATCTGGTTCCGGCACGGCACGGTGAGCCTTTGGTTAATTCCTCTTCCTGGTGGGATGTGAGTGTTAAATTTGCCCGTCAGGACACCTCCAGCTAGTCTCTCATTGGTTCTCGCTATTCCTGTTCATCTTCCGCAGAAATTGCAAACTCGGGCAAACAGGAGATTTAAGGGACTGACTCTCCAAGTCGGGAGAGTGTTGGTAAAGCGTGTGGAATGTTGCACCCGAGTACCAGGATACGAAAACTGAGACATATTTGAACACGTCTCCCGATCACATGGTTGATCATACTCTAGGTTCCACATGCATGTTTTACCTGAAGGAAGAATACCTTAAACCTGGGTAGTTGAAACCCGTGGAATGGGTACCATGTAATATGACTTCAAAGGGTCTTCTTTTGCTCACCGAACCTCTCCAATCCTTTCACTGCTGTGTTTATGCCCCTGTACACATGCTTCATTCTCTTTCGGAGACATAGCAATCCATAGGTTTTAAGATACTTACTAGTCAGGTACATTCTTAGGTGTTTAATATGCGGTGTTGAGTCCATTTCATTGAGCAAGGAGTAGCTCCTGTCTATTCCATATTTGGCTTAAGGAACTTTATCTGTGCTCATTTCGATCTCTGGTTTTATGCAGCACCCCAACTCACCTTTCCCCTTAAGCAAGCATAAGTTGGTTTTCTAAATTTGAGACCCTGTTCTGTTCTGTAATTCAGTTCCTGTGTAGCCAAGTTTACATTCCGTGTATTACTGATATCTTATGATGTTTCTTTTTCTGTGTGACTTATTTCAGTTAGAATCATCATACCTGAATCCACTCATTGTGCTGCTAAGGGCCTGATGACATAGATTTCATTGCTGAGTGATATTGCTTTGTAAGTAAATACCACAACTTCTTTATCCATTTTTCACTTTCTGCGATGTTGAACTTGTACTGTAAACGAGGTTCTTGTAAACAGAGCCGTTCCAAACTTTGGGGTGGCTGTGTCTTTTTGATTTTAATTTCCCTAAGCTATAGGACCATAAGTGGAAGTGCCCTAGGCTCTGTTGCTTTGTTTTTTAGATGTTTCAGGAAACACCATACACTTCCCCCGAGTGTCTGTTGGCAATTTACATCCCGCCCATCAGCATAACAAGGCTCCCAGTTCTCCATGGCCTGTCCTGCCTTTCTGGATTTTACACTTTTTTCAGATGGCCCTTTTGACCGGGGGGAAGTGAGAGTTCATTGTACTGCAGATTTCCTTTGCAAGCTTGCTTGGTTGGCCAAAAAGGGCGTATGCGTTTTTTCCTGAATATATTCAGGAAAAAACGCATACGCCCTTTTTGGCCAAGTGCATCATTGTGGAGGTTCTGCCTCTTTTCCTATGCTTTCAATGCAATTCCAGTCTACCTCCTGAAATCGGTTTCCTGCAATTCTGCCCCGCTTTCAAGTCCTCTTGGCAGCCTTACTTCTGTCTATTTTTGGACGATAGCTGTCATTTATAACTCTGCAGGTTTGTGAATTACAGTGCCCCTGAGCTCCTTTCTTCAACTCGCTTTCTTGTGAGCTGGCCGCAACACCGCAGGATGGCTTCAGGCCCTAATCTGGTTCCGGCACGGCACGCTGAGCCTTTGGTTAATTCCTCTTCCTGGTGGGAAATGAGAGTTAAATTTGCCCGTCCAGACACCTCCAGCTAGTCTCTCATTTGTGCTCACTATTCCTGTTCATCTTCCGCAGAAATTGCAAACTGGGCCAAACAGGAGGTTTAAGGCGCTGACTCTCCAAGTGGGGAGAGTGTTAGTAAAGCATCTGGAATTTTGCACCCGAGTACCAGGGGAAGAAAACTGAGACATATTTGAACACGTCTCCCGTTCACACGGTTGATCATACTCTGGGTTCCACATGCATGTTTTAGCTGAATGAAGAATACCTGAAACCTGCAGAGTTGAGACCCGTGGAATGGGTATCATGCAATATGACTTCAAAGGGTCTTCATTTGCTCACCGAACCTCTCCAATCCTATCACTGCTGCGTTTATGCCCCTGTACACACGCTTGATTCTCTTTTGGAGACATAGCAATCCATAGGTTTTAAGATACTTACTAGTCAGGTACATTCTTAGGCGTTTAATATGGGGTGTTGAGTCCATTTCGTTGAGCAAGGAGTAGCTCTTGTCTATTCCATATTTGGCTTAAGGAACTTTATCTGTGCTCATTTCAATCTCTGGTTTTATGTAGCACCCCAACTCACCTTTCCCCTTAAGCAAGCATAAGTTGGTTTTCTAAATTTGAGACCCTGTTCTGTTCTGTAATTCAGTTCCTGTGTAGCCAAGTTTCCATTCCGTGTATTACTGATATCTTATGATGTTTCTTTTTCTGTGTGACTTATTTCAGTTAGCATCATCGTACCTGAATCCACTCATTATGCTGCCACGGGCCTGATGACATAGATTTCATTGCTGAGTGATACTGCATTGTACGTAAGTACCACAAGTTCTTTATCCATTTTTCACTTTCTGTGATATTGAACTTGTACGGTAAACGAGATTCTTGTAAACAGAGGCGTCCCAAACTTTGGGGTGGCTGTGTCTTTTTGATTTTAATTTCCCTAAGCTATAGGACCATAAGTGGAAGTGCCCTAGGCTCTGTTGCTTTGTTTTTTAGATGTTTCAGGAAACACCATACACTTCTCCCGAGTGTCTGTTGGCAATTTACATCCCGCCCATCAGCATAACAAGGCTCCCAGTTCTCCATGGCCTGTCCTGCCTTTCTGGATTTTACACTTTTTTCAGATGGCCCTTTTGACCGGGGGGAAGTGAGACTTCATTGTAGTGCAGATTTCCTTTGCAATTTGCTTGTTTGGCCAAAAAGGGCGTATGCGTTTTTTCCTGAATATATTCAGGAAAAAACGCATACGCCCTTTTTGGCCAAGTGCATCATTGTGGACGTTCTGCCTCTTTTCCTATGCTTTCAATGCAATTCCAGTCTACCTCCTGAAATCGGTTTCCTGCAATTCTGCCCCACTTTCAAGTCCTCTTGGCAGCCTTACTTCAGTATATTTTTGGACGATAGCTGTCATTTATAACTCTGCAGGTTTGTGAATTACAGTGCCCCTGAGCTCCTTTCTTCAACTCACTTTCTTGTGACCTGGCCGACACACTGCAGGATTGCTTGAGGCCCTAATCTGGTACCGGCACGGCACGCTGAGCCTTTGGTTAATTCCTCTTCCTGGTGGGAAATGAGAGTTAAATTTGCCCGTCCAGACACCTCCAGCTAGTCTCCCATTGGTTCTCCCTATTCCTGTTCATCTTCCGCAGAAATTGCAAACTGGGCCAAACAGGAGGTTAAAGGTGCTGACTCTCCAAGTGGGGAGAGTGTTAATAAAGCATCTGGAATGTTGCACCCGAGTACCAGGGGAGGAAAACTGAGACATATTTGAACACGTCTCCCGTTCACACGGTTGATCATACTCTGGGGTCCACATGCATGTTTTAGCTGAAGGAAGAATACCTTAAACCTGGAGATTTGAGACCCTTGTAATGGGTACCATGCAATATGACTTCAAAGGGTCTTCATTTGCTCACCGAACCTCTCCAATCCTATCACTGCTTCCTTTATGCCCGTGTACACATGCTTGATTCTCTTTTGGAGACATAGCAATCCATAGGTTTTAAGATACTTACTAGTCAGGTACATTCTTAGGCGTTTAATATGGGGTGTTGAGTCCATTTCGTTGAGCAAGGAGTAGCTCTTGTCTATTCCATATTTGGCTTAAGGAACTTTATCTGTGCTCATTTCAATCTCTGGTTTTATGCAGCACCCCAACTCACCTTTCCCCTTAAGCAAGCATAAGTTGGTTTTCTAAATTTGAGACCCTGTTCTGTTTGGAATTCAGTTCCTGTGTAGCCAAGTTTACATTCCGTGTATTACTGATATCTTATGATGTTTCTTTTTCTGTGTGACTTATTTCAGTTAGAATCATTGTACCTGAATCCACTCATTATGCTGCTACGGGCCTGATGACATAGATTTCATTGCTGAGTGATACTGCATTGTACGTAAGTACCACAAGTTCTTTATCCATTTTTCACTTTCTGTGATATTGAACTTGTACTGTAAACGAGGTTCTTGTAAACAGAGGCGTCCCAAACTTTGGGGTGGCTGTGTCTTTTTGATTTTAATTTCCCTAAGCTATAGGACCATAAGTGGAAGTGCCCTAGGCTCTGTTGCTTTGTTTTTTAGATGTTTCAGGAAACACCATACACTTCTCCCGAGTGTCTGTGGCAATTTACATTCCGCCCATCAGCATAACAAGGCTCCCAGTTGTCCATGGCCTGTCCTGCCTTTCTGGATTTTACACTTTTTTCAGATGGCCCTTTTGACCGGGGAGAAGTGAGACTTCATTGTAGTGCAGATTTCCTTTGCAAGCTTGCTTGGTTGGCCAAAAAGGGCGTATGCGTTTTTTCCTGAATATATTCAGGAAAAAACGCATACGCCCTTTTTGGCCAAGTGCATCATTGTGGACGTTCTGCCTCTTCCTATGCTTTCAATGCAATTCCAGTCTACCTCCTGAAATCGGTTTCCTGCAATTCTGCCCCGCTTTCAAGTCCTCTTGGCAGCCTTACTTCAGTCTATTTTTGGACGATAGCTGTCATTTATAACTCTGCAGGTTTGTGAATTACAGTGCCCCTGAGCTCCTTTCTTCAACTCGCTTTCTTGTGACCTGGCCGCAACACCGCAGGATGGCTTCAGGCCCTAATCTGGTTCCGGCACGGCACGCTGAGCCTTTGGTTAATTCCTCTTCCTGGTGGGATGTGAGTGTTAAATTTGCCCGTCCAGACACCTCCAGCTAGTCTCTCATTGGTTCTCGCTATTCCTGTTCATCTTCCGCAGAAATTGCAAACTAGGCCAAAGAGGAGGTTAAAGGGACTGACTCTCCAAGTCGGGAGAGTGTTAGTAAAGCGTCTGGAATGTTGCACCCGAGTACCAGGGGACTAAAACTGAGACATATTTGAACACGTCTCCCGTTCACACAGTTGATCATACTCTGATTTCCACATGCATGTTTTAGCTGAAGGAAGAATACCTGAAACCTGCAGAGTTGAGACCCGTGGAATGGGTACCATGCAATATGACTTCAAAGGGTCTTCATTTGCTCACCGAACCTCTCCAATCATATCATTGCTGCGTTTATGCCCCTGTACACACGCTTGATTCCCTTTTGGAGACATAGCAATCCATAGGTTTTAAGATAATTACTAGTCAGGTACATTCTTAGGCGTTTAATATGGGGTGTTGAGTCCATTTCGTTGAGCAAGGAGTAGCTCTTGTCTATTCCATATTTGGCTTAAGGAAATTTATCTGTGCTCATTTCAATCTGTGGTTTTATGCAGCACCCCAACTCACCTTTACCCTTAAGCAAGCATAAGTTGGTTTTCTAAATTTGAGACCCTGTTCTGTTCTGTAATTCAGTTCCTGTGTAGCAAAGTTTACATTCCGTGTATTACTGATATCTTATGATGTTTCTTTTTCTGTGTAACTTATTTCAGTTAGAATCATCATACCTGAATCCACTCATTGTGCTGCTAAGGGCCTGATGACATAGATTTCATTGCTTTGTGATATTGCTTTGTAAGTAAATACCACAACTTCTTTATCCATTTTTCACTTTCTGCGATGTTCAACTTGTACTGTAAACGAGGTTCTTGTAAACAGAGGCGTCCCAAACTTTGGGGTGGCTGTGTCTTTTTGATTTTAATTTCCCTAAGCTATAGGACCATAAGTGGAAGTGCCCTAGGCTCTGTTGCTTTGTTTTTTAGATGTTTCAGTTAACACCATACACCTCTCCCGAGTGGTTCTTGGCAATTTACATCCCGCCCTTCAGAATAACAAGGCTCCCAGTTCTCCATGGCCTGTCCTGCCTTTCTGGATTTTACACTTTTTTCAGATGGCCCTTTTGACCGGGGGGAAGTGAGACTTCATTGTAGTGCAGATTTCCTTTGCCAGCTTGCTTGGTTGGCCAAAAAGGGCGTATGCGTTTTTTCCTGAATATATTCAGGAAAAAACGCATACGCCCTTTTTGGCCAAGTGCATCATTGTGGACGTTCTGCCTCTTTTCCTATGCTTTCAATGCAATTCCAGTCTACCTCCTGAAATCGGTTTCCTGCAATTCTGCCCCGCTTTCAAGTCCTCTTGGCAGCCTTACTTCAGTCTATTTTTGGACGATAGCTGTCATTTATAACTCTGCAGGTTTGTGAATTACAGTGCCCCTGAGCTCCTTTCTTCAACTCGCTTTCTTGTGACCTGGCCGCAACACCGCAGGATGGCTTCAGGCCCTAATCTGGTTCCGGCACGGCACGCTGAGCCTTTGGTTAATTCCTCTTCCTGGTGGGAAATGAGAGTTAAATTTGCCCGTTCAGACACCTCCAGCTAGTCTCTCATTGGTTCTCGCTATTCCTGTTCATCTTCCGCAGAAATTGCAAACTGGGCCAAACAGGAGGTTAAAGGGACTGACTCTCCAAGTCGGGAGAGTGTTAGTAAAGCGTCTGGAATGTTGCACCCGAGTACCAGGGTATGAAAACTGAGACATATTTGAACACGTCTCCCGATCACATGGTTGATCATACTCTAGGTTCCACATGCATGTTTTAGCTGAAGGAAGAATACCTTAAACCTGGGTAGTTGAAACCCGTGGAATGGGTACCATGCAATATGACTTCAAAGCGTCTTCATTTGCTCACCGAACCTCTCCAATCCTATCACTGCTGCGTTTATGCCCCTGTACACTTGCTTGATTCTCTTTCGGAGACATAGCAATCCATAGGTTTTAAGATACTTACTAGTCAGGTACATTCTTAGGCGTTTAATATGCGGTGTTGAGTCCATTTCGTTGAGCAAGGAGTAGCTCTTGTCTATTCCATATTTGGCTTAAGGAACTTTATCTGTGCTCATTTCAATCTCTGGTTTTATGCAGCACCCCAACTCACCTTTACCCTTAAGCAAGCATAAGTTGGTTTTCTAAATTTGAGACCCTGTTCTGTTCTGTAATTCAGTTCCTGTGTAGCCAAGTTTCCATTCCGTGTATTACTGATATCTTATGAAGTTTCTTTTTCTGTGTGACTTATTTCAGTTAGAATCATCATACCTGATTCCACTCATTGTGCTGCTAAGGGACTGATGACACAGATTTCATTGCCGAGTGATATTGCTTTGTAAGTAAATACCACAACTTCTTTCTCCATTTTTCACTTTCTGCGATGTTGAACTTGTACTGTAAACGAGGTTCTTGTAACCAGAGCCGTTCCAATCTTTGGGGTGGCTGTGTCTTTTTGATTTTAATTTCCCTAAGCTATAGGACCATAAGTGGAAGTGCCCTAGGTTCTGTTGCTTTGTTTTTTAGATGTTTCAGGAAACACCATACACTTCTCCCGAGTGGTTGTTGGCAATTTACATCCCGCCCATCAGCATAACAAGGCTCCCAGTTCTCCATGGCCTGTCCTGCCTTTCTGGATTTTACACTTTTTTCAGATGGCCCTTTTGACCGGGGGGAAGTTAGACTTCATTGTAGTGCAGATTTCCTTTGCAAGCTTGCTTGGTTGGCCAAAAAGGGCGTATGCGTTTTTTCCTGAATATATTCAGGAAAAAACGCATACGCCCTTTTTGGCCAAGTGCATCATTGTGGACGTTCTGCCTCTTTTCCTATGCTTTCAATACAATTCCAGTCTACCTCCTGAAATCGGTTTCCTGCAATTCTGCCCCGCTTTCAAGTCCTCTTGGCAGCCTTACTTCAGTCTATTTTTGGACGATAGCTGTCATTTATAACTCTGCAGGTTTGTGAATTACAGTGCCCCTGAGCTCCTTTCTTCAACTCGCTTTCTTGTGACCTGGCCGCAACACCGCAGGATGGCTTCAGGCCCTAATCTTGTTCCGGCCCGGCATGCTGAGCCTTTGGTTAATTCCTCTTCCTTGTGGGAAATGAGAGTTAAGTTTGCCCGTCCAGACACCTCCAGCTAGCCTCTCATTGGTTCTCGCTATTCCTGTTCATCTTCCGCAGAAATTGCAAACTGGGCCAAACAGGAGGTTAAAGGGACTGACTCTCCAAGTCGGGAGAGTGTTAGTAAAGCGTCTGGAAGGTTGCACCCGAGTACCAGGGGAGGAAAACTGAGACATACTTGAACACATCTCCCGTTCACATGGTTGATCATACTCTGGGTTCCACATGCATGTTTTAGCTGAAGGAAGAATACCTTAAACCTGGAGAGTTGAGACCCGTGTAATGGGTACCATGCAATATGACTTCAAAGGGTCTTCATTTGCTCACCGAACCTCTCCAATCCTATCACTGCTGCGTTTATGTCCCTGTACACACGCTTGATTCTCTTTTGGAGACATAGCAATCCATAGGTTTTAAGATACTTACTAGTCAGGTACATTCTTCGGCGTTTAATATGGGGTTTTGAGTCCATTTCGTTGAGCAAGGAGTAGCTCTTGTCTATTCCATATTTGGCTTAAGGAACTTTATCTGTGCTCATTTCAATCTCTGGTTTTATGCAGCACCCCAACTCACCTTTCCCCTTAAGCAAGCATAAGTTGGTTTTCTAAATTTGAGACCCTGTTCTGTTTTGGAATGCAGTTCCTGTGTAGCCAAGTTTACATTCCGTGTATTAGTGATATCTTATGATGTTTCTTTTTCTGTGTGACTTATTTCAGTTAGAATCATCGTACCTGAATCCACTCATTATGCTGCTACGGGCCTGATGACATAGATTTCATTGCTGAGTGATACTGAATTGTACGTAAGTACCACAAGTTCTTTATCCATTTTTCACTTTCTGTGATATTGAACTTGTACGGTAAACGAGGTGTTTGTAAACGGAGGCGTCCCAAACTTTGGGGTGGCTGTGTCTTTTTGATTTTAATTTCCCTAAGCTATAGGACCATAAGTGGAAGTGCCCTAGGCTCTGTTGCTTTGTTTTTTAGATGTTTCAGGAAACACCATACACTTCTCCCGAGCGTCTGTTGGCAATTTACATCCCGCCCATCAGCATAACAAGGCTCCCAGTTCTCCATGGCCTGTCCTGCCTTTCTGGATTTTACACTTTTTTCAGATGGCCCTTTTGACCGGGGGGAAGTGAGACTTCATTGTAGTGCAGATTTCCTTTGCAAGCTTGCTTGGTTGGCCAAAAAGGGCGTATGCGTTTTTTCCTGAATATATTCAGGAAAAAACGCATACGCCCTTTTTGGCCAAGTGCATCATTGTGGACGTTCTGCCTCTTTTCCTATGCTTTCAATGCAATTCCAGTCTACCTCCTGAAATCGGTTTCCTGCAATTCTGCCCCGCTTTCAAGTCCTCTTGGCAGCCTTACTTCAGTCTATTTTTGGACGATAGCTCTCATTTATAACTCTGCAGGTTTGTGAATTACAGTGCCCCTGAGCTCCTTTCTTCAACTCGCTTTCTTGTGAGCTGGCCGCAGCACCGCAGGATGGCTTCAGGCCCTAATCTGGTTCCGGCACGGCACGCTGAGCCTTTGGTTAATTCCTCTTCCTGGTGGGAAATGAGAGTTAAATTTGCCCGTCCAGACACCTCCAGCTAGCCTCTCATTGGTTCTCGCTATTCCTGTTCATCTTCCGCAGAAATTGCAAACTGGGCCAAACAGGAGGTTAAAGGGACTGACTCTCCATGTCGGGAGAGTGTTAGTAAAGCGTCTGGAATGTTGCACCCGAGTACCATGGTACGAAAACTGAGACATATTTGAACACGTCTCCCGATCACATGGTTGATCATACTCTAGGTTCCACATGCATGTTTTAGCTGAAGGAAGAATACCTTAAACCTGGGTAGTTGAGACCCGTGTAATGGGTACCATGCAATATGACTTCAAAGGGTCTTCATTTGCTCACCGAACCTCTCCAATCCTATCACTGCTGCGTTTATGCCCCTGTACACATGCTTGATTCTCTTTCGGAGACATAGCAATCCATATGTTTTAAGATACTTACTAGTCAGGTACATTCTTAGGCGTTTAATATGCGGTGTTGAGTCCATTTCGTTGAGCAAGGAGTAGCTCTTGTCTATTCCATATTTGGCTTAAGGAACTTTATCTGTGCTCATTTCAATCTCTGGTTTTATGCAGCACCCCAACTCACCTTTACCCTTAAGCAAGCATAAGTTGGTTTTCTAAATTTGAGACGCTGTTCTGTTCTGTAATTCAGTTCCTGTGTAGCCAAGTTTCCATTCCGTGTATTACTGATATCTTATGATGTTTCTTTTTCTGTGTGACTTATTTCAGTTAGAATCATCATACCTGAATCCACTCATTGTGCTGCTAAGGGCCTGATGACATAGATTTCATTGCTGAGTGATACTGCATTGTACGTAAGTACCACAAGTTCTTTATCCGTTTTTCACTTTCTGTGATATTGCACTTGTACGGTAAACGAGGTTCTTGTAAACGGAGGCATCCCAAACTTTGGGGTGGCTGTGTCTTTTTGATTTTAATTTCTCTAAGCTATAGGACCATAAGTGGAAGTGCCCTAGGCTCTGTTGCTTTGCTTTTTAGATGTTTCAGGAAACACCATACACTTCTCCTGAGTGTCTGTTGGCAATTTACATCCCGCCCATCAGCATAACAAGGCTCCCAGTTCTCCATGGCCTGTCCTGCCTTTCTGGATTTTACACTTTTTTCAGATGGCCCTTTTGACCGGGGGGAAGTGAGACTTCATTGTAGTGCAGATTTCCTTTGCAAGCTTGCTTGGTTGGCCAAAAAGGGCGTATGCGTTTTTTCCTGAATATATTCAGGAAAAAACGCATACGCCCTTTTTGGCCAAGTGCATCATTGTGGACGTTCTGCCTCTTTTCCTCTGCTTTCAATGCAATTCCAGTCTACCTCCTGAAATCGGTTTCCTGCAATTCTGCCCCGCTTTCAAGTCCTCTTGGCAGCCTTACTTCAGTCTATTTTTGGACAATAGCTGTCATTTATAACTCTGCAGGTTTGTGAATTAAAGTGCCCCTGAGCTCCTTTCTTCAACTCGCTTTCTTGTGAGCTGGCCGCAACACCGCAGGATGGCTTCAGGCCCTAATCTGGTTCCGGCCCGGCATGCTGAGCCTTTGGTTAATTCCTCTTCCTGGTGGGAAATGAGAGTTAAATTTGCCCATCCAGACACCTCCAGCTAGCCTCCCATTGGTTCTCGCTATTCCTGTTCATCTTCCGCAGAAATTGCAAACTGGGCCAAACAGGAGGTTAAAGGCACTGACTCTCCAAGTCGGGAGTGTTAGTAAAGCGTCTGGAATGTTGCACCCGAGTACCAGGGGAGGAAAACTGAGACATATTTGAACACGTCTCCCGTTCACATGGTTGATCATACTCTGGGTTCCCCATGCATGTTTTAGCTGAAGGAAGAATACCTCAAACCTGGAGAGTTGAGATCCGTGTAATGGGTACCATGCAATATGACTTCAAAGGGTCTTCATTTGCTCACCGAACCTCTCCAATCCTATCACTGCTGCGTTTATGCCCCTGTACACACGCTTGATTCTCTTTTGGAGACATAGCAATCCATAGGTTTTAAGATACTTACTAGTCAGGTACATTCTTAGGCGTTTAATATGGGGTGTTGAGTCCATTTCGTTGAGCAAGGAGTAGCTCTTGTCTATTCCATATTTGGCTTAAGGAACTTTATCTGTGCTCATTTCAATCTCTGGTTTTATGCAGCACCCCAACTCACCTTTCCCCTTAAGCAAGCATAAGTTGGTTTTCTAAATTTGAGACCCTGTTCTGTTTTGGAATGCAGTTTCTGTGTAGCCAAGTTTACATTCCGTGTATTAGTGATATCTTATGATGTTTCTTTTTCTGTGTGACTTATTTCAGTTAGAATCATCGTACCTGAACCACTCATTATGCTGCTACGGGCCTGATGACATAGATTTCATTGCTGAGTGATACTGCATTGTACGTAAGTACCACAAGTTCTTTATCCATTTTTCACTTTCTGTGATATTGAACTTGTACGGTAAACGAGGTGTTTGTAAACGGAGGCGTCCCAAACTTTGGGGTGGCTGTGTCTTTTTGATTTTAATTTCCCTAAGCTATAGGACCATAAGTGGAAGTGCCCTAGGTTCTGTTGCTTTGTTTTTTAGATGTTTCAGGAAACACCATACACTTCTCCCGAGTGGTTGTTGGCAATTTACATCCCGCCCTTCAGCATAACAAGGCTCCCAGTTCTCCATGGCCTGTCCTGCCTTTCTGGATTTTACACTTTTTTCAGATGGCCCTTTTGACCGGGGGGAAGTGAGACTTCATTGTAGTGCAGATTTCCTTTGCAAGCTTGCTTGGTTGACCAAAGAGGGCGTATGCGTTTTTTCCTGAATATATTCAGGAAAAAACGCATACGCCCTTTTTGGCCAAGTGCATCATTGTGGACGTTCTGCCTCTTTTCCTATGCTTTCAATGCAATTCCAGTCTACCTCCTGAAATCGGTTTCCTGCAATTCTGCCCCGCTTTCAAGTCCTCTTGGCAGCCTTACTTCAGTATATTTTTGGACGATAGGTGTCATTTATAACTCTGCAGGTTTGTGAATTACAGTGCCCCTGAGCTCCTTTCTTCAACTCGCTTTCTTGTGACCTGGCCGCAACACCGCAGGATGTCTTCAGGCTCTAATCTGGTTCTGGCACGGCACGCTGAGCCTTTGGTTAATTCCTCTTCCCGGTGGGAAATGAGAGTTAAATTTGCCCATCCAGACACCTCCAGCTAGTCTCTCATTGATTCTCGCTATTTCTGTTCATCTTCCACAGAAATTGCAAACTGGGCCAAACAGGAGGTTAAAGGGACTGACTCTCCAAGTGGGGAGAGTGTTAGTAAAGCGTCTGGAATGTTGCACCCGAGTAGCAGGGTACGAAAACTGAGACATATTTGAACACGTCTCCCGATCACATGGTTGATCATACTCTAGGTTCCACATGCATGTTTTAGCTGAAGGAAGAATACCTTAAACCTGGGTAGTTGAAACCCGTGGAATGGGTACCATGCAATATGACTTCAAAGGGTCTTCATTTGCTCACGAACCTCTCCAATCCTATCACTGCTGCGTTTATGCCCCTGTACACATGCTTGATTCTCTTTCGGAGACATAGCAATCCATAGGTTTTAAGTTACTTACTACTCAGGTACATTCTTAGGCGTGTAATATGCGGTGTTGAGTCCATTTCGTTGAGCAAGGAGTAGCTCTTGTCTATTCCATATTTGGCTTAAGGAACTTTATCTGTGCTCATTTCAATCTCTGGTTTTATGCAGCACCCCAACTCACCTTTCCCCTTAAGCAAGCATAAGTTGGTTTTCTAAATTTGAGACCCTGTTCTGTTCTGTAATTCAGTTCCTGTGTAGCCAAGTTTACATTCCGTGTATTACTGATATCTTATGATGTTTCTTTTTCTGTGTGACTTATTTCAGTTAGAATCATCATACCTGAATCCACTCATTGTGCTGCTAAGGGACTGATGACATAGAATTCATTGCTGAGTGATATTGCTTTGTAAGTAAATACCACAACTTCTTTATCCATTTTTCACTTTCTACGATGTTGAACTTGTACTGTAAACGAGGTTCTTGTAAACAGAGGCGTCCCAAACTGTGGGGTGGCTGTGTCTTTTTGATTTTAATTTCCCTAAGCTATAGGACCATAAGTGGCAGTGCCCTAGGCTCTGTTGCTTTGTTTTTTAGATGTTTCAGGAAACACCATACACTTCTCCCGAGTGGCTGTTGGCAATTTACATCCCGCCCATCAGCATAACAAGGCTCCCAGTTCTCCATGGCCTGTCCTGCCTTTCTGGATTTTACACTTTTTTCAGATGGCCCTTTTGACCGGGGGGAAGTGAGACTTCATTGTAGTGCAGATTTCCTTTGCAAGCTTGCTTGTTTGGCCAAAAAGGGCGTATGCGTTTTTTCCTGAATATATTCAGGAAAAAACGCATACGCCCTTTTTGGCCAAGTGCATCATTGTGGACGTTCTGCCTCTTTTCCTATGCTTTCAATGCAATTCCAGTCTACCTCCTGAAATCGGTTTCCTGAAATTCTGCCCCGCTTTCAAGTCCTCTTGGCAGCCTTACTTCAGTATATTTTTGGACGATAGCTGTCATTTATAACTCTGCAGGTTTGTGAATTACAGTGCCCCTGAGCTCTTTCTTCAACTCGCTTTCTTGTGAGCTGGCCGCAACACCGCAGGATGGCTTCAGGCCCTAATCTGGTTCCTGCACGGCACGCTGAGCCTTTGGTTATTTCCTCTTCCTGGTGGGAAATGAGAGTTAAATTTGCCCGTCCAGACACCTCCAGCTAGTCTCTCATTGGTTCTCGCTATTCCTGTTCATCTTCCGCAGAAATTGCAAACTGGGCCAAACAGGAGGTTAAAGGCGCTGACTCTCCAAGTCTTGAGAGTGTTAGTAAAGCGTCTGGAATGTTGCACCCGAGTACCAGGGGAGGAAATCTGAGACATATTTGAAAACGTCTCCCGTTCACACGGTTGATCATACTCTGGGTTCCACATGCATGTTTTAGCTGAAGGAAGAATACCTTAAACCTGGAGAGTTGAGACCCGTGTAATGCGTACCATGCAATATGACTTCAAAGGGTCTTCATTTGCTCACCAAACCTCTCCAATCCTATCACTGCTGCGTTTATGCCCCTGTACACACGCTTGATTCTCTTTTGGAGACATAGCAATCCATAGGTTTTAAGATACTTACTAGTCAGGTACATTCTTAGGCGTTTAATATGGGGTGTTGAGTCCATTTCGTTGAGCAAGGAGTAGCTCTTGTCTATTCCATATTTGGCTTAAGGAACTTTATCTGTGCTCATTTCAATCTCTGGTTTTATGCAGCACCCCAACTCACCTTTCCCCTTAAGCAAGCATAAGTTGGTTTTCTAAACTTGAGACACTGTTCTGTTTTGTAATTCAGTTCATGTGTAGCCAAGTCGACATTCTGTGTATTAATGATACCTTATGATGTTTCTTTTCTGTGTGACTTAATTCAGTTCGAATCATCATACCTGAATCCACTCATTATGCTGCTACGGGCCTGATTACATAGATTTCATTGCTGAGTGATATTGCATTGTACGTAAGTACCACAATTTCTTTATCCATTTTTCACTTTCTGCGATATTGAACTTGTACCGTAAACGAGGTTCTTGTAAACAGAGCCGTCCCAAACTTTGAGGTGGCTGTGTCTTTTTGATTTTAATTTCCCTAAGCTATAGGACCATAAGTGGAAGTGCCCTAGGCTCTGTTGCTTTGTTTTTTAGATGTTTCAGGAAACACCATACACTTCTCCAGAGTGGCTGTTGGCAATTTACATCTCGCCCATCAGCATAAGAAGGCTCCCAGTTCTCCATGGCCTGTCGTGCCTTTATGGATTTTACACTTTTTTCAGATGGCCCTTTTGACCGGGGGGAAGTGAGACTTCATTGTAGTGCAGATTTCCTTTGCAAGCTTGCTTGGTTGGCCAAAAAGGGCGTATGCGTTTTTTCCTGAATATATTCAGGAAAAAACGCATACGCCCTTTTTGGCCAAGTGCATCATTGTCGAGTTTCTGACTCTCTTCATATGCTTTCAATGCAATTCCTGTCTACCTCCTGAAATCGGTTTCCTGCAATTCTGCCTTGCTTTCAATGCCTCTTCATAGCCTTACCTCAATATATTTTTTAAAAGTAGTTGGCCTTTATAACTCTGCAGGTTTTTGAATTGCAGTGGCCCTTAGCTCCATTTTTTAGCTCTTATTTTTGTGGTCTTGCCCCATAACCACAGGATTCCTTGAAGCCCTATTTTTCTTCTGGGGCACATTGCTGTGCCTTTGGTTAATTCTTCTTACTGATGTGATATTAGAGTGACATGTGCCCATTGAAACCGCTACAGCTAGTTTCTCACTGGTTCCCCCTATTCCCATTCATCCTCTGCACTAACTGCAGACTGTGCGATACCAGAACTTAAAGGCATTGACTCCATGTGGGGATGTTGTTAGTAAAGCGGCTGGAATGTCGATCCGGAGCCCCAGGAGAGGAAAAATGAGGTGCGTTTTAGAAACCTTTCCCGATCATATGGTATACCAGTCGCTGGGTTTCCCAAGCATGGTTTAGCTGTAGGAAGATTCCCTTCAACCTGGAGTGTTGGGACCCTTGGACTGAGTAGCATGAAGTATTGCATTAAACTTTCGGCAGTTGCTCACCAAAGCTCACCAATCCTGTCAGCCCCAAGTGTCCAGCCTTATGTCTTATCCAGCTGTGGGTTTATATGTGGTCAATCCAGGTTGCATCACAGCCCCTGAGCGAATTTTGTAAGAATTTTTCTCTCTTTCATTGTTTCAGCGTTTTGTTTTTAAAATTTATTTCTATAATGGGGTTTAGCTCCTTTTCACTGCTGTGTTTGTGCCGCTCTGCACACACTTGATTCCCTTATGGAGATATATCAATACATGGGTTTTAAGATTCTTATTCCTCAGATATATTTCTCTGCGGTGTATAGGGTGTGTTGAGGCCTGTTCATTGAGCAAGGTGTAGATCTTGTCTAATACCTATTTGGTTTATTGAACGGTATCTGTGCTAATTTCAAACTCTGGTTTTATGCATCACCCCACCTCTCCTTTCCCCTTAAGCTGACATAAGTGTGTTTTCTAAATGTGAGACACTGTTCTGTTCTGTAATTCATTTCTTGTGCAGCCATATTTACCCTCCCTCTATAAGTGATATCTTATGATATGTTTCTTTTTCTGTTTGACTTATTTCAAGTAGTATTATCGGACCTAAATCCACTCTTTATCCTTCTACTAGCCTTATTACATTGATTTCATGGTGAAGAGATATTCCATTGTACATAAGTACCACATCTTCTTTATCCATTGTTCTCTTTCCTGGGATATTTAAGGTGTACTGAAGTTGAGGTTCTTGTAAACAGAGTAGCCCTAAACTGTGGTGTGCTTGTGTCTTGTTGATTTTTAGACTTCCCTAGATATACTCCCATGATTGGAAGAGTCCTATGCTCTGTAGCTCTGTTTTTTAGATGATTTAGGAACCACCATACACTTCTCCAGAGTGGCTCTCGGCAGTTCACACACTGCCCATCAGCGTATAAAGGCTCCCTGTTCTCCATGGCCTGTCCTGCATTTCTGGTTTTTACAATTTTTTAGGATGGCCCTTTTGACCGGTGGGAAGTGAGACTTCTTTGTTGTGCACATTTGCATTGCTTGCTTGCTTCGTTGCCCATAAAGTGCGTATGCGTTTTTTCCTGGATATAATCAGGAAAAAACGCATACGCCCTTTCGGGCCAACTGCATCATTGTCGAAATTCTGCCGCTTTTCATGTGCGTTAAAGACGAGTCCAATCTATCTCTTGAAATCTGTTTCTTGCAATTCTGTCTTGCATTCAGATCCTCTTCTTTGCCTTACCTCAACATATTTTTGGACGTTAGTTTTCATTTATAACTCTGCAGGTTTGTGAATTGCAGTGACCCTGAGCTCCATTTTTTAAGTTGCTCTTTTGTGAGCTGGCCTCAAACCCGCAGGATTGCTTCAGGCCCTATTTTGGCTCCGGCGAGGCAGGCTGAGCCTTTCTTTAATTCTTATTCTTAATGGGAAATTAGAGTGATATGTGCCCGTCCAAACCCCTACAACTCTTCTCTCATTGGTTCCCCCTCTTCCCGTTCATCCTCCTCACAATTTGCAAAATGTGTGAAACAGAAGTTTAAATGTGCTGATTCTCCAAGTGGGGAGATTCTAAGTAGCGTGGCTGGAATGGTGAACAGGAGCACCAGGAGAGGATAAATGAGGTGCATTTTAGACACATCTCCCGATCACATGGTGTACAGTCCTCTGGGTTTTCCATGCATGTTTTAGCTGTAGGAAGATCCCTTGAACCTGCAGATTTGGGACCCATTGAATGGGTACCAGGTAGTATTACTTTAAAGGGTGTGCATTTCCTCACCCAACCTCACATTTCTCTTAGCGCAAACAGTTTCCAGCCTTATGTCTCATCCTGCTGTGGGTCTAGATGTGTTCAATCCATGTTGCATCACCGTCCCTGAGGAAAAGTTGTAAGAGGTTTTCTCTGTCTCTCTGTCGTTTATTTTTTTCAATTTATTACTATATTGGTTACAGCTGATTTTCAAAGCTCTGTTTCTTGCTGCTGTACATCCACTTGATTCACGTACAGAGAGACATCAATAAATTCTTTTTCAGATTCTTACCAGTCGTATATATTCTTTTCCGGTGACTTGAGTGTGCTGAGTGCAGTTCTTTTAGCTACCGTGTAGGCCTTGTTGATTATCAGTTTGGTATTTGGAATGGTATCTTTGCTAATTTCAACCTCCTGGATGATGCCTCACCCCTCCCCACCTTTCCCGTTTAGCAGCCTTATGCGTGTTTTCTACATATTTGACTATGTTTTTGTTTTGTAATTTATTTCATGTGTAGCCATTTTGGATTCCACCTTTAAGTGATATCTTATGATATGTGTCTTTTTCTTTTTGAATTCTGTCACTTAGAATGATCATACGTAACTCCTCCGGAGTTGTTACAACTGGCCATATTTCATTGATTTCCAGGCTGAATAATATTCCACTCTACCTAAGTACCACATCTCTATCCATTTTTTCCCTCCAGAGACATTTAAGTTATATCCTAGTCGAGGATCTTTTAAACAGAGAGGGGGTAAACATTGGGGTGCCTGTGTCCTCTCGATTTTTGTTTTTCCCAAGATATACGCCCATGAGTGCAAGTGCCCTATGCTCTGTAGCTCATTTTTTAGATGCTTTAGTAAACACAATACACTTCTCCAGAATGGCCGTTGGCAATATACATTTCCACTATAAGTCTCACAGGGCTCCCTCTTCTCGTTGCCCTGTCCTGCATTTCTGTTGTTTACGCTTTATGAGGATGGCTCTTCTGACTGATGCGAAGTGATATCTTTTGTAGTATTGACTTCCAGTGCCCACCTGTTTGGTTGGCTAAAAAAGTGTATGCCCTTTTCTTGAATATATACAGAAAAGAACGCATACACCCTTTTTGGCCAACTGCAATGTTGGCAATGTTCAGCTCCTTTTCTTGTGCTTAATGGCGAGTCCTTTCTACCTCCTCAAATCCCTTTCCTGCCATTCTCCCTTGCTTACAAGTCCTTTTCTCTGACTTTCCTCAAGACATTTTTCAGTGATGGATATTTTCAACTCTGCAGTTTTGTGAATTTTACTGCCCCTGAGTTCCATTGTTCAACTCGTGTTTATGGGAACTGGCCACAAAGCAGCGGGATTTCCTCAAGCCCTATACTGTTTCCATGGGCAACCCTAGCCTTTGGTCAATTCGTCTTCCTGATTGGAAATTAGAGTGACATGTGCCTGTCTGAACACCTAGGACTTGTCTCTCATTGTTCCTCATCCTTCCGCTTCATCCTCTGGACAAATTCCAAACTGTACGCAACAGGATGTTGACAGTGCTGACATCTCCAAGTGGGGAGACTGTTAGTAAAGACGCTGGAGGGGTGAACCCGAGCACCAGGAGATGAGGAGATGAGATGCCTTTTCCAAACTCTTCCCGATCAGATGGTATACCATCCTCTGGGTGTGACAGACATGTTTTAGCAGTAGGAAGAGTCCCATTCATGTAAGGAGAACACCAGGGCTTTTTCAAAATCAGTGTCTCCCCGAAACCCAAACTGGGGAATTTTTTAAGCTACGGCTACACATATGTTCATTAAGGGCCTTGGGGAGTAGGCAGAGTCCAAACTTTAGATGATTGAAGTCTTCAGGGTCAGAAGCACTCACCACCAGCTTCCCTTAGGCTACACTTTAACTGTCATTGATAGATGATGTCAATAAAAATATCTATTCTTTTTCAGATTATTTCCCCTTATAGGTTATTGCAAAATGTTGAGTGTAGTTCCCTGTGCTATACAGTAGTTCCTTGTTGATGATCTATTTTATACATAGCAGTGTGTATGTGTTCATTCCAAACTGTTAATTTATCCCTCCTCCCACCTTTCCCCTTTGGTAATAATAAATTATAAGATTTTATACTTCTCAGAAATGGGGGAGCTGAAAGAGAGGTATCATTTTCAATGGAAAAGCATTTAAAACAAGATTGAAGGTTTAACCAAGATTATTAGCTGTACATCCTTGGAAAGAAATCACTTCGTTTCTCTAATATTGACCTGACAAATAAGACAAACCTTTTCACTGAACTTGCTTATAAAAAGTGATGGAAATATCAAATGGAAGTGTTAAAAACATCTTATTTTACCCGAGCCTTATACAATGTTCTATGTTAACTACAGTTTGGCTCACACATCTGTTCATTGAGGTTACAATAGTCTCAATTTCTGTTACTGATCCTCCAGAGTGGACCCCAACAAGTGTCCCCCTGCCCAGTGTCATTGGGGCCAACAGATCGAGACTGAGTTTGGTTCACAAGCAAAGGAAACTTTATATTTTGATCAGAGAATGGAGAGGTGAGAGCATGCACTACCCCCTGGGCTGTGGGCTGGGCTGCTGTGTAGAGATCCTGTCGGAGTCAGTGGGAGGGAGGGAGGCGGCGGAGCTCTCGAGGGCCGGGTTGGCTGTAGCTCAGGCTCTATATCGTGGAGTCTGCACTGGGCCCCAGGAGCTGAGGTGTCGACCCAGCCATTCTGCACTAGGAAATCTGGTCTGAAGTGCCGGGTGTGGAACCTCTGCATGCGGGACCCTAGGAGCACGTGAAATTAGACAAAGCACAAAGGATAAAAAAGGTTAGACTTGACTTTATTGCCCAGATTCTATTTTTATCTCCCAGGGATTTTTAATGGGCTTTGCTGGGGACAAACCCCTCCTCTGCCTTTTGTCCCATTCCTCATTCTTGGAGTGCTGAGGGTGCAGACCCTTCTTCTGTAACTGCTGAGTGCTGAGTTGGGAGCCCTCATACCCTGGGGCGAGGGTCAGAGCTTCTCCCCAGCAGCCTCCCGGTGACGTTGATTGTCCCCAGGACCCCTGCCTCCCTGCTCGTCCACCTGAGCACCAGCATTGGAAGTGTTATAGATTCTAATGACCTTTAAGGGTCCAGGAAAGAGATGTGCAGAGACGCTGTGGGGGCCGGTTTCACCCCGCCCCACATTTGTTTGGCCACCTTAGGCTGACCGTCTCTGCCAGCCTAGATGCTCTGACCAGTAGTCTGCGCTTTCTTCAGTTAGGCCCCTGAATTAACGTACAAACAGCACCAGGTGTCAGAGCCCTGCCCGCTCAACTCCCAGACAGTCCAGGGTCAGTGGTGACCAAGGACCATGATGGCTACTGAGTCAACAGCCTTTTGAAGTAAACAGGAGTCCAGCCGGTCTTATTGGCCACCATCATCACGGTGTCTGTCGGCTTTTCTATGGTGACAGTGTGGTATACTGTTCCCCCGCCAAGATTATTAGCTCCCCTCTGGGTGCAGTAAGTCCTGCAAGCAGTAGTCTACTCTTTTGGGACACACTCTTGTTGTTTTATGAGAGAAACTCCAGGTCAAGTGATGTTCACACGAGTCGTCATGGTGCCCTGTTGCCCCCGGTTATCTCTCTGGATGTTGGAGTTGGAGGGCCTCCTCACTCGAGGTCGGTGTGCCCACGGAGCGAACCCTGCAACTTCAGGGCATGGTTGGTGGTTAGGATCACCACGTGGGGTCCTTTTCCCTTAGGAGGGAGGTGGCCTTTTGGGCTGCTGATTTCCAGGTTTTTAGATACCGCCAGTATCTTGGCCAGATGTGGCAGTGGGCCAAGCCCCTTAGTGACCGTAGTTTATCCTACCTGGATGGCATTCTTGCATTGTTCCATTTCAAGTGGTCCCAGTTTTTGCACTAATTCTCCAATGGCGATTCACCTTTCACCGGGAATGTAAAGGTCAAAGGGTTTAGCTAAATTAGGGAGTTCCAGGGCAAGGGTCTGAATTGACTGCTCTTTCCATTCTTGAAAGGCCACTTCTGGATTCTATTCAAAAGGATCATCATCTTTTCCTTTCAGTGTTTCATATAGAGGCCCAGCTAGTAGACTGTAGTTAGGGATCCAGAAGCAGCAAACCCTGGCCTCCCCAGGAACCCCTAAGCTGTCTTCTAGTTTTAGAAAGGGGTAAGGCTGAAAATGGTTTCTTCCCTTTCCTGGGATGGGCTTCTCTGACCTTCTGTGAGAATGAAGCCCAGGCAGGTCACCGCAGTCTGTGATATTTGAGCTTTTTCTTGGACAACTTCTATCCTTTATTGGCTTGGTAGTTCAGAGGCCTCCTTAGTAGGGCTGGTGATCAGAATGTCGTCTGCATATTGAAGGAGGGTTTCCTTTTCCAGAGGTAGAACTTTTAGGTCTTTAGCTAAGCTTTCCCCAAAGATGGTGTGGGAATTTTTGCACCCTTGGGGCCAGACGGCCCGGAAGTATTGTTTTAGTTGTATGTGGAGTCCTGCCACTCACAAGCCAAAATTTCTTGTGACTCTGGGACTAATGGAATACAAAAGAAGGCATCATTGAAGACTAATACAGAATACCATGTCCTGGTGGTTGGTAGAATGACCAGCAGGGTGTAGGAATTAGGAGCAACTGGAGGTATATCCTCGGTGGCTTCACTGACTGTCCTGACATCCTTTACCAGGTCCCCAGCAGCCCATGGGGCTCTCGTGGTCAGACCAATCCCAGAATATGGAGCTCACCTGGGCAGGTACCCCACCCCCACCCCAGCCCACGGGGCTCTCGTGGTCAGGCCCCTCCCAGGATACAGAGCTACCCTTGCAGGTACCGTGGCAGGGCTGGGCACACAGGAACCGTGCACATAGCCCTCATTGCAGAGCACCCCCAGCTCACCTGTCGCTCAGAGCTGACACAGAGCACCTCAGAGCAGGACTTGAACTAACAAACAGCAGCTGCGACAGGTCTGTGACCCTGGGCATCACTCCGTGAGGCCTCCCTCCACCTGGTCTTCCAGAGACTTCCACTGCACCTGGGGCACCAGGCCTCTGTCTCCAACCACCACCCACCCCTCCTCTCCCTGACTCCTGGGTTCCTCTCATTAGGAGAGGGTTTTCTTGAAGTTGTCTCCCACTCATGGGCCAGATAAAATGATTAGAAAACAAGCCAAAGCTGCAGCCCCTTGTCTATCCTGACTCTCAGGAGCCCACACCTGTTCCTTGGACCTGGCCGGTTCAGCAAGTTCCATTTTCTGCAACTGTGAGCCCCTGAGGGGTGATGATTGGCTGACCTGGGCAGCCTTACCGTGCCGGCCAGCCCTCCCCAGGTGTGCCTGGGTTGAGATCAATATAAATACCACTCCAGGCAGCAAGAGCCCCTGCAGCCGTGCCTGACGCCATTTTCTCTGCCCTGTCAGCAGTCTCGGGGCTGGGCTGGTGGGAGGGAGTGAGAGGCCACGGCTTTGTGGGTGGCCCAGTGTGAGTGGGGCTCTGCTGGACTTTCTGCAGCAGTTGCCAGGCTGCCACCTGCTAAAGAAGAGGATGTGTCACCCATACCTGCTGCTGGAATTTCTCCCTGGGCAGAGGTGAGGAAGGAAAAAAGCAGTGGGGGCAGGGACAGGACGGGTATCTCAGGCAGGGAAATGGAAATCTTCCAGAAGAGCACCCAGGGCCAGGACCATCCTGGCTGGCCTGCAGGCACCAAGTCGGCCGGCATGCTGTCACTCGTGTGGCTCTATGGCCCTTCCTCTAGGCTTTCAAGTCCTTGTATATATTCAGGTGTTTTACCTGGGACGGGTGGGAATAGTTCAGCAGCAACTGGCCTGGGGCTCAGCTCACGTTTACTCACAGATGCCTCGGCACGGTGCCCCAGCTTTGCAATGAGGACGCTTGTTGCGTGGGGGCTGCTGGCTGAATGGGAGACGATTCCCCACCACTGACCAACTTCAGAATTGTTTACAACTGGAGCAAGTGCCCTGATACGGTTTTCCTCTGTGTAACTGGTGGGTTCTGTGTTTTTTTTCTCTTTTTCGTTTTTGGTTCAAGGTAGATTTTATTCCTCTTTTTTGTATTTACAGATATAAGCATGGAAATAATTTATTCATATAAATACATGTATGTGCAGGGAATAATTGTTTTTTCTGTTTTATTTTTTAAATTTTACTTCTTTTTAATTTTGAATTTTATTTTATATTTTTATACAGCAGGTTCTTATTGGTTATCTATTTTATACATATAAATGTATACATGCCAATCCCAGTCTCTCAACTCCTCCCACCACCACCCCCCCAACAGCTTTCCCCCCTTGTTGTCCATACGTTTGTTGTCTACATCAGTTGCTCTGTTTATGCCTTGCAAAATGGTTAATCTGTACAGTTTTTCTAGGTTCCACATATATGCATGAATATACAAGATTTGTTTTTCTCCTTCTGACTTACTTCACTCTGTATGACAGTCTCTAGATCCATCGACGTCTCTACAAATGACCCAATTTCATTCCTTTTCATGGCTTAGTAATATTCCATTTTATATATGTACCACAGCTTTATGCATTCGTCTGTCTGTGGGCATTTAGGTTGCTTCCATTACCTCGATATTGTAAATAGTGATGCAATGAACATTGCGGTGAATGACTCTTTTTGATTTATGGTTTTGTCTGGGTATATGTCCAGTACTGGGATTGCTGTATCATATGGTAATTCTATTGTTAGTTTCTTAAGAAATTCCATATTGTTCTCCATAATGACTGTATCAATTTATATTCCCAACAATAGTGGAAGAGGGTTCCTTTTCTCCACACCCTTTCCAGCATTTTTTGTTTGTAGATTTTCAATGATGCCTATTCTACCAGGTGTGAGGTGATACCTCATTGTTGAATCCATTTCGTTGAGCAAGGGGTAGCTCTTGTCTATTACATATTTGGCTTATGGAACGGTATCTGTGCTAATTTCAAACTCTGCTTTTATGCAGCACCCCAACTCACCTTCCCCCTTAAGCAGGCATAAGTTGGTTTTCTAAACTTGAGACCCTGTTCTGTTTTGTAATTCAGTTCATGTGTAGCCAAGTTCACATTCCGTGTATTAGTGATACCTTATGATGTTTCTTTTTCTGTGTGACTTATTTCACTTAGAATCATCGTGCCTCAATCCACTCATTATGCTGGTACGGGCCTGGTGACATAGATTTCATTGCTGAGTGGTATTCTGTTGTACAGAAGTACTGCAACTTCTTTATCCATTATTTGCTCTCTGGGATATTTAACTTGTGCCGTAGAAGAGATTCCTGTAAAAAGAGCCGTCCCAAATTTTGGGGTTGCTGTGTCTTTTTGATATTAATTTCCCTAAGCTATAGGACCATAAGTGGAAGTGCCCTAGGCTCTGTTGCTTTGTTTTTTAGATGTTTCAGGAAACACCATACACTTCTCCCGAGTGTCTGTTGGCAATTTACATCCCGCCCATCAGCATAACAAGGCTCCCAGTTCTCCATGGCCTGTCCTGCCTTTCTGGATTTTACACTTTTTTCAGATGGCCCTTTTGACCGGGGGGAAGTGAGACTTCATTGTAGTGCAGATTTCCTTTGCAAGCTTGCTTGGTTGGCCAAAAAGGGCGTATGCGTTTTTTCCTGAATATATTCAGGAAAAAATGCATACGCCCTTTTTGGCCAAGTGCATCATTGTGGACGTTCTGCCTCTTTTCCTATGCTTTCAATGCAATTCCAGTCTACCTCCTGAAATCGGTTTCCTGCAATTCTGCCCCGCTTTCAAGTCCTCTTGGCAGCCTTACTTCAGTGTATTTTTGGACGATAGCTGTCATTTATAACTCTGCAGGTTTGTGAATTACAGTGCCCCTGAGCTCCTTTCTTCAAATCGCTTTCTTTTGAGCTGGCCGCAACACCGCAGGATGGCTTCAGGCCCTAATCTGGTTCCGGCACGGCACACTGAGCCTTTGGATATTTCCACTTCCTGGTGGGAAATGAGAGTTAAATTTGCCCGTCCAGACACCTCCAGCTAGCCTCTCATTGGTTCTCGCTATTCCTGTTCATCTTCCGCAGAAATTGCAAACTGGGCCAAACAGGAGGTTAAAGGCGCTGAATCTCCAAGTGGGGAGAGTGTTAGTAAAGCATCTGGAAGGTTGCACCCGAGTACCAGGGGAGGAAAACTGAGACATATTTGAACACGTCGCCCGTTCACATGGTTGATCATACTCTGGGTTCCACATGCATGTTTTAGCTGAAGGAAGAAGACCTTAAACCTGGAGAGTTGAGACCCGTGTAATGGGTACCATGCAATATGACTTCAAAGGGTCTTCATTTGCTCACCGAACCTCTCCAATCCTATCACTGCTGCGTTTATTCCCCTGTACACATGCTTGATTCTCTTTTGGAGACATAGCAATCCATAGGTTTTACGATACTTACTAATCAGGTACATTCTTACGCGTTTAATATGCGGTGTTGAGTCCATTTCGTTGAGCAAGGAGTAGCTCTTGTCTATTCCATATTTGACTTAAGGAACTTTATCTGTGCTCATTTCAATCTCTGGTTTAATGCAGCACCCCAACTCACCTTTACCCTTAAGCAAGCATAAGTTGGTTTTCTAAATTTGAGACCCTGTTCTGTTCTGTAATTCAGTTCCTGTGTAGCCAAGTTTACATTCCGTGTATTACTGATATCTTATGATGTTTCTTTTTCTGTGTGACTTATTTCAGTTAGAATCATCATACCTGAACCCACTCATTGTGCTGCTAAGGGCCTGATGACATAGATTTCATTGCTGAGTGATATTGCTTTGTAAGTAAATACCACAACTTCTTTATCCATTTTTCACTTTCTGCGATGTTGAACTTGTACTGTGAACGAGGTTCTTATAAACAGAGGCGTCCCAAACTTTGGGGTGGCTGTGTCTTGTTGATTTTAATTTCCCTAAGCTATAGGACCATAAGTGGAAGTGCCCTAGGCTGTGTTGCTTTGTTTTTTAGATGTTTCAGGAAACACCATACACTTCTCCGGAGTGTCTGTTCGCAATTTACATCCCGCCCATCAGCATAACAAGGCTCCCAGTTCTCCATGGCCTGTCCTGCCTTTCTGGATTTTACACTTTTTTCAGATGGCCCTTTTGACCGGGGGGAAGTGAGACTTCATTGTAGTGCAGATTTCCTTTGCAAGCTTGCTTGTTTGGCCAAAAAGGGCGTATGCGTTTTTTCCTGAATATATTCAGGAAAAAACGCATACGCCCTTTTTGGCCAAGTGCATCATTGTGGACGTTCTGCCTCTTTTCCTATGCTTTCAATGCAATTTCAGTCTACCTCCTGAAATCGGTTTCCTGCAATTCTGCCCCGCTTTCAAGTCCTCTTGGCAGCCTTACTTCAGTCTATTTTTGGGCGATAGCTGTCATTTATAACTCTGCAGGTTTGTGAATTACAGTGCCCCTGAGCTCCTTTCTTCAACTCGCTTTCTTGTGAGCTGGCCGCAACACCGCAGGATGTCTTCAGGCCCTAATCTGGTTCCGGCACGGTACGCTGAGTCTTTGGTTAATTCCTCTTCCTGGTGGGAAATGAGAGTTAAATTTGCCCGTCCAGACACCTCCAGCTAGCCTCTCATTGGTTCTCGCTATTCCTGTTCATCTTTCGCAGAAATTGCAAACTGGGCCAAACAGGAGGTTAAAGGGACTGACTCTCCAAGACGGGAGTGTGTTAGTAAAGCGTCTGGAATGTTGCACCCGAGTACCAGGGGGGGAAAACTGAGACATATTTGAACACGTCTCCCGTTCACATGGTTGATCATACTCTGGGTTCCACATGCATGTTTTAGCTGAAGGAAGAATACCTTAAACCTGGAGAGTTAAGACCCGTGTAATGGGTACCATGCAATATGACTTCAAAGGGTCTTCATTTGCTCATGAACCTCTCCAATCCTATCACTGCTGTGTTTATGCCCCTGTACACATGCTTGATTCTCTTTCGGAGACATAGCAATCCATAGGTTTTACGATACTTACTAGTCAGGTATATTCTTAGGCGTTTAATATGGGGTGTTGAGTCCATTTCGTTGAGCAAGGAGTAGCTCTTGTCTATTCCATATTTGGCTTAAGGAACTTTATCTGTGCTCATTTCAATCTCTGGTTTTATGCAGCACCCCAACTCACCTTTCCCCTTAAGCACGCATAAGTTGGTTTTCTAAATTTGAGACCCTGTTCTGTTCTGTAATTCAGTTCCTGTGTAGCCAAGTTTACATTCCGTGTATTACTGATATCTTATGATGTTTCTTTTTCTGTGTGACTTATTTCAGTTAGAATCATCATACCTGAATCCACTCATTGTGATGCTAAGGGCCTGATGACACAGATATCATTGCTGAGTGATATTGCTTTGTAAGTAAATACCACAAGTTCTTTATCTATTTTTCACTTTCTGCGGTATTGAACTTGTACTGTAAACGAGGTTCTTGTAAACAGAGCCGTTCCAAACTTTGGGGTGGCTGTGTCTTTTTGATTTTAATTTCCCTAAGCTATAGGACCATAAGTGGAAGTGCCCTAGGCTCTGTTGCTTTGTTTTTTAGATGTTTCAGGAAACACCATACACTTCTCCAGAGTGTCTGTTGGCAATTTACATCCCGCCCATCAGCATAAGAAGGCTCCCAGTTCTCCATGGCCTGTCCTGCCTTTCTGGATTTTACACTTTTTTCAGATGGCCCTTTTGACCGGGTGGAAGTGAGACTTCATTGTAGTGCAGATTTCCTTTGCAAGCTTGCTTGGTTGGCCAAAAAGGGTGTATGCGTTTTTTCCTGAATATATTCAGGAAAAAACGCATACGCCCTTTTTGGCCAAGTGCATCATTGTCGAGTTTCTGACTCTCTTCATATGTTTTCAATGCAATTCCAGTCTACCTCCTGAAATCGGTTTCCTGCAATTCTGCCTTGCTTTCAATGCCTCTTCATAGCCTTACCTAAATATATTTTGTAAAAATAGTTGGCCTTTATAACTCTGCAGGTTTTTGAATTGCAGTGGCCCTTAGCTCCATTTTTTAGCTCTTATTTTTGTGGTCTTGCCCCATAACCACAGGATTCCTTGAAGCCCTATTTTTCTTCTGGGGCACCTTGCTGTGCCTTTGGTTAATTCTTCTTACTGATGTGATATTAGAGTGACATGTGCCCATTGAAACCGCTACAGCTAGTTTCTCACTGGTTCCCCCTATTCCCATTCATCCTCTGCACTAACTGCAGACTGTGCGATACCAGAACTTAAAGGCATTGACTCCATGTGGGGATGTTGTTAGTAAAGCGGCTGGAATGTCGATCCGGAGCCCCAGGAGAGGAAAAATGAGGTGCGTTTTAGAAACCTTTCCTGATCATATGGTATACCAGTCGTTGGGTTTCCCAAGCATGGTTTAGCTGTAGGAAGATTCCCTTCAACCTGGAGTGTTGGGACCCTTGGACTGAGTAGCATGAAGTATTGCATTAAACTTTCGGCAGTTGCTCACCAAAGCTCACCAATCCTGTCAGCCCCAAGTGTCCAGCCTTATGTCTTATCCAGCTGTGGGTTTATATGTGGTCAATCCAGGTTGCATCACAGCCCCTGAGCGAATTTTGTAAGAATTTTTCTCTCTTTCATTGTTTCAGCGTTTTGTTTTTAAAATTTATTTCTATAATGGGGTTTAGCTCCTTTTCACTGCTGTGTTTGTGCCGCTCTGCACACACTTGATTCCCTTATGGAGATATATCAATACATGGGTTTTAAGATTCTTATTCCTCAGATATATTTCTCTGCGGTGTATAGGGTGTGTTGAGGCCTGTTCATTGAGCAAGGTGTAGATCTTGTCTAATACCTATTTGGTTTATTGAACGGTATCTGTGCTAATTTCAAACTCTGGTTTTATGCATCACCCCACCTCTCCTTTCCCCTTAAGCTGACATAAGTGTGTTTTCTAAATGTGAGACACTGTTCTGTTCTGTAATTCATTTCTTGTGCAGCCATATTTACCCTCCCTCTATAAGTGATATCTTATGATATGTTTCTTTTTCTGTTTGACTTATTTCAAGTAGTATTATCGGACCTAAATCCACTCTTTATCCTTCTACTAGCCTTATTACATTGATTTCATGGTGAAGAGATATTCCATTGTACATAAGTACCACATCTTCTTTATCCATTGTTCTCTTTCCTGGGATATTTAAGGTGTACTGAAGTTGAGGTTCTTGTAAACAGAGTAGCCCTAAACTGTGGTGTGCTTGTGTCTTGTTGATTTTTAGACTTCCCTAGATATACTCCCATGATTGGAAGAGTCCTATGCTCTGTAGCTCTGTTTTTTAGATGATTTAGGAACCACCATACACTTCTCCAGAGTGGCTCTCGGC
This sequence comes from Delphinus delphis, assembly GCF_949987515.2. Lineage (NCBI taxonomy): Eukaryota > Metazoa > Chordata > Mammalia > Artiodactyla > Delphinidae > Delphinus > Delphinus delphis. Next base: position 562,628 of record NW_027192696.1, on the reverse strand, counting down.
AGTTCACACACTGCCCATCAGCGTATAAAGGCTCCCTGTTCTCCATGGCCTGTCCTGCATTTCTGGTTTTTACAATTTTTTAGGATGGCCCTTTTGACCGGTGGGAAGTGAGACTTCTTTGTTGTGCACATTTGCATTGCTTGCTTGCTTCGTTGCCCATAAAGTGCGTATGCGTTTTTTCCTGGATATAATCAGGAAAAAACACATACGCCCTTTTGGGCCAACTGCATCATTGTCGAAATTCTGCCGCTTTTCATGTGCGTTAAAGACGAGTCCAATCTATCTCTTGAAATCTGTTTCTTGCAATTCTGTCTTGCATTCAGATCCTCTTCTTTGCCTTACCTCAACATATTTTTGGACGTTAGTTTTCATTTATAACTCTGCAGGTTTGTGAATTGCAGTGACCCTGAGCTCCATTTTTTAAGTTGCTCTTTTGTGAGCTGGCCTCAAACCCGCAGGATTGCTTCAGGCCCTATTTTGGCTCCGGCGAGGCAGGCTGAGCCTTTCTTTAATTCTTATTCTTAATGGGAAATTAGAGTGATATGTGCCCGTCCAAACCCCTACAACTCTTCTCTCATTGGTTCCCCCTCTTCCCGTTCATCCTCCTCACAATTTGCAAAATGTGTGAAACAGAAGTTTAAATGTGCTGATTCTCCAAGTGGGGAGATTCTAAGTAGCGTGGCTGGAATGGTGAACAGGAGCACCAGGAGAGGATAAATGAGGTGCATTTTAGACACATCTCCCGATCACATGGTGTACAGTCCTCTGGGTTTTCCATGCATGTTTTAGCTGTAGGAAGATCCCTTGAACCTGCAGATTTGGGACCCATTGAATGGGTACCAGGTAGTATTACTTTAAAGGGTGTGCATTTCCTCACCCAACCTCACATTTCTCTTAGCGCAAACAGTTTCCAGCCTTATGTCTCATCCTGCTGTGGGTCTAGATGTGTTCAATCCATGTTGCATCACCGTCCCTGAGGAAAAGTTGTAAGAGGTTTTCTCTGTCTCTCTGTCGTTTATTTTTTTCAATTTATTACTATATTGGTTACAGCTGATTTTCAAAGCTCTGTTTCTTGCTGCTGTACATCCACTTGATTCACGTACAGAGAGACATCAATAAATTCTTTTTCAGATTCTTACCAGTCGTATATAGTCTTTTCCGGTGACTTGAGTGTGCTGAGTGCAGTTCTTTTAGCTACCGTGTAGGCCTTGTTGATTATCAGTTTGGTATTTGGAATGGTATCTTTGCTAATTTCAACCTCCTGGATGATGCCTCACCCCTCCCCACCTTTCCCGTTTAGCAGCCTTATGCGTGTTTTCTACATATTTGACTATGTTTTTGTTTTGTAATTTATTTCATGTGTAGCCATTTTGGATTCCACCTTTAAGTGATATCTTATGATATGTGTCTTTTTCTTTTTGAATTCTGTCACTTAGAATGATCATACGTAACTCCTCCGGAGTTGTTACAACTGGCCATATTTCATTGATTTCCAGGCTGAATAATATTCCACTCTACCTAAGTACCACATCTCTATCCATTTTTTCCCTCCAGAGACATTTAAGTTATATCCTAGTCGAGGATCTTTTAAACAGAGAGGGGGTAAACATTGGGGTGCCTGTGTCCTCTCGATTTTTGTTTTTCCCAAGATATACGCCCATGAGTGCAAGTGCCCTATGCTCTGTAGCTCATTTTTTAGATGCTTTAGTAAACACAATACACTTCTCCAGAATGGCCGTTGGCAATATACATTTCCACTATAAGTCTCACAGGGCTCCCTCTTCTCGTTGCCCTGTCCTGCATTTCTGTTGTTTACGCTTTATGAGGATGGCTCTTCTGACTGACGCGAAGTGATATCTTTTGTAGTATTGACTTCCAGTGCCCACCTGTTTGGTTGGCTAAAAAAGTGTATGCCCTTTTCTTGAATATATACAGAAAAGAACGCATACACCCTTTTTGGCCAACTGCAATGTTGGCAATGTTCAGCTCCTTTTCTTGTGCTTAATGGCGAGTCCTTTCTACCTCCTCAAATCCCTTTCCTGCCATTCTCCCTTGCTTACAAGTCCTTTTCTCTGACTTTCCTCAAGACATTTTTCAGTGATGGATATTTTCAACTCTGCAGTTTTGTGAATTTTACTGCCCCTGAGTTCCATTGTTCAACTCGTGTTTATGGGAACTGGCCACAAAGCAGCGGGATTTCCTCAAGCCCTATACTGTTTCCATGGGCAACCCTAGCCTTTGGTCAATTCGTCTTCCTGATTGGAAATTAGAGTGACATGTGCCTGTCTGAACACCTAGGACTTGTCTCTCATTGTTCCTCATCCTTCCGCTTCATCCTCTGGACAAATTCCAAACTGTACGCAACAGGATGTTGACAGTGCTGACATCTCCAAGTGGGGAGACTGTTAGTAAAGACGCTGGAGGGGTGAACCCGAGCACCAGGAGATGAGGAGATGAGATGCCTTTTCCAAACTCTTCCCGATCAGATGGTATACCATCCTCTGGGTGTGACAGACATGTTTTAGCAGTAGGAAGAGTCCCATTCATGTAAGGAGAACACCAGGGCTTTTTCAAAATCAGTGTCTCCCCGAAACCCAAACTGGGGAATTTTTTAAGCTACGGCTACACATATGTTCATTAAGGGCCTTGGGAAGTAGGCAGAGTCCAAACTTTAGATGATTGAAGTCTTCAGGGTCAGAAGCACTCACCACCAGCTTCCCTTAGGCTACACTTTAACTGTCATTGATAGATGATGTCAATAAAAATATCTATTCTTTTTCAGATTATTTCCCCTTATAGGTTATTGCAAAATGTTGAGTGTAGTTCCCTGTGCTATACAGTAGTTCCTTGTTGATGATCTATTTTATACATAGCAGTGTGTATGTGTTCATTCCAAACTGTTAATTTATCCCTCCTCCCACCTTTCCCCTTTGGTAATAATAAATTATAAGATTTTATACTTCTCAGAAATGGGGGAGCTGAAAGAGAGGTATCATTTTCAATGGAAAAGCATTTAAAACAAGATTGAAGGTTTAACCAAGATTATTAGCTGTACATCCTTGGAAAGAAATCACTTCGTTTCTCTAATATTGACCTGACAAATAAGACAAACCTTTTCACTGAACTTGCTTATAAAAAGTGATGGAAATATCAAATGGAAGTGTTAAAAACATCTTATTTTACCCGAGCCTTATACACTGTTCTATGTTAACTACAGTTTGGCTCACACATCTGTTCATTGAGGTTACAATAGTCTCAATTTCTGTTACTGATCCTCCAGAGTGGACCCCAACAAGTGTCCCCCTGCCCAGTGTCATTGGGGCCAACAGATCGAGACTGAGTTTGGTTCACAAGCAAAGGAAACTTTATATTTTGATCAGAGAATGGAGAGGTGAGAGCATGCACTACCCCCTGGGCTGTGGGCTGGGCTGCTGTGTAGAGATCCTGTCGGAGTCAGTGGGAGGGAGGGAGGCGGCGGAGCTCTCGAGGGCCGGGTTGGCTGTAGCTCAGGCTCTATATCGTGGAGTCTGCACTGGGCCCCAGGAGCTGAGGTGTCGACCCAGCCATTCTGCACTAGGAAATCTGGTCTGAAGTGCCGGGTGTGGAACCTCTGCATGCGGGACCCTAGGAGCACGTGAAATTAGACAAAGCACAAAGGATAAAAAAGGTTAGACTTGACTTTATTGCCCAGATTCTATTTTTATCTCCCAGGGATTTTTAATGGGCTTTGCTGGGGACAAACCCCTCCTCTGTTTTTTGTCCCGTTCCTCATTCTTGGAGTGCTGAGGGTGCAGACCCTTCTTCTGTAACTGCTGAGTGCTGAGTTGGGAGCCCTCATACCCTGGGGCGAGGGTCAGAGCTTCTCCCCAGCAGCCTCCCGGTGACGTTGATTGTCCCCAGGACACCTGCCTCCCTGCTCGTCCACCTGAGCACCAGCATTGGAAGTGTTATAGATTCTAATGACCTTTAAGGGTCCAGGAAAGAGATGTGCAGAGACGCTGTGGGGGCCGGTTTCACCCCGCCCCACATTTGTTCGGCCACCTTAGGCTGACCGTCTCTGCCAGCCTAGATGCTCTGACCAGTAGTCTGCGCTTTCTTCAGTTAGGCCCCTGAATTAACGTACAAACAGCACCAGGTGTCAGAGCCCTGCCCGCTCAACTCCCAGACAGTCCAGGGTCAGTGGTGACCAAGGACCATGATGGCTACTGAGTCAACAGCCTTTTGAAGTAAACAGGAGTCCAGCCGGTCTTATTGGCCACCATCATCACGGTGTCTGTCGGCTTTTCTATGGTGACAGTGTGGTATACTGTTCCCCCGCCAAGATTATTAGCTCCCCTCTGGGTGCAGTAAGTCCTGCAAGCAGTAGTCTACTCTTTTGGGACACACTCTTGTTGTTTTATGAGAGAAACTCCAGGTCAAGTGATGTTCACACGAGTCGTCATGGTGCCCTGTTGCCCCCGGTTATCTCTCTGGATGTTGGAGTTGGAGGGCCTCCTCACTCGAGGTCGGTGTGCCCACGGAGCGAACCCTGCAACTTCAGGGCATGGTTGGTGGTTAGGATCACCACGTGGGGTCCTTTTCCCTTAGGAGGGAGGTGGCCTTTTGGGCTGCTGATTTCCAGGTTTTTAGATACCGCCAGTATCTTGGCCAGATGTGGCAGTGGGCCAAGCCCCTTAGTGACCGTAGTTTATCCTACCTGGATGGCATTCTTGCATTGTTCCATTTCAAGTGGTCCCAGTTTTTGCACTAATTCTCCAATGGCGATTCACCTTTCACCGGGAATGTAAAGGTCAAAGGGTTTAGCTAAATTAGGGAGTTCCAGGGCAAGGGTCTGAATTGACTGCTCTTTCCATTCTTGAAAGGCCACTTCTGGATTCTATTCAAAAGGATCATCATCTTTTCCTTTCAGTGTTTCATATAGAGGCCCAGCTAGTAGACTGTAGTTAGGGATCCAGAAGCAGCAAACCCTGGCCTCCCCAGGAACCCCTAAGCTGTCTTCTAGTTTTAGAAAGGGGTAAGGCTGAAAATGGTTTCTTCCCTTTCCTGGGATGGGCTTCTCTGACCTTCTGTGAGAATGAAGCCCAGGCAGGTCACCGCAGTCTGTGATATTTGAGCTTTTTCTTGGACAACTTCTATCCTTTATTGGCTTGGTAGTTCAGAGGCCTCCTTAGTAGGGCTGGTGATCAGAATGTCGTCTGCATATTGAAGGAGGGTTTCCTTTTCCAGAGGTAGAACTTTTAGGTCTTTAGCTAAGCTTTCCCCAAAGATGGTGTGGGAATTTTTGCACCCTTGGGGCCAGACGGCCCGGAAGTATTGTTTTAGTTGTATGTGGAGTCCTGCCACTCACAAGCCAAAATTTCTTGTGACTCTGGGACTAATGGAATACAAAAGAAGGCATCATTGAAGACTAATACAGAATACCATGTCCTGGTGGTTGGTAGAATGACCAGCAGGGTGTAGGAATTAGGAGCAACTGGAGGTATATCCTCGGTGGCTTCACTGACTGTCCTGACATCCTTTACCAGGTCCCCAGCAGCCCATGGGGCTCTCGTGGTCAGACCAATCCCAGAATATGGAGCTCACCTGGGCAGGTACCCCACCCCCACCCCAGCCCACGGGGCTCTCGTGGTCAGGCCCCTCCCAGGATACAGAGCTACCCTTGCAGGTACCGTGGCAGGGCTGGGCACACAGGAACCGTGCACATAGCCCTCATTGCAGAGCACCCCCAGCTCACCTGTCGCTCAGAGCTGACACAGAGCACCTCAGAGCAGGACTTGAACTAACAAACAGCAGCTGCGACAGGTCTGTGACCCTGGGCATCACTCCGTGAGGCCTCCCTCCACCTGGTCTTCCAGAGACTTCCACTGCACCTGGGGCACCAGGCCTCTGTCTCCAACCACCACCCACCCCTCCTCTCCCTGACTCCTGGGTTCCTCTCATTAGGAGAGGGTTTTCTTGAAGTTGTCTCCCACTCATGGGCCAGATAAAATGATTAGAAAACAAGCCAAAGCTGCAGCCCCTTGTCTATCCTGACTCTCAGGAGCCCACACCTGTTCCTTGGACCTGGCCGGTTCAGCAAGTTCCATTTTCTGCAACTGTGAGCCCCTGAGGGGTGATGATTGGCTGACCTGGGCAGCCTTACCGTGCCGGCCAGCCCTCCCCAGGTGTGCCTGGGTTGAGATCAATATAAATACCACTCCAGGCAGCAAGAGCCCCTGCAGCCGTGCCTGACGCCATTTTCTCTGCCCTGTCAGCAGTCTCGGGGCTGGGCTGGTGGGAGGGAGTGAGAGGCCACGGCTTTGTGGGTGGCCCAGTGTGAGTGGGGCTCTGCTGGACTTTCTGCAGCAGTTGCCAGGCTGCCACCTGCTAAAGAAGAGGATGTGTCACCCATACCTGCTGCTGGAATTTCTCCCTGGGCAGAGGTGAGGAAGGAAAAAAGCAGTGGGGGCAGGGACAGGACGGGTATCTCAGGCAGGGAAATGGAAATCTTCCAGAAGAGCACCCAGGGCCAGGACCATCCTGGCTGGCCTGCAGGCACCAAGTCGGCCGGCATGCTGTCACTCGTGTGGCTCTATGGCCCTTCCTCTAGGCTTTCAAGTCCTTGTATATATTCAGGTGTTTTACCTGGGACGGGTGGGAATAGTTCAGCAGCAACTGGCCTGGGGCTCAGCTCACGTTTACTCACAGATGCCTCGGCACGGTGCCCCAGCTTTGCAATGAGGACGCTTGTTGCGTGGGGGCTGCTGGCTGAATGGGAGACGATTCCCCACCACTGACCAACTTCAGAATTGTTTACAACTGGAGCAAGTGCCCTGATACGGTTTTCCTCTGTGTAACTGGTGGGTTCTGTGTTTTTTTTCTCTTTTTCGTTTTTGGTTCAAGGTAGATTTTATTCCTCTTTTTTGTATTTACAGATATAAGCATGGAAATAATTTATTCATATAAATACATGTATGTGCAGGGAATAATTGTTTTTTCTGTTTTATTTTTTAAATTTTACTTCTTTTTAATTTTGAATTTTATTTTATATTTTTATACAGCAGGTTCTTATTGGTTATCTATTTTATACATATAAATGTATACATGCCAATCCCAGTCTCTCAACTCCTCCCACCACCACCCCCCCAACAGCTTTCCCCCCTTGTTGTCCATACGTTTGTTGTCTACATCAGTTGCTCTGTTTATGCCTTGCAAAATGGTTAATCTGTACAGTTTTTCTAGGTTCCACATATATGCATGAATATACAAGATTTGTTTTTCTCCTTCTGACTTACTTCACTCTGTATGACAGTCTCTAGATCCATCGACGTCTCTACAAATGACCCAATTTCATTCCTTTTCATGGCTGAGTAATATTCCATTTTATATATGTACCACAGCTTTATGCATTCGTCTGTCTGTGGGCATTTAGGTTGCTTCCATTACCTCGATATTGTAAATAGTGATGCAATGAACATTGCGGTGAATGACTCTTTTTGATTTATGGTTTTGTCTGGGTATATGTCCAGTACTGGGATTGCTGTATCATATGGTAATTCTATTGTTAGTTTCTTAAGAAATTCCATATTGTTCTCCATAATGACTGTATCAATTTATATTCCCAACAATAGTGGAAGAGGGTTCCTTTTCTCCACACCCTTTCCAGCATTTTTTGTTTGTAGATTTTCAATGATGCCTATTCTACCAGGTGTGAGGTGATACCTCATTGTTGAATCCATTTCGTTGAGCAAGGGGTAGCTCTTGTCTATTACATATTTGGCTTATGGAACGGTATCTGTGCTAATTTCAAACTCTGCTTTTATGCAGCACCCCAACTCACCTTCCCCCTTAAGCAGGCATAAGTTGGTTTTCTAAACTTGAGACCCTGTTCTGTTTTGTAATTCAGTTCATGTGTAGCCAAGTTCACATTCCGTGTATTAGTGATACCTTATGATGTTTCTTTTTCTGTGTGACTTATTTCACTTAGAATCATCGTGCCTCAATCCACTCATTATGCTGGTACGGGCCTGGTGACATAGATTTCATTGCTGAGTGGTATTCTGTTGTACAGAAGTACTGCAACTTCTTTATCCATTATTTGCTCTCTGGGATATTTAACATGTGCCGTAGAAGAGATTCCTGTAAAAAGAGCCGTCCCAAATTTTGGGGTTGCTGTGTCTTTTTGATATTAATTTCCCTAAGCTATAGGACCATAAGTGGAAGTGCCCTAGGCTCTGTTGCTTTGTTTTTTAGATGTTTCAGGAAACACCATACACTTCTCCCGAGTGTCTGTTGGCAATTTACATCCCGCCCATCAGCATAACAAGGCTCCCAGTTCTCCATGGCCTGTCCTGCCTTTCTGGATTTTACACTTTTTTCAGATGGCCCTTTTGACCGGGGGGAAGTGAGACTTCATTGTAGTGCAGATTTCCTTTGCAAGCTTGCTTGGTTGGCCAAAAAGGGCGTATGCGTTTTTTCCTGAATATATTCAGGAAAAAACGCATACGCCCTTTTTGGCCAAGTGCATCATTGTGGACGTTCTGCCTCTTTTCCTATGCTTTCAATGCAATTCCAGTCTACCTCCTGAAATCGGTTTCCTGCAATTCTGCCCCGCTTTCAAGTCCTCTTGGCAGCCTTACTTCAGTGTATTTTTGGACGATAGCTGTCATTTATAACTCTGCAGGTTTGTGAATTACAGTGCCCCTGAGCTCCTTTCTTCAACTCGCTTTCTTTTGAGCTGGCCGCAACACCGCAGGATGGCTTCAGGCCCTAATCTGGTTCCGGCACGGCACACTGAGCCTTTGGATATTTCCACTTCCTGGTGGGAAATGAGAGTTAAATTTGCCCGTCCAGACACCTCCAGCTAGCCTCTCATTGGTTCTCGCTATTCCTGTTCATCTTCCGCAGAAATTGCAAACTGGGCCAAACAGGAGGTTAAAGGCGCTGACTCTCCAAGTGGGGAGAGTGTTAGTAAAGCATCTGGAATGTTGCACCCGAGTACCAGGGGAGGAAAACTGAGACATATTTGAACACGTCGCCCGTTCACATGGTTGATCATACTCTGGGTTCCACATGCATGTTTTAGCTGAAGGAAGAAGACCTTAAACGTGGAGAGTTGAGACCCGTGTAATGGGTACCATGCAATATGACTTCAAAGGGTCTTCATTTGCTCACCGAACCTCTCCAATCCTATCACTGCTGCGTTTATGCCCCTGTACACATGCTTGATTCTCTTTTGGAGACATAGCAATCCATAGGTTTTACGATACTTACTAATCAGGTACATTCTTACGCGTTTAATATGCGGTGTTGAGTCCATTTCGTTGAGCAAGGAGTAGCTCTTGTCTATTCCATATTTGACTTGAGGAACTTTATCTGTGCTCATTTCAATCTCTGGTTTTATGCAGCGCCCCAACTCACCTTTCCCCTTAAGCAAGCATAAGTTGGTTTTCTAAATTTGAGACCCTGTTCTGTTTTGGAATGCAGTTCCTGTGTAGCCAAGTTTACATTCCGTGTATTACTGATATCTTATGATGTTTCTTTTTCTGTGTGACTTATTTCAGTTAGAATCATCGTACCTGAATCCACTCATTATGCTGCTACGGGCCTGATGACATAGATTTCATTGCTGAGTGATACTGCATTGTACGTAAGTACCAAAAGTTCTTTATCCATTTTTCACTTTCTGTGATATTGAACTTGTACAGTAAATGAGGTTCTTGTAAATGGAGGCGTCCCAAACTTTGGGGTGGCTGTGTCTTTTTGATTTTAATTTCCCTAAGCTATAGGACCATAAGTGGAAGTGCCCTAGGCTCTGTTGCTTTGTTTTTTAGATGTTTCAGGAAACACCATACACTTCTCCTGAGTGTCTGTTGGCAATTTACATCCCGCCCATCAGCATAACAAGGCTCCCAGTTCTCCATGGCCTGTCCTGCCTTTCTGGATTTTACACTTTTTTCAGATGGCCCTTTTGACCGGGGGGAAGTGAGACTTCATTGTAGTGAAGATTTCCTTTGCAAGCTTGCTTGGTTGGCCAAAAAGGGCGTATGCGTTTTTTCCTGAATATATTCAGGAAAAAACGCATACGCCCTTTTTGGCCAAGTGCATCATTGTGGACGTTCTGCCTCTTTTCCTATGCTTTCAATGCAATTCCAGTCTACCTCCTGAAATGGGTTTCCTGCAATTCTGAGGCGCTTTCAAGTCCTCTTGGCAGCCTTACTTCAGTCTATTTTTGGACGATAGCTGTCATTTATAACTCTGCAGGTTTGTGAATTACAGTGCCCCTGAGCTCCTTTCTTCAACTCGCTTTCTTGTGACCTGGCCGCAACACCGCAGGATGGCTTCAGGCCCTAATCTGGTTCTGGCACGGCATGCTGAGCCTTTGGTTAATTCCTCTTCCTGGTGGGAAATGAGAGTTAAATTTGCCCGTCCAGACACATCCAGCTAGTCTCTCATTGGTTCTCGCTATTCCTGTTCATCTTCCACAGAAATTGCAAACTGGGCCAAACAGGAGGTTAAAGGGACTGACTCTCCAAGTGGGGAGAGTGTTAGTAAAGCGTCTGGAATGTTGCACCCGAGTAACAGGGTACGAAAACTGAGACATATTTGAACACGTCTCCCGATCACATGGTTGATCATACTCTAGGTTCCACATGCATGTTTTAGATGAAGGAAGAATACCTTAAACCAGGGTAGTTGAAACCCGTGGAATGGGTACCATGCAATATGACTTCAAAGGGTCTTCATTTGCTCACCAAACCTCTCCAATCCTATCAGTGCTGCGTTTATGCCCCTGTACACACGCTTGATTGTCTTTTGGAGACATAGCAATCCATAGGTTTTAAGATACTTACTACTCAGGTACATTCTTAGGCGTTTAATATGGGGTTTTGAGTCCATTTCGTTGAGCAAGGAGTAGCTCTTGTCTATTCCATATTTGGCTTAAGGAACTTTATCTGTGCTCATTTCAATCTCTGGTTTTATGCAGCACCCCAACTCACCTTTCCCCTTAAGCAAGCATAAGTTGGTTTTCTAAATTTGAGACCCTGTTCTGTTTTGGAATGCAGTTCCTGTGTAGCCAAGTTTACATTCCGTGTATTACTGATATCTTATGATGTTTCTTTTTCTGTGTGACTTATTTCAGTTAGAATCATCATACCTGAATCCACTCATTGTGCTGCTAAGGGCCTTGTGACACAGATTTCATTGCTGAGTGATATTGCTTTGTAAGTAAATACCACAACTTCTTTATCCATTTTTCACTTTCTGCGATGTTGAACTTGTACTGTAAACGAGGTTCTTGTAAACAGAGCCGTTCGAAACTTTTGGGTGGCTGTGTCTTTTTGATTTTAATTTCCCTAAGCTATAGGACCATAAGTGGAAGTGCCCTAGGCTCTGTTGCTTTGTTTTTTAGATGTTTCAGGAAACACCTTACACTTCTCCCAAGTGTCTGTTGGCAATTTACATCCCGCCCATCAGCATAACAAGGCTCCCAGTTCTCCATGGCCTGTCCTGCCTTTCTGGATTTTACACTTTTTTCAGATGGCCCTTTTGACCGGGGGGGAAGTGAGACTTCATTGTAGTGCAGATTTCCTTTGCAAGCTTGCTTGGTTGGCCAAAAAGTGCGTATGCGTTTTTTCCTGAATATATTCAGGAAAAAACTCATACGCACTTTTTGGCCAAGTGCATCATTGTGGACGTTCTGCCTCTTTTCCTATGCTTTCAATGCAATTCCAGTCTACCTCCTGAAATCGGTTTCCTGCAATTCTGCCCCGCTTTCAAGTCCTCTTGGCAGCCTTACTTCAGTCTATTTTTGGATGATAGCTGTCATTTATAACTCTGCAGGTTTGTGAATTACAGTGCCCCTGAGCTCCTTTCTTCAACTCGCTTTCTTGTGACCTGGCGGCAACACCGCAGGTTGGCTTCAGGCCCTAATCTGGTTCCGGCCCGGCATGCTGAGCCTTTGGTTAATTCCTCTTCCTGGTGGGAAATGAGAGTTAAATTTGCCCGTGCAGACACCTCCAGCTAGCCTCTCACTGGTTCTCGCTATTCCTGTTCAACTTCCGCAGAAATTGCAAACTGGGCCAAACAGGAGGTTAAAGGGACTGACTCTCCAAGTCGGGAGAGTGTTAGTAAAGCGTCTGGAATGTTGCACCCGAGTACCAGGGGAGGAAAACTGAGACATATTTGAACACGTCTCCCGTTCACATGGTTGATCATACTCTGGGTTCCACATGCATGTTTTAGCTGAAGGAAGAATACCTTAAACCTGGAGAGTTGAGACCCGTGTAATGGGTACCATGCAATATGACTTCAAAGGGTCTTCATGTGCTCACCGAACCTCTCCAATCCTATCACTGCTGCGTTTATGCCCCTGTACACATGCTTGATTCTCTTTTGGAGACATAGCAATCCATAGGTTTTAAGATACTTACTACTCAGGTACATTCTTAGGCGTTTAATATGGGGTGTTGAGTCCATTTCGTTGAGCAGGAGTAGCTCTTGTCTATTCCATATTTGGCTTAAGGAACTTTATCTGTGCTCATTTCAATCTCTGGTTTTATGCAGCGCCCCAACTCACCTTTCCCCTTAAGCAAGCATAAGTTGGTTTTCTAAATTTGAGACCCTGTTCTGTTTTGGAATGCAGTTCCTGTGTAGCCAAGTTTACATTCCGTGTATTACTGATATCTTATGATGTTTCTTTTTCTGTGTGACTTATTTCAGTTAGAATCATCGTACCTGAATCCACTCATTATGCTGCTACGGGCCTGATGACATAGATTTCATTGCTGAGTGATACTGCATTGTACGTAAGTACCAAAAGTTCTTCATCCATTTTTCACTTTCTGTGATATTGAACTTGTACAGTAAATGAGGTTCTTGTAAATGGAGGCGTCCCAAACTTTGGGGTGGCTGTGTCTTTTTGATTTTAATTTCCCTAAGCTATAGGACCATAAGTGGAAGTGCCCTAGGCTCTGTTGCTTTGTTTTTTAGATGTTTCAGGAAACACCATACACTTCTCCTGAGTGTCTGTTGGCAATTTACATCCCGCCCATCAGCATAACAAGGCTCCCAGTTCTCCATGGCCTGTCCTGCCTTTCTGGATTTTACACTTTTTTCAGATGGCCCTTTTGACCGGGGGGAAGTGAGACTTCATTGTAGTGCAGATTTCCTTTGCAAGCTTGCTTGGTTGGCCAAAAAGGGCGTATGCGTTTTTTCCTGAATATATTCAGGAAAAAACGCATACGCCCTTTTTGGCCAAGTGCATCATTGTGGACGTTCTGCCTCTTTTCCTATGCTTTCAATGCAATTCCAGTCTACCTCCTGAAATCGGTTTCCTGCAATTCTGCCGCGCTTTCAAGTCCTCTTGGCAGCCTTACTTCAGTCTATTTTTGGACGATAGCTGTCATTTATAACTCTGCAGGTTTGTGAATTACAGTGCCCCTGAGCTCCTTTCTTCAACTCGCTTTCTTGTGACCTGGCCGCAACACCGCAGGATGGCTTCAGGCCCTAATCTGGTTCTGGCACGGCATGCTGAGCCTTTGGTTAATTCCTCTTCCTGGTGGGAAATGAGAGTTAAATTTGCCCGTCCAGACACATCCAGCTAGTCTCTCATTGGTTCTCGCTATTCCTGTTCATCTTCCACAGAAATTGCAAACTGGGCCAAACAGGAGGTTAAAGGGACTGACTCTCCAAGTGGGGAGAGTGTTAGTAAAGCGTCTGGAATGTTGCACCCGAGTAACAGGGTACGAAAACTGAGACATATTTGAACACGTCTCCCGATCACATGGTTGATCATACTCTAGGTTCCACATGCATGTTTTAGATGAAGGAAGAATACCTTAAACCTGGGTAGTTGAAACCCGTGGAATGGGTACCATGCAATATGACTTCAAAGGGTCTTCATTTGCTCACCAAACCTCTCCAATCCTATCAGTGCTGCGTTTATGCCCCTGTACACACGCTTGATTCTCTTTTGGAGACATAGCAATCCATAGGTTTTAAGATACTTACTACTCAGGTACATTCTTAGGCATTTAATATGGGGTGTTGAGTCCATTTCGTTGAGCAAGGAGTAGCTCTTGTCTATTCCATATTTGGCTTAAGGAACTTTATCTGTGCTCATTTCAATCTCTGGTTTTATGCAGCACCCCAACTCACCTTTACCCTTAAGCAAGCATAAGTTGGTTTTCTAAATTTGAGACCCTGTTCTGTTTTGGAATGCAGTTCCTGTGTAGCCAAGTTTACATTCCGTGTATTAGTGATATCTTATGATGTTTCTTTTTCTGTGTGACTTATTTCAGTTAGAATCATCGTACCTTAATCCACTCATTATGCTGCTACGGGCCTGATGAGATAGATTTCATTGCTGAGTGATACTGCATTGTACGTAAGTACCACAAGTTCTTTATCCATTTTACACTTTCTGCGATGTTGAACTTGTACTGTAAACGAGGTTCTTGTAAACGGAGGCGTCCCAAACTTTGGGGTGGCTGTGTCTTTTTGATTTTAATTTCCCTAAGCTATAGGACCATAAGTGGAAGTGCCCTAGGCTCTGTTGCTTTGTTTTTTAGATGTTTCAGGAAACACCATACACTTCTCCGGAGTGGTTGTTGGCAATTTACATCCCGCCCATCAGCATAACAAGGCTCCCAGTTCTCAATGGCCTGTTGCCTTTCTGGATTTTACACTTTTTTCAGATGGCCCTTTTGACCAGGGGGAAGTGAGACTTCATTGTAGTGCAGATTTCCTTTGCAAGCCTGCTTGGTTGGCCAAAAAGGGCGTATGCGTTTTTTCCTGAATATATTCAGGAAAAAACGCATACGCCCTTTTTGGCCAAGTGCATCATTGTGGACGTTCTGCCTCTTTTCCTATGCTTTCAATGCAATTCCAGTCTACCTCCTGAAATCGGTTTCCTGCAATTCTGCCCCGCTTTCAAGTCCTCTTGGCAGCCTTACTTCAGTCTATTTTTGGACGATAGCTGTCATTTATAACTCTGCAGGTTTGTGAATTGCAGTGCCCCTGAGCTCCTTTCTTCAACTCGCTTTCTTGTGACCTGGCCACAACACCGCAGGATGGCTTTAGGCCCTAATATGGTTCCGGCCCGGCATGCTGAGCCTTTGGTTAATTCCTCTTCCTGGTGGGAAATGAGAGTTAAATTTGCCCGTCCAGACACCTCCAGCTAGCCTCTCATTGGTTCTCGCTATTCCTGTTCATCTTCCGCAGAAATTGCAAACTGCGCCAAACAGGAGGTTAAAGGGACTGACTCTCCATGTCGGGAGAGTGTTAGTAAAGCGTGTGGAATGTTGCACCCGAGTACCAGGGGAGGAAAACTGAGACATATTTGAACACGTCTCCCGTTCACATGGTTGATCATACTCTGAGTTCCACATGCATGTTATAGCTGAAGGAAGAATACCTAAAACCTGGGTAGTTGAAACCTGTGGAATGGGTACCATGCAATATGACTTCAAAGGGTCTTCATTTGCTCACCGAACCTCTCCAATCCTATCACTGCTGCGTTTATGCCCCTGTACACATGCTTGATTCTCTTTCGGAGACATAGCAATCCATAGGTTTTAAGATACTTACTAGTCAGGTACATTCTTAGGCGTTTAATATGCGGTGTTGAGTCCATTTCGTTGAGCAAGGAGTAGCTCTTGTCTATTCCATATTTGGCTTAAGGAACTTTATCTGTGCTCATTTCAATCTCTGGTTTTATGCAGCACCCCAACTCACCTTTACCCTTAAGCAAGCATAAGTTGGTTTTCTAAATTTGAGACCCTGTTCTGTTCTGTAATTCAGTTCCTGTGTAGCCAAGTTTACATTCCGTGTATTACTGATATCTTATGATGTTTCTTTTTCTGTGTGACTTACTTCAGTTAGAATCATCATACCTGAATCCACTCATTGTGCTGCTAAGGGCCTGATGACATAGATTTCATTGGTGAGTGATATTGCTTTGTAAGTGAATACCACAACTTCTTTATCCATTTTTCACTTTCTGCGATGTTGAACTTGTACTGTAAACGAGGTTCTTGTAAACAGAGCCATTCCAAACTTTGGGGTGGCTGTGTCTTTTTGATTTTAATTTCCCTAAGCTATAGGACCATAAGTGGAAGTGCCCTAGGCTCTGTTGCTTTCTTTTTTAGATGTTTCAGGAAACACCGTACACTTCTCCCAAGTGTCTGTTGGCAATTTACATCCCGCCCATCAGCATAACAAGGCTCCCAGTTCTCCATGGCCTGTCCTGCCTTTCTGGATTTTACACTTTTTTCAGATGGCCCTTTTGACCGGGGGGAAGTGAGACTTCATTGTAGTGCAGATTTCCTTTGCAAGCTTGCTTGGTTGGCCAAAAAGGGCGTATGCGTTTTTTCCTGAATATATTCAGGAAAAAACGCATACGCCCTTTTTGGCCAAGTGCATCATTGTGGACGTTCGGCCTCTTTTCCTATGCTTTCAATGCAATTCCAGTCTACCTCCTGAAATCGGTTTCCTGCAATTCTGCCCCGCTTTCAAGTCCTCTTGGCAGCCTTACTTCAGTCTATTTTTGGACGATAGCTGTCATTTATAACTCTGCAGGTTTGTGAATTTCAGTGCCCCTGAGCTCCTTTCTTCAACTCTCTTTCTTGTGACCTGGCCGCAACACCGCAGGATGGCTTCAGGCCCTAATCTGGTTCCGGCCCGGCATGCTGAGCCTTTGGTTAATTCCTCTTCCTGGTGGGAAATGAGAGTTAAATTTGCCAGTTCAGAGACCTCCAGCTAGTCTCTCATTGGTTCTCGCTATTCCTGTTCATCTTCCGCAGAAATTGCAAACTGGGCCGAACAGGAGGTTAAAGGGACTGACTCTCCAAGTCGGGAGAGTGTTAGTAAAGCGTCTGGAATGTTGCACACGAGTACCAGGTGAGGAAAACTGAGACATATTTGAACACGTCTCCCGTTCACATGGTTGATCATACTCTGGGTTCCACATGCATGTTTTAGCTGAAGGAAGAATACCTAAAACCTGGGTAGTTGAAACCCGTGGAATGGGTACCATGCAATATGACTTCAAAGGGTCTTCATTTGCTCACCGAACCTCTCCAACCCTATCACTGCTGCGTTTATGCCCCTGTACACACGCTTGATTCTCTTTTGGAGACATAGCAATCCATAGGTTTTAAGATACTTACTAGTCAGGTACATTCTTAGGCGTTTAATATGGGGTGTTGAGTCCATTTCATTGAGCAAGGAATAGCTCTTGTCTATTCCATATTTGGCTTAAGCAACTTTATCTGTGCTGATTTCAATCTCTGGTTTTATGCAGCACCCCAACTCACCTTTCCCCTTAAGCAAGCATAAGTTGGTTTTCTAAATTTGAGACCCTGTTCTGTTCTGTAATTCAGTTCCTGTGTAGCCAAGTTTCCATTCCGTGTATTACTGATATCTTATGATGTTTCTTTTTCTGTGTGACTTATTTCAGTTAGAATCATCATACCTGAATCCACTCATTGTGCTGCTAAGGGCCTGATGACATAGATTTCATTGCTGAGTGATATTGCTTTGTAAGTGAATACCACAACTTCTTTATCCATTTTTCACTTTCTGCGATGTTGAACTTGTACTGTAAACGAGGTTCTTGTAAACAGAGCCGTTCCAAACTTTGGGGTGGCTGTGTCTTTTTGATTTTAATTTCCCTAAGCTATAGGACCATAAGTGGAAGTGCCCTAGGCTCTGTTGCTTTGTTTTTTAGATGTTTCAGGAAACACCATACACTTCTCCCAAGTGTCTGTTGGCAATTTACATCCCGCCCATCAGCATAACAAGGCTCCCAGTTCTCCATGGCCTGTCCTGCCTTTCTGGATTTTACACTTTTTTCAGATGGCCCTTTTGACCGGGGGGAAGTGAGACTTCATTGTAGTGCAGATTTCCTTTGCAAGCTTGCTTGGTTGGCCAAAAAGGGCGTATGTGTCTTTTCCTGAATATATTCAGGAAAAAACGCATACGCCCTTTTTGGCCAAGTGCATCATTGTGGACGTTCTGCCTCTTTTCCTATGCTTTCAATGCAATTCCAGTCTACCTCCTGAAATCGGTTTCCTGCAATTCTGCCCCGCTTTCAAGTCCTCTTGGCAGCCTTACTTCAGTCTATTTTTGGACGATAGCTGTCATTTATAACTCTGCAGGTTTGTGAATTTCAGTGCCCCTGGGCTCCTTTCTTCAACTCGCTTTCTTGTGACCTGGCCGCAACACCGCAGGATGGCTTCAGGCCCTAATCTGGTTCCGGCACGGCACGCTGAGCCTTTGGTTAATTCCTCTTCCTGGTGGGAAATGAGAGTTAAATTTGCCCATCCAGACACCTCCAGCTAGTCTCTCATTGGTTCTCGCTATTCCTGTTCATCTTCCACAGAAATTGCAAACTGGGCCAAACAGGAGGTTAAAGGGACTGACTCTCCAAGTCGGGAGAGTGTTAGCAAAGCGTCTGGAATGTTGCACCCGAGTACCAGGGTACGAAAACTGAGACATATTTGAACACGTCTCCCGATCACATGGTTGATCATACTCTGGGTTCCACATGCATGTTTTAGCTGAAGGAAGAATACCTAAAACCTGGGTAGTTGAAACCCGTGGAATGGGTACCATGCAATATGACTTCACAGGGTCTTCATTTGCTCACCGAACATCTCCAATCCTATCACTGCTGCGTTTATGCCCCTGTACACATGCTTGATTCTCTTTCGGAGACATAGCAATCCATAGGTTTTAAGATACTTACTAGTCAGGTACATTCTTAGGCGTTTAATATGCGGTGTTGAGTCCATTTCGTTGAGCAAGGAGTAGCTCTTGTCTATTCCATATTTGGCTTAAGGAACTTTATCTGTGCTCATTTCAATCTCTGGTTTTATGCAGCACCCCAACTCACCTTTCCCCTTAAGCAAGCATAAGTTGGTTTTCGAAATTTGAGAACCTGTTCTGTTCTGTAATTCAGTTCCTGTGTAGCCAAGTTTCCATTCCGTGTATTAGTGATATCTTATGATGTTTCTTTTTCTGTGTGACTTATTTCAGTTAGAATCATCGTACCTGAATCCATTCATGATGCTGCTACGGGCCTGATGACATAGATTTCATTGCTGAGTGATACTGCATTGTACATAAGTACCACAAGTTCTTTATCCATTTTTCACTTTCTGTGATATTGAACTTGTACGGTAAACGAGGTTCTTGTAAACAGAGGCGTCCCAAACTTTGGGGTGGCTGTGTCTTTTTGATTTTAATTTCCCTAAGCTATAGGACCATAAGTGGAAGTGCCCTAGGCTCTGTTGTTTTGTTTTTTAGATGTTTCAGGAAACACCATACACTTCTCCGGAGTGTCTGTTGGCAATTTACATCCCGCCCATCAGCATAACAAGGCTCCCAGTTCTCCATGGCCTGTCCTGCCTTTCTGGATTTTACACTTTTTTCAGATGGCCCTTTTGACCGGGGGGAAGTGAGACTTCATTGTAGTGCAGATTTCCTTTGCAAGTTTGCTTGGTTGGCCAAAAAGGGCGTATGCGTTTTTTCCTGAATATATTCAGGAAAAAACGCATACGCCCTTTTTGGCCAAGTGCATCATTGTGGACGTTCTGCCTCTTTTCCTATGCTTTCAATGCAATTCCAGTCTACCTCCTGAAATCGGTTTCCTGCAATTCTGCCCCGCTTTCAAGTCCTCTTGGCAGCCTTACTTCAGTCTATTTTTGGACGATAGCTGTCATTTATAACTCTGCAGGTTTGTGAATTACAGTGTCCCTGAGCTCCTTTCTTCAACTCGCTTTCTTGTGACCTGGCTGCAACACCGCAGGATGGCTTCAGGCCCTAATCTGGTTCCGGCACGGCACGCTGAGCCTTTGGTTATTTCCTCTTCCTGGTGGGAAATGAGAGTTAAATTTGCCTGTCCAGACACCTCCAGCTAGTCTCTCATTGGTTCTCGCTATTCCTGTTCATCTTCCGCAGAAATTGCAAACTGGGCCAAACAGGAGGTTAAAGGCGCTGACTCTCCAAGTGGGGAGAGTGTTAGTAAAGCATCTGGAATGTTGCACCCGAGTACCAGGGGAGGAAAACTGAGACATATTTGAACACGTCTCCCGTTCACATGGTTGATCATACTTGGGTTCCACATGCATGTTTTAGCTGAAGGAAGAATACCTTAAACCTGGAGAGTTAAGACCCGTGTAATGGGTACCATGCAATATGACTTCAAAGGGTCTTCATTTGCTCACCGAACCTCTCCAATCCTATCACTGCTGCGTTTATGCCCCTGTACACATGCTTGATTCTCTTTCGGAGACATAGCAATCCATAGGTTTTAAGATACTTACTAGTCAGGTACATTCTTAGGCGTTTAATATGCGGTGTTGAGTCCATTTCGTTGAGCAAGGAGTAGCTCTTGTCTATTCCATATTTGGCTTAAGGAACTTTATCTGTGCTCATTTCAATCTCTGGTTTTATGCAGCACCCCAACTCACCTTTACCCTTAAGCAAGCATAAGTTGGTTTTCTAAATTTGAGACCCTGTTCTGTTCTGTAATTCAGTTCCTGTGTAGCCAAGTTTCCATTCCGTGTATTAGTGATTTCTTATGATGTTTCTTTTTCTGTGTGACTTATTTCAGTTAGAATCATCATACCTGAATCCACTCATTGTGCTGCTAAGGGCCTGATGACATAGATTTCATTGCTGAGTGATATTGCTTTGTAAGTAAATACCACAACTTCTTTATCCATTTTTCACTTTCTGCGATGTTGAACTTGTACTGTAAACGAGGTTCTTGTAAACAGAGCCGTTCCAAACATTGGGGTGGCTGTGTCTTTTTGATTTTAATTTCCCTAAGCTATAGGACCATAAGTGGAAGTGCCCTAGGCTCTGTTGCTTTGTTTTTTAGATGTTTCAGGAAACACCATACACTTCTCCCAAGTGTCTGTTGGCAATTTACATCCCGCCCATCAGCATAACAAGGCTCCCAGTTCTCAATGGCCTGTTGTCTTTCTGGATTTTACACTTTTTTCAGATGGCCCTTTTGACCGGGGGGAAGTGAGACTTCATTGTAGTGCAGATTTCCTTTGCAAGTTTGCTTGGTTGGCCAAAAAGGGCGTATGCGTTTTTTCCTGAATATATTCAGGAAAAAACGCATACGCCCTTTTTGGCCAAGTGCATCATTGTGGACGTTCTGCCTCTTTTCCTATGCTTTCAATGCAATTCCAGTCTACCTCCTGAAATCGGTTTCCTGCAATTCTGCCCCGCTTTCAAGTCCTCTTGGCAGCCTTACTTCAGTCTATTTTTGGACGATAGCTGTCATTTATAACTCTGCAGGTTTGTGAATTACAGTGCCCCTGAGCTCCTTTCTTCAACTCGCTTTCTTGTGACCTGGCTGCAACACCGCAGGATGGCTTCAGGCCCTAATCTGGTTCCGGCACGGCACGCTGAGCCTTTGGTTATTTCCTCTTCCTGGTGGGAAATGAGAGTTAAATTTGCCTGTCCAGACACCTCCAGCTAGTCTCTCATTGGTTCTCGCTATTCCTGTTCATCTTCCGCAGAAATTGCAAACTGGGCCAAACAGGAGGTTAAAGGCGCTGACTCTCCAAGTGGGGAGAGTGTTAGTAAAGCATCTGGAATGTTGCACCCGAGTACCAGGGGAGGAAAACTGAGACATATTTGAACACGTCTCCCGTTCACATGGTTGATCATACTTGGGTTCCACATGCATGTTTTAGCTGAAGGAAGAATACCTTAAACCTGGAGAGTTAAGACCCGTGTAATGGGTACCATGCAATATGACTTCAAAGGGTCTTCATTTGCTCACCGAACCTCTCCAATCCTATCACTGCTGCGTTTATGCCCCTGTACACATGCTCGATTCTCTTTCGGAGACATAGCAATCCATAGGTTTTAAGATACTTACTAGTCAGGTACATTCTTAGGCGTTTAATATGCGGTGTTGAGTCCATTTCGTTGAGCAAGGAGTAGCTCTTGTCTATTCCATATTTGGCTTAAGGAACTTTATCTGTGCTCATTTCAATCTCTGGTTTTATGCAGCACCCCAACTCACCTTTACCCTTAAGCAAGCATAAGTTGGTTTTCTAAATTTGAGACCCTGTTCTGTTCTGTAATTCAGTTCCTGTGTAGCCAAGTTTCCATTCCGTGTATTAGTGATATCTTATGATGTTTCTTTTTCTGTGTGACTTATTTCAGTTAGAATCATCATACCTGAATCCACTCATTGTGCTGCTAAGGGCCTGATGACATAGATTTCATTGCTGAGTGATATTGCTTTGTAAGTAAATACCACAACTTCTTTATCCATTTTTCACTTTCTGCGATGTTGAACTTGTACTGTAAACGAGGTTCTTGTAAACAGAGCCGTTCCAAACTTTGGGGTGGCTGTGTCTTTTTGATTTTAATTTCCCTAAGCTATAGGACCATAAGTGGAAGTGCCCTAGGCTCTGTTGCTTTGTTTTTTAGATGTTTCAGGAAACACCATACACTTCTCCCGAGTGGTTGTTGGCAATTTACATCCCGCCCATCAGCATAACAAGGCTCCCAGTTCTCCATGGCCTGTCCTGCCTTTCTGGATTTTACACTTTTTTCAGATGGCCCTTTTGACCGGGGGGAAGTGAGACTTCATTGTAGTGCAGATTTCCTTTGCAAGCTTGCTTGGTTGGCCAAAAAGGGCGTATGCGTTTTTTCCTGAATATATTCAGGAAAAAACGCATACGCCCTTTTTGGCCAAGTGCATCATTGTGGACGTTCTGCCTCTTTTCCTATGCTTTCAATGCAATTCCAGTCTACCTCCTGAAATCGGTTTCCTGCAATTCTGCCCCGCTTTCAAGTCCTCTTGGCAGCCTTACTTCAGTCTATTTTTGGACGATAGCTGTCATTTATAACTCTGCAGGTTTGTGAATTTCAGTGCCCCTGAGCTCCTTTCTTCAACTCGCTTTCTTGTGACCTGGCCGCAACACCGCAGGATGGCTTCAGGCCCTAATCTGGTTCTGGCACGGCACGCTGAGCCTTTGGTTAATTCCTCTTCCTGGTGGGAAATGAGAGTTAAATTTGCCCATCCAGACACCTCCAGCTAGTCTCTCATTGGTTCTCGCTATTCCTGTTCATCTTCCACAGAAATTGCAAACTGGGCCAAACAGGAGGTTAAAGGGACTGACTCTCCAAGTCGGGAGAGTGTTAGTAAAGCGTCTGGAATGTTGCACCCGAGTACCAGGGTACGAAAACTGAGACATATTTGAACACGTCTCCCGATCACATGGTTGATCATACTCTGGGTTCCACATGCATGTTTTAGCTGAAGGAAGAATACCTAAAACCTGGGTAGTTGAAACCCGTGGAATGGGTACCATGCAATATGACTTCAAAGGGTCTTCATTTGCTCACCGAACATCTCCAATCCTATCACTGCTGCGTTTATGCCCCTGTACACATGCTTGATTCTCTTTCGGAGACATAGCAATCCATAGGTTTTAAGATACTTACTAGTCAGGTACATTCTTAGGCGTTTTATATGCGGTGTTGAGTCCATTTCGTTGAGCAAGGAGTAGCTCTTGTCTATTCCATATTTGGCTTAAGGAACTTTATCTGTGCTCATTTCAATCTCTGGTTTTATGCAGCACCCCAACTCACCTTTCCCCTTAAGCAAGCATAAGTTGGTTTGCTAAATTTGAGAACCTGTTCTGTTCTGTAATTCAGTTCCTGTGTAGCCAAGTTTCCATTCCGTGTATTACTGATATCTTATGATGTTTCTTTTTCTGTGTGACTTATTTCAGTTAGAATCATCGTACCTGAATCCACTGATGATCCTGCTACGGGCCTGATGACATAGATTTCATTGCTGAGTGATACTGCATTGTACGTAAGTACCACAAGTTCTTTATCCATTTTTCACTTTCTGTGATATTGAACTTGTATGGTAAACGAGGTTCTTGTAAACAGAGGAGTCCCAAACTTTGGGGTGGCTGTGTCTTTTTGATTTTAATTTCCCTAAGCTATAGGACCATAAGTGGAAGTGCCCTAGGCTCTGTTGCTTTGTTTTTTAGATGTTTCAGGAAACACCATACACTTCTCCCGAGTGTCTGTTGGCAATTTACATCCCGCCCATCAGCATAACAAGGCTCCCAGTTCTCCATGGCCTGTCCTGCCTTTCTGGATTTTACACTTTTTTCAGATGGCCCTTTTGACCGGGGGGAAGTGAGACTTCATTGTAGTGCAGATTTCCTTTGCAAGCTTGCTTGGTTGGCCAAAAAGGGCGTATGCGTTTTTTCCTGAATATATTCAGGAAAAAACGCATACGCCCTTTTTGGCCAAGTGCATCATTGTGGACGTTCTGCCTCTTTTCCTATGCTTTCAATGCAATTCCAGTCTACCTCCTGAAATGGGTTTCCTGCAATTCTGCCCCGCTTTCAAGTCCTCTTGGCAGCCTTACTTCAGTCTATTTTTGGACGATAGCTGTCATTTATAACTCTGCAGGTTTGTGAATTACAGTGCCCCTGAGCTCCTTTCTTCAACTCGCTTTCTTGTGACCTGGCCGCAACACCGCAGGATGTCTTCAGGCCCTAATCTGGTTCCGGCCCGGCATGCTGAGCCTTTGGTTAATTCCTCTTCCTGGTGGGAAATGAGAGTTAAATTTGCCCGTCCAGAAACCTCCAGCTAGCCTCTCATTGGTTCTCGCTATTCCTGTTCATCTTCCGCAGAAATTACAAACTGGGCCAAACAGGAGGTTAAAGGAACTGACTCTCCAAGTCGGGAGAGTGTTAGTAAAGCGTCTGGAATGTTGCACCCGAGTACCAGGGTAGGAAAACTGAGACATATTTGAACACGTCTCCCGTTCACATGGTTGATCATACTCTGGGTTCCACATGCATGTTTTAGCTGAAGGAAGAATACCTTAAACCTGGAGAGTTGAGACCCGTGGAATGGGTACCATGCAATATGACTTCAAAGGGTCTTCATTTGCTCACCGAACCTCTCCAATCCTATCACTGCTGCGTTTATGCCCCTGTACACACGCTTGATTCTCTTTTGGAGACATAGCAATCCATAGGTTTTAAGATACTTACTAGTCAGGTACATTCTTAGGCGTTTAATATGCGGTGTTGAGTCCATTTCGTTGAGCAAGGAGTAGCTCTTGTCTATTCCATATTTGGCTTAAGGAACTTTATCTGTGCTCATTTCAATCTCTGGTTTTATGCAGCACCCCAACTCACCTTTCCCTTTAAGCAAGCATAAGTTGGTTTTCTAAATTTGAGACCCTGTTCTGTTCTGTAATTCAGTTCCTGTGTAGCCAAGTTTACATTCCGTGTATTAGTGATATCTTATGATGTTTCTTTTTCTGTGTGACTTATTTCAGTTAGAATCATCGTACCTGAATCCACTCATTATGCTGCTACAGGCCTGGTGACATAGATTTCATTGCTGAGTGATACTGCATTGTACGTAAGTACCACAAGTTCTTTATCCATTTTTCACTTTCTGTGATATTGAACTTGTACGGTAAACGAGGTTCTTGTAAAAGAGGCGTCCCAAACTTTGGGGTGGCTGTGTCTTTTTGATTTTAATTTCCCTAAGCTATAGGACCATAAGTGGAAGTGCCCTAGGCTCTGTTGCTTTGTTTTTTCGATGTTTCAGGAAACACCATACACTTCTCCCGAGTGGTTGTTGGCAATTTACATCCCGCCCTTCAGCATAACAAGGCTCCCAGTTCTCCATGGCCTGTCCTGCCTTTCTGGATTTTACACTTTTTTGAGATGGCCCTTTTGACCGGGGGGAAGTGAGACTTCATTGTAGTGCAGATTTCCTTTGCAAGCTTGCTTGGTTGGCCAAAAAGGGCGTATGCGTTTTTTCCTGAATATATTCAGGAAAAAACGCATACGCCCTTTTTGGCCAAGTGCATCATTGTGGACGTTCTGCCTCTTTTCCTATGCTTTCAATGCAATTCCAGTCTACCTCCTGAAATAGGTTTCCTGCAATTCTGCCCCGCTTTCAAGTCCTCTTGGCAGCCTTACTTCAGTATATTTTTGGACGATAGCTGTCATTTATAACTCTGCAGGTTTGTGAATTACAGTGCCCCTGAGCTCCTTTCTTCAACTCGCTTTCTTGTGACCTGGCCGCAACACCGCAGGATGTCTTCAGGCCCTAATCTGGTTCTGGCACGGCACGCTGAGCCTTTGGTTAATTCCTCTTCCTGGTGGGAAATGAGAGTTAAATTTGCCCATCCAGACACCTCCAGCTAGTCTCTCATTGGTTCTCGCTATTCCTGTTCATCTTCCACAGAAATTGCAAACTGGGCCAAACAGGACGTTAAAGGGACTGACTCTCCAAGTTGGGAGAGTGTTAGTAAAGCGTCTGGAATGTTGCACCCGAGTACCAGGGTACGAAAACTGAGACATATTTGAACACCTCTCCCGATCACATGGTTGATCATACTCTGGGTTCCACATGCATGTTTTAGCTGAAGGAAGAATACCTAAAACCTGGGTAGTTGAAACCCGTGGAATGGGTACCATGCAATATGACTTCAAAGGGTCTTCATTTGCTCACCGAACATCTCCAATCCTATCACTGCTGCATTTATGCCCCTGTACACATGCTTGATTCTCTTTCGGAGACATAGCAATCCATAAGTTTTAAGATACTTACTAGTCAGGTACATTCTTAGGCGTTTAATATGCGGTGTTGAGTCCATTTCGTTGAGCAAGGAGTAGCTCTTGTCTATTCCATATTTGGCTTAAGGAACTTTATCTGTGCTCATTTCAATCTCTGGTTTTATGCAGCACCCCAACTCACCTTTCCCCTTAAGCAAGCATAAGTTGGTTTTCTAAATTTGAGAACCTGTTCTGTTCTGTAATTCAGTTCCTGTGTAGCCAAGTTTACATTCCGTGTATTACTGATACCTTATGATGTTTCTTTTTCTGTGTGACTTATTTCAGTTAGAATCATCGTACCTGAATCCACTGATGATCCTGCTACGGGCCTGATGACATAGATTTCATTGCTGAGTGATACTGCATTGTACGTAAGTACCACAAGTTCTTTATCCATTTTTCACTTTCTGTGATATTGAACTTGTACAGTAAACGAGGTTCTTGTAAACAGAGGCGTCCCAAACTTTGGGGTGGCTGTGTCTTTTTGATTTTAATTTCCCTAAGCTATAGGACCATAAGTGGCAGTGCCCTAGGCTCTGTTGCTTTGTTTTTTAGATGTTTCAGGAAGCACCATACACTTCTCCCGAGTGTCTGTTGGCAATTTACATCCCCCCCATCAGCATAACAAGGCTCCCAGTTCTCCATGGCCTGTCCTGCCTTTCTGGATTTTACACTTTTTTCAGATGGCCCTTTTGACCGGGGGGAAGTGAGACTTCATTGTAGTGCAGATTTCCTTTGCAAGCTTGCTTGGTTGGCCAAAAAGGGCGTATGCGTTTTTTCCTGAATATATTCAGGAAAAAACGCATACGCCCTTTTTGGCCAAGTGCATCATTGTGGACGTTCTGCCTCTTTTCCTATGCTTTCAATGTAATTCCAGTCTACCTCCTGAAATCAGTTTCCTGCAATTCTGCCCCGCTTTCAAGTCCTCTTGGCAGCCTTACTTCAGTCTATTTTTGGACAATAGCTGTCATTTATAACTCTGCAGGTTTGTGAATTACAGTGCCCCTGAGCTCCTTTCTTCAACTCGCTTTCTTGTGACCTGGCCGCAACACCGCAGGATGGCTTCAGGCCCTAATCTGGTTCCGGCACGGCACGCTGAGCCTCTGGTTATTTCCTCTTCCTGGTGGGAAATGAGAGTTAAATTTGCCCGTCCAGACACCTCCAGCTAGTCTCTCATTGGTTCTCGCTATTCCTGTTCATCTTCCGCAGAAATTGCAAACTGGGCCAAACAGGAGGTTAAAGGCGCTGACTCTCCAAGTGGGGAGAGTGTTAGTAAAGCGTCTGGAATGTTGCACCCGAGTACCAGGGGAGGAAAACTGAGACATATTTGAACACGTCTCCCGATCACATGGTTGATCATACTCTGGGTTCCACATGCATGTTTTAGCTGAAGGAAGAATACCTAAAACCTGGGTAGTTGAAACCCGTGGAATGGGTACCATGCAATATGACTTCAAAGGGTCTTCATTTGCTCACCGAACATCTCCAATCCTATCACTGCTGCGTTTATGCCCCTGTACACATGCTTGATTCTCTTTCGGAGACATAGCAATCCATAGGTTTTAAGATACTTACTAGTCAGGTACATTCTTAGGCGTTTTATATGCGGTGTTGAGTTCATTTCGTTGAGCAAGGAGTAGCTCTTGTCTATTCCATATTTGGCTTAAGGAACTTTATCTGTGCTCATTTCAATCTCTGGTTTTATGCAGCACCCCAACTAACCTTTACCCTTAAGCAAGCATAAGTTGGTTTTCTAAATTTGAGACCCTGTTCTGTTCTGTAATTCAGTTCCTGTGTAGCCAAGTTTACATTCCGTGTATTACTGATATCTTATGATGTTTCTTTTTCTGTGTGACTTATTTCAGTTAGAATCATCATACCTGAATCCACTCATTATGCTGCTACGGGCCTGATGACATAGATTTCATTGCTGAGTGATACTGCATTGTACGTAAGTACCACAAGTTCTTTATCCATTTTTCACTTTCTGTGATATTGAACTTCTACGGTAAACGAGGTTCTTGTAAACGGAGGCGTCCTAAACATTGGGGTGGCTGTGTCTTTTTGATTTTAATTTCCCTAAGCTATAGGACCATAAGTGGAAGTGCCCTAGGCTCTGTTGCTTTGTTTTTTAGATGTTTCAGGAAACACCATACACTTCTCCCGAGTGTCTGTTGGCAATTTACATCCCGCCCATCAGCATAACAAGGCTCCCAGTTCTCCATGGCCTGTCCTGCCTTTCTGGATTTTACACTTTTTTCAGATGGCCCTTTTGACCGGGGGGAAGTGAGACTTCATTGTAGTGCAGATTTCCTTTGCAAGCTTGCTTGGTTGGCCAAAAAGGGCGTATGCGTTTTTTCCTGAATATATTCAGGAAAAAATGCATACGCCCTTTTTGGCCAAGTGCATCATTGTGGACGTTCTGCCTCTTTTCCTATGCTTTCAATGCAATTCCAGTCTACCTCCTGAAATCGGTTTCCTGCAATTCTGCCCCGCTTTCAAGTCCTCTTGGCAACCTTACTTCAGTATATTTTTGGACGATAGCTGTCATTTATAACTCTGCAGGTTTGTGAATTTCAGTGCCCCTGAGCTCCTTTCTTCAACTCGCTTTCTTGTGACCTGGCCGCAACACCGCAGGATGTCTTCAGGCCCTAATCTGGTTCTGGCACGGCACGCTGAGCCTTTGGTTAATTCCTCTTCCTGGTGGGAAATGAGAGTTAAATTTGCCCATCCAGACACCTCCAGCTAGTCTCTCATTGGTTCTCGCTATTCCTGTTCATCTTCCACAGAAATTGCAAACTGGGCCAAACAGGAGGTTAAAGGGACTGGCTCTCCAAGTCGGGAGAGTGTTAGTAAAGCGTCTGGAATGTTGCACCCGAGTACCAGGGGAAGAAAACTGAGACATATTTGAACACGTCTCCCGATCACATGGT
The DNA here is from genome assembly GCF_949987515.2 of Delphinus delphis. NCBI lineage: Eukaryota > Metazoa > Chordata > Mammalia > Artiodactyla > Delphinidae > Delphinus > Delphinus delphis. Next base: position 533,065 of record NW_027192696.1, on the reverse strand, counting down.
TGATCATACTCTGGGTTCCACATGCATGTTTTAGCTGAAGGAAGAATACCTAAAACCTGGGTAGTTGAAACCCGTGGAATGGGTACCATGCAATAAGACTTCAAAGGGTCTTCATTTGCTCACTGAACCTCTCCAATCCTATCACTGCTGCGTTTATGCCCCTGTACACATGCTTGATTCTCTTTCGGAGACATAGCAATCCATAGGTTTTAAGATACTTACTAGTCAGGTACATTCTTAGGCGTTTAATATGCGGTGTTGAGTCCATTTCGTTGAGCAAGGAGTAGCTCTTGTCTATTCCATATTTGGCTTAAGGAACTTTATCTGTGCTCATTTCAATCTCTGGTTTTATGCAGCAACCCAACTCACCTTTCCCCTTAAGCAAGCATAAGTTGGTTTTCTAAATTTGAGAACCTGTTCTGTTTTGGAATTCAGATCCTGTGTAGCCAAGTTTACATTCCGTGTATTAGTGATATCTTATGATGTTTCTTTTTCTGTGTGACTTATTTCAGTTAGAATCATCGTACCTGAATCTACTCATTATGCTGCTACGGGCCTGATGACACAGATTTCATTGCTGAGTGATATTGCTTTGTAAGTAAATACCACAACTTTTTTATCCATTTTTCACTTTCTGCGATGTTGAACTTGTACTGTAAACGAGGTTCTTGTAAACAGAGCCGTTCCAAACTTTGGGGTGGCTGTGTCTTTTTGATTTTAATTTCCCTAAGCTATAGGACCATAAGTGGAAGTGCCCTAGGTTCTGTTGCTTTGTTTTTTAGATGTTTCAGGAAACACCATACACTTCTCCCGAGTGGTTGTTGGCAATTTACATCCCGCCCTTCAGCATAACAAGGCTCCCAGTTCTCCATGGCCTGTCCTGCCTTTCTGGATTTTACACTTTTTTCAGATGGCCCTTTTGTCCGGGGGGAAGTGAGACTTCATTGTAGTGCAGATTTCCTTTGCAAGCTTGCTTGGATGGCCAAAAAGTGCGTATGCGTTTTTTCCTGAATATATTCAGGAAAAAACGCATACGCCCCTTTTGGCCAAGTGCATCATTGTGGACGTTCTGCCTCTTTTCCTATGCTTTCAATGCAATTCCAGTCTACCTCCTGAAATCGGTTTCCTGCAATTCTGCCCCGCTTTCAAGTCCTCTTGGCAGCCTTACTTCAGTCTATTTTTGGACGATAGCTGTCATTTATAACTCTGCAGGTTTGTGAATTACAGTGCCCCTGAGCTCCTTTCTTCAACTCGCTTTCTTTTGAGCTGGCCGCAACACCGCAGGATGGCTTCAGGCCCTAATCTGGTTCTGGCACGGCACGCTGAGCCTTTGGTTATTTCCTCTTCCTGGTGGGAAATGAGAGTTAAATTCGCCCGTCCAGACACCTCCAGCTAGCCTCTCATTGGTTCTCGCTATGCCTGTTCATCTTCTGCAGAAATTGGAAACTGGGCCAAACAGGAGGTTAAAGGCGCTGACTCTCCAAGTGGGGCGAGTGTTAGTAAAGCGTCTGGAATGTTGCACCCGAGTACCAGGGGAGGAAAACTGAGACATATTTGAACACGTCTCCCGTTCACATGGTTGATCATACTTGGGTTCCATATGCATGTTTTAGCTGAAGGAAGAATACCTAAAACCTGGGTAGTTGAAACCCGTGGAATGGGTACCATGCAATATGACTTCAAAGGGTCTTCATTTGCTCACCGAACCTCTGCAATCCTAGCACTGCTGCGTTTATGCCCCTGTACACATGCTTGATTCTCTTTCGGAGACATAGCAATCCATAGGTTTTAAGATACTTACTAGTCAGGTACATTCTTAGGCGTTTAATATGCGGTGTTGAGTCCATTTCGTTGAGCAAGGAGTAGCTCTTGTCTATTCTATATTTGGCTTAAGGAACTTTATCTGTGCTCATTTCAATCTCTGTTTTTATGCAGCACCCCAACTCACCTTTCCCCTTAAGCAAGCATAAGTTGGTTTTCTAAATTTGAGACCCTGTTCTGTTCTCTAATTCATTTCCTGTGTAGCCAACTTTACATTCCGTGTATTACTGATACCTTATGATGTTTCTTTTTCTGTGTGACTTATTTCAGTTAGAATCATCATACCTGAATCCACTCATTGTGCTGCTAAGGGCCTGATGACATAGATTTCATTGCTGAGTGATATTGCTTTGTAAGTAAATACCACAACTTCTTTATCCATTTTTCACTTTCTGCGATGTTGAACTTGTACTGTAAACGAGGTTCTTGTAAACAGAGACGTCCCAAACTTTGGGGTGGCTGTGTCTTTTTGATTTTAATTTCCCTAAGCTATAGGACCATAAGTGGCAGTGCCCTAGGCTCTGTTGCTTTGTTTTTTAGATGTTTCAGGAAACACCATACACTTCTCCCGAGTGGTTGTTGGCAATTTACATCCCGCCCTTCAGCATAACAAGGCTCCCAGTTCTCCATGGCCTGTCCTGCCTTTCTGGATTTTACACTTTTTTCAGATGGCCCTTTTGACCGGGGAGAAGTGAGACTTCATTGTAGTGCAGATTTCCTTTGCAAGCTTGCTTGGTTGGCCAAAAAGGGCGTATGCGTTTTTTCCTGAATATATTCAGGAAAAAACGCATACGCCCTTTTTGGCCAAGTGCATCATTGTGGACGTTCTGCCTCTTTTCCTATGCTTTCAATGCAATTCCAGTCTACCTCCTGAAATCGGTTTCCTGCAATTCTGCCCCGCTTTCAAGTCCTCTTGGCAGCCTTACTTCAGTCTATTTTTGGACGATAGCTGTCATTTATAACTCTGCAGGTTTGTGAATTACAGTGCCCCTGAGCTCCTTTCTTCAACTCGCTTTCTTGTGAGCTGGCCGCAACACCGCAAGATGGCTTCAGGCCCTAATATGGTTCCGGCCCGGCATGCTGAGCCTTTGGTTAATTCCTCTTCCTGGTGGAAAATGAGAGTTAAATTTGCCCGTCCAGACACCTCCAGCTAGCCTCTCATTGGTTCTCGCTATTCCTGTTCATCTTCCGCAGAAATTGCAAACTGGGCCAAACAGGAGGTTAAAGGCGCTGACTCTCCAAGTGGGGAGAGTGTTAGTAAAGCGTCTGGAATGTTGCACCCGAGTACAAGGGGAGGAAAACTGAGACATATTTGAACACGTCTCCCGTTCACACGGTTGATCATACTCTGGGTTCAACATGCATGTTTTAGCTGAAGGAAGAATACCTTAAACCTGGAGAGTTGAGACCCGTGGAATGGGTACCATGCAATATGACTTCAAAGGGTCTTCATTTGCTCACCGAACCTCTCCAATCCTTTCACTGCTGCGTTTATGCCCCTGTACACACGCTTGATTCTCTTTTGGAGACATAGCAATCCATAGGTTTTAAGATACTTACTAGTCAGGTACATTCTTAGGCGTTTAATATGGGGTGTTGAGTCCATTTCCTTGAGCAAGGAGTAGCTCTTGTCTATTCCATATTTGGCTTAAGGAACTTTATCTGTGCTCATTTCAATCTCTGGTTTTATGCAGCACCCCAACTCACCTTTCCCCTTAAGCAAGCATAAGTTGGTTTTCTAAATTTGCGACCCTGTTCTGTTTTGGAATTCAGTTCCTGTGTAGCCAGGTTTACATTCCGTGTATTAGTGATATCTTATGATGTTTCTTTTTCTGTGTGACTTATTTCAGTTAGAATCATCGTACCTGAATCCACTCATTGTGCTGCTAAGGGCCTGATGACACAGATTTCATTGCTGAGTGATATTGCTTTGTAAGTAAATACCACAACTTCTTTATCCATTTTTCACTTTCTGCGATGTTGAACTTGTACTGTAAACGAGGTTCTTGTAAACAGAGCCGTTCCAAACTTTGGGGTGGCTGTGTCTTTTTGAATTTGAATTCCCTAAGCTATAGGACCATAAGTGGAAGTGCCCTAGGCTCTGTTGCTTTGTTTTTTAGATGTTTCAGGAAACACCATACACTTCTCCCTAGTGGTTGTTGGCAATTTACATCCCGCCCATCAGCATAACAAGGCTCCCAGTTCTCCATGGCCTGTCCTGCCTTTCTGGATTTTACACTTTTTTCAGATGGCCCTTTTGACTGGGAGGAAGTGAGACTTCATTGTAGTGCAGATTTCCTTTGCAAGCTTGCTTGGTTGGCCAAAAAGGGCGTATGCGTTTTTTCCTGAATATATTCAGGAAAAAACGCATACGCCCTTTTTGGCCAAGTGCATCATTGTGGACGTTCTGCCTCTTTTCCTATGCTTTCAATGCAATTCCAGTCTACCTCCTGAAATCGGTTTCCTGCAATTCTGCCCCGCTTTCAAGTCCTCTTGGCAGCCTTACTTCAGTCTATTTTTGGACGATAGCTGTCATTTATAACTCTGCAGGTTTGTGAATTACAGTGCCCCTGCGCTCCTTTCTTCAACTCGGTTTCTTTAGAGCTGGCCGCAACACCGCAGGATGGCTTCAGGCCTTAATCTGGTTCCGGTACGGCACGCTGAGCCTTTGGTTAATTCCTCTTCCTGGTGGGAAATGAGAGTTAAATTTGCCCGTCCAGACACCTCCAGCTAGCCTCTCATTGGTTCTCGCTATTCCTGTTCATCTTCCACAGAAATTGCAAACTGGGCCAAACAGGAGGTTAAAGGGACTGACTCTCCAAGTGGGGAGAGTGTTAGTAAAGCGTCTGGAATGTTGCACCCGAGTACCAGGGTACGAAAACTGAGACATATTTGAACACGTCTCCCAATCACATGGTTGATCATACTCTAGGTTCCACATGCATGTTATAGCTGAAGGAAGAATACCTAAAACCTGGGTAGTTGAAACCTGTGGAATGGGTACCATGCAATATGACTTCAAATGGTCTTCATTTGCTCACCAAACCTCTCCAATCCTATCACTGCTGCGTTTATGCCCCTGTACACATGCTTGATTCTCTTTCGGAGACATAGCAATCCATAGGTTTTAAGATACTTACTAGTCAGGTACATTCTTAGGCGTTTAATATGGGGTGTTGAGTCCATTTCGTTGAGCAAGGAGTAGCTCTTGTCTATTCCATATTTGGCTTAAGGAACTTTATCTGTGCTCATTTCAATCTCTGGTTTTATGCAGCACCCCAACTCACCTTTACCCTTAAGCAAGCATAAGTTGGTTTTCTAAATTTGAGACCCTGTTCTGTTCTGTAATTCAGTTCCTGTGTAGCCAAGTTTACATTCCGTGTATTACTGATATCTTATGATGTTTCTTTTTCTGTGTGACTTATTTCAGTTAGAATCATCATACCTGAATCCACTCATTGTTCTGCTAAGGGCCTGATGACACAGATTTCATTGCTGAGTGATATTGCTTTGTAAGTAAATACCACAACTTCTTTATCCATTTTTCACTTTCTGCGATGTTGAACTTGTACTGTAAACGAGGTTCTTGTAAACAGAGCCATTCCAAACTTTGGGGTGGCTGTGTCTTTTTGATTTTAATTTCCCTAAGCTATAGGACCATAAGTGGAAGTGCCCTAGGCTCTGTTGCTTTGTTTTTTAGATGTTTCAGGAAACACCATACACTTCTCCCGAGTGTCTGTTGGCAATTTACATCCCGCCCATCAGCATAACAAGGCTCCCAGTTCTCAATGGCCTGTTGCCTTTCTGGATTTTACACTTTTTTCAGATGGCCCTTTTGACCGGGGGGAAGTGAGACTTCATTGTAGTGCAGATTTCCTTTGCAAGCTTGCTTGGTTGGCCAAAAAGTGCGTATGCGTTTTTTCCTGATTATATTCAGGAAAAAACACATATGCCCTTTTTGGCCAAGTGCATCATTGTGGACGTTCTGCCTCTTTTCCTATGCTTTCAATGCAATTCCAGTCTACCTCCTGAAATCGGTTTCCTGCAATTCTGCCCCGCTTTCAAGTCCTCTTGGCAGCCTTACGTCAGTCTATTTTTGGACGATAGCTGTCATTTATAACTCTGCAGGTTTGTGAATTACAGTGCGCCTGAGCTCCTTTCTTCAACTCGCTTTCTTGTGACCTGGCCGCAACACCGCAGGATGGCTTCAGGCCCTAATCTGGTTCCGGCCCGGCATGCTGAGCCTTTGGTTAATTCCTCTTCCTGGTGGGAAATGAGAGTTAAATTTGCCCGTCCAGACACCTCCAGCTAGCCTCTCATTGGTTCTCGCTATTCCTGTTCATCTTCCGCAGAAATTGCAAACTGGGCCAAACAGGAGGTTAAAGGGACTGACTCTCCAAGTGGGGAGAGTGTTAGTAAAGCGTCTGGAATGTTGCACCCGAGTACCAGGGGAGGAAAACTGAGACATATTTGAACACGTCTCCCGATCACATGGTTGATCATACTCTAGGTTCCACATGCATGTTATAGCTGAAGGAAGAATACCTAAAACCTGGGTAGTTGAAACCTGTGGAATGGGTACCATGCAATATGACTTCAAAGGGTCTTCATTTGCTCACCGAACCTCTCCAATCCTATCACTGCTGCGTTTATGCCCCTGTACACATGCTTGATTCTCTTTCGGAGACATAGCAATCCATAGGGTTTAAGATACTTACTAGTCAGGTACATTCTTAGGCGTTTAATATGGGGTGTTGAGTCCATTTCGTTGAGCAAGGAGTAGCTCTTGTCTATTCCATATTTGGCTTAAGGAACTTTATCTGTGCTCATTTCAATCTCTGGTTTTATGCAGCACCCCAACTCACCTTTACCCTTAAGCAAGAATAAGTTGGTTTTCTAAATTTGAGACCCTGTTCTGTTCTGTAATTCAGTTCCTGTGTAGCCAAGTTTACATTCCGTGTATTACTGATATCTTATGATGTTTCTTTTTCTGTGTGACTTATTTCAGTTAGAATCATCATACGTGAATCCACTCATTGTGCTGCTAAGGGCCTGATGACACAGATTTCATTGCTGAGTGATATTGCTTTGTAAGTAAATACCACAACTTCTTTATCCATTTTTCACTTTCTGCAATGTTGAACTTGTACTGTAAAGGAGGTTCTTGTAAACAGAGCCGTTCCAAACTTTGGGGTGGCTGTGTCTTTTTGATTTTAATTTCCCTAAGCTATAGGACCATAAGTGGAAGTGCCCTAGGCTCTGTTGCTTTGTTTTTTAGATGTTTCAGGAAACACCATACACTTCTCCCGAGTGGTTGTTGGCAATTTACATCCCGCCCATCAGCATAACAAGGCTCCCAGTTCTCCATGGCCTGTCCTGCCTTTCTGGATTTTACACTTTTTTCAGATGGCCCTTTTGACCGGGGGGAAGTGAGACTTCATTGTAGTGCAGATTTCCTTTGCAAGCTTGCTTGGTTGGCCAAAAAGGGCGTATGCGTTTTTTCCTGAATATATTCAGGAAAAAACGCATACGCCCTTTTTGGCCAAGTGCATAATTGTGGACGTTCTGCCTCTTTTCCTATGCTTTCAATGCAATTCCAGTCTACCTCCTGAAATCGGTTTCCTGCAATTCTGCCCCGCTTTCAAGTCCTCTTGGCAGCCTTACTTCAGTCTATTTTTGGACGATAGCTGTCATTTATAACTCTGCAGGTTTGTGAATTACAGTGCCCCTGAGCTCCTTTCTTCCACTCGCTTTCTTTTGAGCTGGCCGCAACACCGCAGGATGGCTTCAGGCCCTAATCTGGTTCCGGTACGGCACGCTGAGCCTTTGGTTATTTCCTCTTCCTGTTGGGAAATGAGAGTTAAATTTGCCCGTCCAGACACCTCCAGCTAGTCTCTCATTGGTTCTCGCTATTCCTGTTCATCTTCCGCAGAAATTGCAAACTGTGCCAAACAGGAGGTTAAAGGCGCTGACTCTCCAAGTGGGGAGAGTGTTAGTAAAGAGTCTGGAATGTTGCACCCGAGTACCAGGGGAGGAAAACTGAGACATATTTGAACACGTCTCCCAATCACATGGTTGATCATACTCTGGGTTCCACATGCATGTTTTAGCTGAAGGAAGAATACCTAAAACCTGGGTAGTTGAAACCCGTGGAATGGGTACCATGCAATATGACTTCAAAGGGTCTTCATTTGCTCACCGAACCTCTCCAATCCTATCACTGCTGCGTTTATGCCCCTGTACACATGCTTGATTCTCTTTTGGAGACATAGCAATCCATAGGTTTTACGATACTTACTAGTCAGGTACATTCTTAGGCGTTTAATATGCGGTGTTGAGTCCATTTCGTTGAGCAAGGAGTAGCTCTTGTCTATTCCATATTTGACTTAAGGAACTTTATCTGTGCTCATTTCAATCTCTGGTTTTATGCAGCACCCCACCTCACCTTTCCCCTTAAGCAAGCATAAGTTGGTTTTCTAAATTTGAGACCCTGTTCTGTTCTGTAATTCAGTTCCTGTGTAGCCAAGTTTACATTCCGTGTATTACTGATATCTTATGATGTTTCTTTTTCTGTGTGACTTACTTCAGTTAGAATCATCATACCTGAATCCACTCATTGTTCTGCTAAGGGCCTGATGACACAGATTTCATTGTTGAGTGATATTGCTTTGTAAGTAAATACCACAACTTCTTTATCCATTTTTCACTTTCTGCGGTGTTGAACTTGTACTGTAAATGAGGTTCTTGTAAACAGAGGCGTCCCAAACTTTGGGGTGGCTGTGTCTTTTTGATTTTAATTTCCCTAAGCTATAGGACCATAAGTGGCAGTGCCCTAGGCTCTGTTGCTTTGTGTTTTAGATGTTTCAGGAAACACCATACACTTCTCCCGAGTGTCTGTTGGCAATTTACATCCCGCCCATCAGCATAACAAGGCTCCCAGTTCTCCATGGCCTGTCCTGCCTTTCTGGATTTTACACTTTTTTCAGATGGCCCTTTTGACCGGGGGGAAGTGAGACTTCATTGTAGTGCAGATTTCCTTTGCAAGCTTGCTTGGTTGGCCAAAAAGTGCGTATGCGTTTTTTCCTGATTATATTCAGGAAAAAACGCATACGCCCTTTTTGGCCAAGTGCATCATTGTGGACGTTCTGCCTCTTTTCCTATGCTTTCAATGCAATTCCAGTCTACCTCCTGAAATCGGTTTCCTGCAATTCTGCCCCGCTTTCAAGTCCTCTTGGCAGCCTTACTTCAGGCTATTTTCGGACGATAGCTGTCATTTATAACTCTGCAGGTTTGTGAATTACAGTGCCCCTGAGCTCCTTTCTTCAACTCGCTTTCTTGTGACCTGGCCGCAACACCGCAGGATGGCTTCAGGCCCTAATATGGTTCCAGCCCGGCATGCTGAGCCTTTGGTTAATTCCTCTTCCTGGTGGGAAATGAGAGTTAAATTTCCCGTCCAGACACCTCCAGCTAGCCTCTCATTGGTTCTCGCTATTCCTGTTCATCTTCCGCAGAAATTGCAAACTGGGCCAAACAGGAGGTTAAAGGGACTGACTCTCCAAGTGGGGAGAGTGTTAGTAAAGCGTCTGGAATGTTGCACCCGAGTACCAGGGGAGGAAAACTGAGACATATTTGAACACGTCTCCCGTTCACATGGTTGATCATACTCTGTATTCCACATGCATGTTTAAGCTGAAGGAAGAATACCTTAAACATGGAGAGTTGAGACCCGTGTAAAGGGTACCATGCAATATGACTTCAAAGGGTCTTCATTTGCTCACCGAACCTCTCCAATCCTATCAGTGCTGCGTTTATGCCCCTGTACAAACGCTTGATTCTCTTTTGGAGACATAGCAATCCATAGGTTTTAAGATACTTACTAGTCAGGTACATTCTTAGGCGTTTAATATGGGGTTTTGAGTCCATTTTGTTGAGCAAGGAGTAGCTCTTGTATATTCCATATTTGGCTTAAGGAACTTTATCTGTGCTCATTTCAATCTCTGGTTTTATACAGCACCCCAACTCACCTTTCCCCGTAAGCAAGCATAAGTTGGTTCTAAATTTGAGACCCTGTTCTGTTTTGGAATGCAGTTCCTGTGTAGCCAAGTTTACATTCCGTGTATTAGTGATATCTTATGATGTTTCTTTTTCTGTTTGACTTATTTCAGATAGAATCATCGTACCTGAATCCACTCATTATGCTGCTACGGGCCTGATGACATAGATTTCATTGCTGAGTGATACTGCATTGTACGTAAGTACCACAAGTTCTTTATCCATTTTTCACTTTCTGTGATATTGAACTTGTACGGTAAACGAGGTTCTTGTAAACGGAGGCGTCCCAAACTTTGGGGTGGCTGTGTCTTTTTGATTTTAATTTCCCTAAGCTATAGGACCATAAGTGGAAGTGCCCTAGGCTCTGTTGCTTTGTTTTTTAGATGTTTCAGGAAACACCATACACTTCTCCCGAGTGTCTGTTGGCAATTTACATCCCGCCCATCAGCATAACAAGGCTCCCAGTTCTCCATGGCCTGTCCTGCCTTTCTGGATTTTACACTTTCTTCAGATGGCCCTTTTGACCGGGGAGAATTGAGACTTCATTGTAGTGCAGATTTCCTTTGCAAGCTTGCTGGGTTGGCCAAAAAGGGCGTATGCGTTTTTTCCTGAATATATTCAGGAAAAAACGCATACGCCCTTTTTGGCCAAGTGCATCATTGTGGACGTTCTGCCTCTTTTCCTATGCTTTCAATGCAATTCCAGTCTACCTCCTGAAATCGGTTTCCTGCAATTCTGCCCCGCTTTCAAGTCCTCTTGGCAGCCTTACTTCAGTATATTTTTGGACGATAGCTGTCATTTATAACTCTGCAGGTTTGTGAATTACAGTGCCCCTGAGCTCCTTTCTTCAACTCGCTTTCTTTTCAGCTGGCCGCAACACCGCAGGATGGCTTCAGGCCCTAATCTGGTTCTGGCCCGGCACGCTGAGCCTTTGGTTAATTCCTCTTCCTGGTGGGAAATGAGAGTTAAATTTGCCCGTCCAGACACCTCCAGCTAGCCTCTCATTGGTTCTCGCTATTCCTGTTCATCTTCCGCAGAAATTGCAAACTGGGCCAAACAGGAGGTTAAAGGGACTGACTCTCCAAGTCGGGAGAGTGTTAGTAAAGCGTCTGGAATGTTGCACCCGAGTACCAGGGTACGAAAACTGAGACATATTTGAACACGTCTCCCGATCACATGGTTGATCATACTCTGGGTTCCACATGCATGTTTTAGCTGAAGGAAGAATACCTAAAACCTGGGTAGTTGAAACCCGTGGAATGGGTACCATGCAATGTGACTTCAAAGCGTCTTCATTTGATCACCGAACCTCTCCAATCCTATCACTGCTGCGTTTATGCCCCTGTACACATGCTTGATTCTCTTTCGGAGACATAGCAATCTATAGGTTTTAAGATACTTACTAGTCAGGTACATTCTTAGGCGTTTAATATGCGGTGTTGAGTCCATTTCGTTGAGCAAGGAGTAGCTCTTGTCTATTCCATATTTGGCTTAAGGAACTTTATCTGTGCTCATTTCAATCTCTGGTTTTATGCAGCACCCCAACTCACCTTTCCCCTTAAGCAAGCATAAGTTGGTTTTCTAAATTTGAGACCCTGTTCTTTTCTGTAATTCAGTTCCTGCGTAGCCAAGTTTACATTCCGTGTATTACTGATATCTTATGATGTTTCTTTTTCTGTGTGACTTATTTCAGTTAGAATCATCATACCTGAATCCACTCATTGTGCTGCTAAGGGCCTGATGACACAGATTTCATTGCTGAGTGATATTGCTTTGTAAGTAAATACCACAACTTCTTTATCCATTTTTCACACTCTGCGATGTTGAACTTGTATTGTAAACGAGGTTCTTGTAAACAGAGGCGTCCCAAACTTTGGGGTGGCTGTGTCTTTTTGATTTTAATTTCCCTAAGCTATAGAACCATAAGTGGAAGTGCCCTAGGTTCTGTTGCTTTGTTTTTTAGATGTTTCAGGAAACACCATACACTTCTCCCGAGTGTCTGTTGGCAATTTACATCCCGCCCATCAGCATAACAAGGCTCCCAGTTCTCCATGGCCTGTCCTGCCTTTCTGGATTTTACACTTTTTTCAGATGGCCCTTTTGACCGGGGGGGAAGTGAGACTTAATTGTAGTGCAGATTTCCTTTGCAAGTTTGCTTGGTTGGCCAAAATGGGCGTATGCGTTTTTTTCTGAATATATTCAGGAAAAAATGCATACGCCCTTTTTGGCCAAGTGCATCATTGTGGACGTTCTGCCTCTTTTCCTATGCTTTCAATGCAATTCCAGTCTACCTCCTGAAATCGGTTTCCTGCAATTCTGCCCCGCTTTCAAGTCCTCTTGGCAGCCTTACTTCAGTCTATTTTTGGACGATAGCTGTCATTTATAACTCTGCAGGTTTGTGAATTACAGTGCCCCTGAGCTCCTTTCTTCAACTCGCTTTCTTGTGAGCTGGCCGCAACAACGCAGGATGGCTTCAGGCCCTAATCTGGCTCCGGCACGGCACGCTGAGCCTTTGGTTATTTCCTCTTCCTGGTGGGAAATGAGAGTTAAATTTGCCCGTCCAGACACCTCCAGCTAGTCTCTCATTGGTTCTCGCTATTCCTATTCATCTTCCGCAGAAATTGCAAACTGGGCCAAACAGGAGGTTAAAGGCGCTGACTCTCCAAGTCGGGAGAGTGTTAGTAAAGCGTCTGGAATGTTGCACCCGAGTACCAGGGTACGAAACCTGAGACATATTTGAACACGTCTCCCATTCACACGGATGATCATACTCTTGGTTCCACATGCATGTTTTAGCTGAAGGAAGAATACCTTAAACATGGGTAGTTGAAACCCGTGGAATGGGTACCATGCAATATGACTTCAAAGGGTCTTCATTTGCTCACCGAACCTCTCCAATCCTATCACTGCTGCGTTTATGCCCCTGTACACATGCTTGATTCTCTTTCGGAGACATAGCAATCCATAGGTTTTAAGATACTTACTAGTCAGGTACATTCTTAGGCGTTTAATATGCAGTGTTGAGTCCATTTCGTTGAGCAAGGAGTAGCTCTTGTCTATTCCATATTTGGCTTAAGGAACTTTATCTGTGCTCATTTCAATCTCTGGTTTTATGCAGCACCCCAACTCACCTTTCCCCTTAAGCAAGCATAAGTTGGTTTTCTAAATTTGAGACCCTGTTCTGTTCTGTAATTCAGTTCCTGTGTAGCCAAGTTTACATTCCGTGTATTACTGATATCTTATGATGTTTCTTTTTCTGTGTGACTTATTTCAGTTAGAATCATCATACCTGAATCCACTCATTGTGCTGCTAAGAGCCTGATGACACAGATTTCATTGCTGAGTGATATTGCTTTGTAAGTAAATACCACAACTTTTTTATCCATTTTTCAATTTCTGCGATGTTGAACTTGTACTGTAAACGAGGTTCTTGTAAACAGAGGCGTCCCAAACTTTGGGGTGGCTGTGTCTTTTTGATTTTAATTTCCCTAAGCTATAGGACCATAAGTGGAAGTGCCCTAGGTTCTGTTGCTTTGTTTTTTAGATGTTTCAGGAAACACCATACACTTCTCCCGAGTGGTTGTTGGCAATTTACATCCCGCCCATCAGCATAACAAGGCTCCCAGTTCTCCATGGCCTGTCCTGTCTTTCTGGATTTTACACTTTTTTCAGATGGCCCTTTTGACCGGGGGGAAGTGAGACTTCATTGTAGTGCAGATTTCCTTTGCAAGCTTGCTTGGTTGGCCAAAAAGGGCGTATGCGTTTTTTCCTGAATATATTCAGGAAAAAACGCATACGCCCTTTTTGGCCAAGTGCATCATTGTGGACGTTCTGCCTCTTTTCCTATGCTTTCAATGCAATTCCAGTCTACCTCCTGAAATCGGTTTCCTCCAATTCTGCCCCGCTTTCAAGTCCTCTTGGCAGCCTTACTTCAGTCTATTTTTGGACGATAGCTGTCATTTATAACTCTGCAGGTTTGTGAATTACAGTGCCCCTGAGCTCCTTTCTTCAACTCGCTTTCTTTTGAGCTGGCCGCAACACCGCAGGATGGCTTCAGGCCCTAATCTGGTTCCGGCACGGCACGCTGAGCCTTTGGTTAATTCCTCTTCCTGGTGGGAAATGAGAGTTAAATTTGCCCGTCCAGACACCTCCAGCTAGTCTCTCATTGGTTCTCGCTATTCCTGTTCATCTTCCGCAGAAATTGCAAACTGGGCCAAACAGGAGGTTAAAGGTATTGACTCTCCAAGTCGGGAGAGTGTTAGTAAAGCGTCTGGAATGTTGCACCCGAGTACCAGGGTACGAAAACTGAGACATATTTGAACACGTCTCCCGATCACATGGTTGATCATACTCTGGGTTCCACATGCATGTTTTAGCTGAAGGAAGAATACCTAAAACCTGGGTAGTTGAAACCCGTGGAATGGGTACCATGCAATATGACTTCAAAGGGTCTTCATTTGCTCACCGAACCTCTCCAATCCTATCACTGCTGCGTTTATGCCCCTGTACACATGCTTGATTCTCTTTCGGAGACATAGCAATCCATAGGTTTTAAGATACTTACTAGTCAGGTACATTCTTAGGCGTTTAATATGCGGTGTTGAGTCCATTTCGTTGAGCAAGGAGTAGCTCTTGTCTATTCCATATTTGGCTTAAGGAACTTTATCTGTGCTCATTTCAATCTCTGGTTTTATGCAGCACCCCAACTCACCTTTCCCCTTAAGCAAGCATAAGTTGGTTTTCTAAATTTGAGACCCTGTTCTGTTCTGTAATTCAGTTCCTGTGTAGCCAAGTTTACATTCCGTGTATTACTGATATCTTATGATGTTTCATTTTCTGTGTGACTTATTTCAGTTAGAATCATCATACCTGAATCCACTCATTGTGCTGCTAAGGGCCTGATGACACAGATTTCATTGCTGAGTGATATTGCTTTGTAAGTAAATACCACAACTTCTTTATCCATTTTTCACTTTCTGCGATGTTGAACTTGTACTGTAAATGAGGTTCTTGTAAACAGAGCCGTTCCAAACTTTGGGGTGGCTGTGTCTTTTTGATTTTAAATTCCCTAAGCTATAGGACCATAAGTGGAAGTGCCCTAGGCTCTCTTGCTTTGTTTTTTAGATGTTTCAGGAAACACCATACACTTCTCCCAAGTGGTTGTTGGCAATTTACATCCCGCCCATCAGCATAACAAGGCTCCCAGTTCTCCATGGCCTGTCCTGTCTTTCTGGATTTTACACTTTTTTCAGATGGCCCTTTTGACCGGGGGGAAGTGAGACTTCATTGTAGTGCAGATTTCCTTTGAAAGCTTGCTTGGTTGGCCAAAAAGGGCGTATGCGTTTTTTCCTGAATATATTCAGGAAAAAACGCATACGCCCTTTTTGGCCAAGTGCATCATTGTGGACGTTCTGCCTCTTTTCCTATGCTTTCAATGCAATTCCAGTCTACCTCCTGAAATCGGTTTCCTGCAATGCTGCCCCGCTTTCAAGTCCTCTTGGCAGCCTTACTTCAGTCTATTTTTGGACGATAGCTGTCATTTATGACTCTGCAGGTTTCTGAAATACAGTGCCCCTGAGCTCCTTTCTTCAACTCGCTTTCTTGTGAGCTGGCCGCAACACCACAATATGGCTTCAGGCCCTAATCTGGTTCTGGCACGGCACGCTGAGCCTTTGGTTAATTCCTCTTCCTGGTGGGAAATGAGAGTTAAATTTGCCCGTCCAGACACCTCCAGCTAGTCTCTCATTGGTTCTCGCTATTCCTGTTCATCTTCCGCAGAAATTGGAAACTGGGCCAAACAGGAGGTTAAAGGGACTGACTCTCCAAGTGGGGAGAGTGTTAGTAAAGCGTCTGGAATGTTGCACCCGAGTACCAGGGGAGGAAAACTGAGACATATTTGAACATGTCTCCCGTTAACACGGTTGATCATACTCTGGGTTCCACATGCATGTTTTAGCTGAAGGAAGAATACCGTAAACCTGGAGAGTTGAGACCCGTGTAATGGGTACCATGCAATATGACTTCAAAGGGTCTTCATTTGCTCACCGAACCTCTCCAATCCTATCACTGCTGCGTTTATGCCCCTGTACACACGCTTGATTCTCTTTTGGAGACATAGCAATCCATAGGTTTTAAGATACTTACTAGTCAGGTACATTCTTAGGCGTTTAATATGGGGTATTGAGTCCATTTCGTTCAGCAAGGAGTAGCTCTTGTCTATTCCATATTTGGCTTAAGGAACTTTATCTGTGCTCATTTCAATCTCTGGTTTTATGCAGCACCCCAACTCACCTTCCCCCTTAAGCAAGCATAAGTTGGTTTTCTAAACTTGAGACACTGTTCTGTTCTGTAATTCAGTTCATGTGTAGCGAAGTTCACATTCTGTGTATTAGTGATACCTTATGATGTTTCTTTTCTGTGTGACTTATTTCAGTTCGAATCATCATACCTGAATCCACTCATTATGCTGCTACAGGCCTGATGACATAGATTTCATTGCTGAGTGATATTGCATTGTACGTAAGTACCACAAGTTCTTTATCCATTTTTCACTTTCTGCGATATTGAACTTGTACTGTAAACGAGGTTCTTGTAAACAGAGCCGTCCCAAACTTTGGGGTGGCTGTGTCTTTTTGATTTTAATTTCCCTAAGCTATAGGACCATAAGTGGAAGTGCCCTAGGTTCTGTTGCTTTGTTTTTTAGATGTTTCAGGAAACACCATACACTTCTCCAGAGTGGCTGTTGGCAATTTACATCCCGCCCATCAGCATAAGAAGGCTCCCAGTTCTCCATGGCCTGTCGTGCCTTTATGGATTTTACACTTTTTTCAGATGGCCCTTTTGACCAGGTGGAAATGAGACTTCATTGTAGTGCAGATTTCCTTTGCAAGCTTGCTTGGTTGGCCAAAAAGTGCGTATGCGTTTTTTCCTGAATATATTCAGGAAAAAACACATACGCCCTTTTTGGCCAAGTGCATCATTGTCGAGTTTCTGACTCTCTTCATATGCTTTCAATGCAATTCCAGTCTACCTCCTGAAATCGGTTTCCTGCAATTCTGCCTTGCTTTCAATGCCTCTTCATAGCCTTACCTCAATATATTTTTTAAAAATAGTTGGCCTTTATAACTCTGCAGGTTTTTGAATTGCAGTGGCCCTTAGCTCCATTTTTTAGCTCTTATTTTTGTGGTCTTGCCCCATAACCACAGGATTCCTTGAAGCCCTATTTTTCTTCTGGGGCACCTGCTGTGCCTTTGGTTAATTCTTCTTACTGATGTGATATTAGAGTGACATGTGCCCATTGAAACCGCTACAGCTAGTTTCTCACTGGTTCCCCCTATTCCCATTCATCCTCTGCACTAACTGCAGACTGTGCGATACCAGAACTTAAAGGCATTGACTCCATGTGGGGATGTTGTTAGTAAAGCGGCTGGAATGTCGATCCGGAGCCCCAGGAGAGGAAAAATGAGGTGCGTTTTAGAAACCTTTCCCGATCATATGATATACCAGTCGCTGGGTTTCCCAAGCATGGTTTAGCTGTAGGAAGATTCCCTTCAACCTGGAGTGTTGGGACCCTTGGACTGAGTAGCATGAAGTATTGCATTAAACTTTCGGCAGTTGCTCACCAAAGCTCACCAATCCTGTCAGCCCCAAGTGTCCAGCCTTATGTCTTATCCAGCTGTGGGTTTATATGTGGTCAATCCAGGTTGCATCACAGCCCCTGAGCGAATTTTGTAAGAATTTTTCTCTCTTTCATTGTTTCAGCGTTTTGTTTTTAAAATTTATTTCTATAATGGGGTTTAGCTCCTTTTCACTGCTGTGTTTGTGCCGCTCTGCACACACTTGATTCCCTTATGGAGATATATCAATACATGGGTTTTAAGATTCTTATTCCTCAGATATATTTCTCTGCGGTGTATAGGGTGTGTTGAGGCCTGTTCATTGAGCAAGGTGTAGATCTTGTCTAATACCTATTTGGTTTATTGAACGGTATCTGTGCTAATTTCAAACTCTGGTTTTATACATCACCCCACCTCTCCTTTCCCCTTAAGCTGACATAAGTGTGTTTTCTAAATGTGAGACACTGTTCTGTTCTGTAATTCATTTCTTGTGCAGCCATATTTACCCTCCCTCTATAAGTGATATCTTATGATATGTTTCTTTTTCTGTTTGACTTATTTCAAGTAGTATTATCGGACCTAAATCCACTCTTTATCCTTCTACTAGCCTTATTACATTGATTTCATGGTGAAGAGATATTCCATTGTACATAAGTACCACATCTTCTTTATCCATTGTTCTCTTTCCTGGGATATTTAAGGTGTACTGAAGTTGAGGTTCTTGTAAACAGAGTAGCCCTAAACTGTGGTGTGCTTGTGTCTTGTTGATTTTTAGACGTCCCTAGATATACTCCCATGATTGGAAGAGTCCTATGCTCTGTAGCTCTGTTTTTTAGATGATTTAGGAACCACCATACACTTCTCCAGAGTGGCTCTTGGCAGTTCACACACTGCCCATCAGCGTATAAAGGCTCCCTGTTCTCCATGGCCTGTCCTGCATTTCTGGTTTTTACAATTTTTTAGGATGGCCCTTTTGACCGGTGGGAAGTGAGACTTCTTTGTTGTGCACATTTGCATTGCTTGCTTGCTTCGTTGCCCATAAAGTGCGTATGCGTTTTTTCCTGGATATAATCAGGAAAAAACGCATACGCCCTTTTGGGCCAACTGCATCATTGTCGAAATTCTGCCGCTTTTCATGTGCGTTAAAGACGAGTCCAATCTATCTCTTGAAATCTGTTTCTTGCAATTCTGTCTTGCATTCAGATCCTCTTCTTTGCCTTACCTCAACATATTTTTGGACGTTAGTTTTCATTTATAACTCTGCAGGTTTGTGAATTGCAGTGACCCTGAGCTCCATTTTTTAAGTTGCTCTTTTGTGAGCTGGCCTCAAACCCGCAGGATTGCTTCAGGCCCTATTTTGGCTCCGGCGAGGCAGGCTGAGCCTTTCTTTAATTCTTATTCTTAATGGGAAATTAGAGTGATATGTGCCCGTCCAAACCCCTACAACTCTTCTCTCATTGGTTCCCCCTCTTCCCGTTCATCCTCCTCACAATTTGCAAAATGTGTGAAACAGAAGTTTAAATGTGCTGATTCTCCAAGTGGGGAGATTCTAAGTAGCGTGGCTGGAATGGTGAACAGGAGCACCAGGAGAGGATAAATGAGGTGCATTTTAGACACATCTCCCGATCACATGGTGTACAGTCCTCTGGGTTTTCCATGCATGTTTTAGCTGTAGGAAGATCCCTTGAACCTGCAGATTTGGGACCCATTGAATGGGTACCAGGTAGTATTACTTTAAAGGGTGTGCATTTCCTCACCCAACCTCACATTTCTCTTAGCGCAAACAGTTTCCAGCCTTATGTCTCATCCTGCTGTGGGTCTAGATGTGTTCAATCCATGTTGCATCACCGTCCCTGAGGAAAAGTTGTAAGAGGTTTTCTCTGTCTCTCTGTCGTTTATTTTTTTCAATTTATTACTATATTGGTTACAGCTGATTTTCAAAGCTCTGTTTCTTGCTGCTGTACATCCACTTGATTCACGTACAGAGAGACATCAATAAATTCTTTTTCAGATTCTTACCAGTCGTATATATTCTTTTCCGGTGACTTGAGTGTGCTGAGTGCAGTTCTTTTAGCTACCGTGTAGGCCTTGTTGATTATCAGTTTGGTATTTGGAATGGTATCTTTGCTAATTTCAACCTCCTGGATGATGCCTCACCCCTCCCCACCTTTCCCGTTTAGCAGCCTTATGCGTGTTTTCTACATATTTGACTATGTTTTTGTTTTGTAATTTATTTCATGTGTAGCCATTTTGGATTCCACCTTTAAGTGATATCTTATGATATGTGTCTTTTTCTTTTTGAATTCTGTCACTTAGAATGATCATACGTAACTCCTCCGGAGTCGTTACAACTGGCCATATTTCATTGATTTCCAGGCTGAATAATATTCCACTCTACCTAAGTACCACATCTCTATCCATTTTTTCCCTCCAGAGACATTTAAGTTATATCCTAGTCGAGGATCTTTTAAACAGAGAGGGGGTAAACATTGGGGTGCCTGTGTCCTCTCGATTTTTGTTTTTCCCAAGATATACGCCCATGAGTGCAAGTGCCCTATGCTCTGTAGCTCATTTTTTAGATGCTTTAGTAAACACAATACACTTCTCCAGAATGGCCGTTGGCAATATACATTTCCACTATAAGTCTCACAGGGCTCCCTCTTCTCGTTGCCCTGTCCTGCATTTCTGTTGTTTACGCTTTATGAGGATGGCTCTTCTGACTGATGCGAAGTGATATCTTTTGTAGTATTGACTTCCAGTGCCCACCTGTTTGGTTGGCTAAAAAAGTGTATGCCCTTTTCTTGAATATATACAGAAAAGAACGCATACACCCTTTTTGGCCAACTGCAATGTTGGCAATGTTCAGCTCCTTTTCTTGTGCTTAATGGCGAGTCCTTTCTACCTCCTCAAATCCCTTTCCTGCCATTCTCCCTTGCTTACAAGTCCTTTTCTCTGACTTTCCTCAAGACATTTTTCAGTGATGGATATTTTCAACTCTGCAGTTTTGTGAATTTTACTGCCCCTGAGTTCCATTGTTCAACTCGTGTTTATGGGAACTGGCCACAAAGCAGCGGGATTTCCTCAAGCCCTATACTGTTTCCATGGGCAACCCTAGCCTTTGGTCAATTCGTCTTCCTGATTGGAAATTAGAGTGACATGTGCCTGTCTGAACACCTAGGACTTGTCTCTCATTGTTCCTCATCCTTCCGCTTCATCCTCTGGACAAATTCCAAACTGTACGCAACAGGATGTTGACAGTGCTGACATCTCCAAGTGGGGAGACTGTTAGTAAAGACGCTGGAGGGGTGAACCCGAGCACCAGGAGATGAGGAGATGAGATGCCTTTTCCAAACTCTTCCCGATCAGACGGTATACCATCCTCTGGGTGTGACAGACATGTTTTAGCAGTAGGAAGAGTCCCATTCATGTAAGGAGAACACCAGGGCTTTTTCAAAATCAGTGTCTCCCCGAAACCCAAACTGGGGAAGTTTTTAAGCTACGGCTACACATATGTTCATTAAGGGCCTTGGGGAGTAGGCAGAGTCCAAACTTTAGATGATTGAAGTCTTCAGGGTCAGAAGCACTCACCACCAGCTTCCCTTAGGCTACACTTTAACTGTCATTGATAGATGATGTCAATAAAAATATCTATTCTTTTTCAGATTATTTCCCCTTATAGGTTATTGCAAAATGTTGAGTGTAGTTCCCTGTGCTATACAGTAGTTCCTTGTTGATGATCTATTTTATACATAGCAGTGTGTATGTGTTCATTCCAAACTGTTAATTTATCCCTCCTCCCACCTTTCCCCTTTGGTAATAATAAATTATAAGATTTTATACTTCTCAGAAATGGGGGAGCTGAAAGAGAGGTATCATTTTCAATGGAAAAGCATTTAAAACAAGATTGAAGGTTTAACCAAGATTATTAGCTGTACATCCTTGGAAAGAAATCACTTCGTTTCTCTAATATTGACCTGACAAATAAGACAAACCTTTTCACTGAACTTGCTTATAAAAAGTGATGGAAATATCAAATGGAAGTGTTAAAAACATCTTATTTTACCCGAGCCTTATACACTGTTCTATGTTAACTACAGTTTGGCTCACACATCTGTTCATTGAGGTTACAATAGTCTCAATTTCTGTTACTGATCCTCCAGAGTGGACCCCAACAAGTGTCCCCCTGCCCAGTGTCATTGGGGCCAACAGATCGAGACTGAGTTTGGTTCACAAGCAAAGGAAACTTTATATTTTGATCAGAGAATGGAGAGGTGAGAGCATGCACTACCCCGTGGGCTGTGGGCTGGGCTGCTGTGTAGAGATCCTGTCAGAGTCAGTGGGAGGGAGGGAGGCGGCGGAGCTCTCGAGGGCTGGGTTGGCTGTAGCTCAGGCTCTATATCGTGGAGTCTGCACTGGGCCCCAGGAGCTGAGGTGTCGACCCAGCCATTCTGCACTAGGAAATCTGGTCTGAAGTGCCGGGTGTGGAACCTCTGCATGTGGGACCCTAGGAGCACGTGAAATTAGACAAAGCACAAAGGATAAAAAAGGTTAGACTTGACTTTATTGCCCAGATTCTATTTTTATCTCCCAGGGATTTTTAATGGGCTTTGCTGGGGACAAACCCCTCCTCTGCCTTTTGTCCCATTCCTCATTCTTGGAGTGCTGAGGGTGCAGACCCTTCTTCTGTAACTGCTGAGTGCTGAGTTGGGAGCCCTCATACCCTGGGGCGAGGGTCAGAGCTTCTCCCCAGCAGCCTCCCGGTGACGTTGATTGTCCCCAGGACCCCTGCCTCCCTGCTCGTCCACCTGAGCACCAGCATTGGAAGTGTTATAGATTCTAATGACCTTTAAGGGTCCAGGAAAGAGATGTGCAGAGACGCCGTGGGGGCCGGTTTCACCCCGCCCCACATTTGTTCGGCCACCTTAGGCTGACCGTCTCTGCCAGCCTAGATGCTCTGACCAGTAGTCTGCGCTTTCTTCAGTTAGGCCCCTGAATTAACGTACAAACAGCACCAGGTGTCAGAGCCCTGCCCGCTCAACTCCCAGACAGTCCAGGGTCAGTGGTGATCAAGGACCATGATGGCTACTGAGTCAACAGCCTTTTGAAGTAAACAGGAGTCCAGCCGGTCTTATTGGCCACCATCATCACGGTGTCTGTCGGCTTTTCTATGGTGACAGTGTGGTATACTGTTCCCCCGCCAAGATTATTAGCTCCCCTCTGGGTGCAGTAAGTCCTGCAAGCAGTAGTCTACTCTTTTGGGACACACTCTTGTTGTTTTATGAGAGAAACTCCAGGTCAAGTGATGTTCACACGAGTCGTCATGGTGCCCTGTTGCCCCCGGTTATCTCTCTGGATGTTGGAGTTGGAGGGCCTCCTCACTCGAGGTCGGTGTGCCCACGGAGCGAACCCTGCAACTTCAGGGCATGGTTGGTGGTTAGGATCACCACGTGGGGTCCTTTTCCCTTAGGAGGGAGGTGGCCTTTTGGGCTGCTGATTTCCAGGTTTTTAGATACCGCCAGTATCTTGGCCAGATGTGGCAGTGGGCCAAGCCCCTTAGTGACCGTAGTTTATCCTACCTGGATGGCATTCTTGCATTGTTCCATTTCAAGTGGTCCCAGTTTTTGCACTAATTCTCCAATGGCGATTCACCTTTCACCGGGAATGTAAAGGTCAAAGGGTTTAGCTAAATTAGGGAGTTCCAGGGCAAGGGTCTGAATTGACTGCTCTTTCCATTCTTGAAAGGCCACTTCTGGATTCTATTCAAAAGGATCATCATCTTTTCCTTTCAGTGTTTCATATAGAGGCCCAGCTAGTAGACTGTAGCTAGGGATCCAGAAGCAGCAAACCCTGGCCTCCCCAGGAACCCCTAAGCTGTCTTCTAGTTTTAGAAAGGGGTAAGGCTGAAAATGGTTTCTTCCCTTTCCTGGGATGGGCTTCTCTGACCTTCTGTGAGAATGAAGCCCAGGCAGGTCACCGCAGTCTGTGATATTTGAGCTTTTTCTTGGACAACTTCTATCCTTTATTGGCTTGGTAGTTCAGAGGCCTCCTTAGTAGGGCTGGTGATCAGAATGTCGTCTGCATATTGAAGGAGGGTTTCCTTTTCCAGAGGTAGAACTTTTAGGTCTTTAGCTAAGCTTTCCCCAAAGATGGTGTGGGAATTTTTGCACCCTTGGGGCCAGACGGCCCGGAAGTATTGTTTTAGTTGTATGTGGAGTCCTGCCACTCACAAGCCAAAATTTCTTGTGACTCTGGGACTAATGGAATACAAAAGAAGGCATCATTGAAGACTAATACAGAATACCATGTCCTGGTGGTTGGTAGAATGACCAGCAGGGTGTAGGAATTAGGAGCAACTGGAGGTATATCCTCGGTGGCTTCACTGACTGTCCTGACATCCTTTACCAGGTCCCCAGCAGCCCATGGGGCTCTCGTGGTCAGACCAATCCCAGAATATGGAGCTCACCTGGGCAGGTACCCCACCCCCACCCCAGCCCACGGGGCTCTCGTGGTCAGGCCCCTCCCAGGATACAGAGCTACCCTTGCAGGTACCGTGGCAGGGCTGGGCACACAGGAACCGTGCACATAGCCCTCATTGCAGAGCACCCCCAGCTCACCTGTCGCTCAGAGCTGACACAGAGCACCTCAGAGCAGGACTTGAACTAACAAACAGCAGCTGCGACAGGTCTGTGACCCTGGGCATCACTCCGTGAGGCCTCCCTCCACCTGGTCTTCCAGAGACTTCCACTGCACCCGGGGCACCAGGCCTCTGTCTCCAACCACCACCCACCCCTCCTCTGCCTGACTCCTGGGTTCCTCTCATTAGGAGAGGGTTTTCTTGAAGTTGTCTCCCACTCATGGGCCAGATAAAATGATTAGAAAACAAGCCAAAGCTGCAGCCCCTTGTCTATCCTGACTCTCAGGAGCCCACACCTGTTCCTTGGACCTGGCCGGTTCAGCAAGTTCCATTTTCTGCAACTGTGAGCCCCTGAGGGGTGATGATTGGCTGACCTGGGCAGCCTTACCGTGCCGGCCAGCCCTCCCCAGGTGTGCCTGGGTTGAGATCAATATAAATACCACTCCAGGCAGCAAGAGCCCCTGCAGCCGTGCCTGACGCCATTTTCTCTGCCCTGTCAGCAGTCTCGGGGCTGGGCTGGTGGGAGGGAGTGAGAGGCCACGGCTTTGTGGGTGGCCCAGTGTGAGTGGGGCTCTGCTGGACTTTCTGCAGCAGTTGCCAGGCTGCCACCTGCTAAAGAAGAGGATGTGTCACCCATACCTGCTGCTGGAATTTCTCCCTGGGCAGAGGTGAGGAAGGAAAAAAGCAGTGGGGGCAGGGACAGGACGGGTATCTCAGGCAGGGAAATGGAAATCTTCCAGAAGAGCACCCAGGGCCAGGACCATCCTGGCTGGCCTGCAGGCACCAAGTCGGCCGGCATGCTGTCACTCGTGTGGCTCTATGGCCCTTCCTCTAGGCTTTCAAGTCCTTGTATATATTCAGGTGTTTTACCTGGGACGGGTGGGAATAGTTCAGCAGCAACTGGCCTGGGGCTCAGCTCACGTTTACTCACAGATGCCTCGGCACGGTGCCCCAGCTTTGCAATGAGGACGCTTGTTGCGTGGGGGCTGCTGGCTGAATGGGAGACGATTCCCCACCACTGACCAACTTCAGAATTGTTTACAACTGGAGCAAGTGCCCTGATACGGTTTTCCTCTGTGTAACTGGTGGGTTCTGTGTTTTTTTTCTCTTTTTCGTTTTTGGTTCAAGGTAGATTTTATTCCTCTTTTTTGTATTTACAGATATAAGCATGGAAATAATTTATTCATATAAATACATGTATGTGCAGGGAATAATTGTTTTTTCTGTTTTATTTTTTAAATTTTACTTCTTTTTAATTTTGAATTTTATTTTATATTTTTATACAGCAGGTTCTTATTGGTTATCTATTTTATACATATAAATGTATACATGCCAATCCCAGTCTCTCAACTCCTCCCACCACCACCCCCCCAACAGCTTTCCCCCCTTGTTGTCCATACGTTTGTTGTCTACATCTGTTGCTCTATTTATGCCTTGCAAAATGGTTAATCTGTACAGTTTTTCTAGGTTCCACATATATGCATGAATATACAAGATTTGTTTTTCTCTTTCTGACTTACTTCACTCTGTATGACAGTCTCTAGATCCATCGACGTCTCTACAAATGACCCAATTTCATTCCTTTTCATGGCTGAGTAATATTCCATTTTATATATGTACCACAGCTTTATGCATTCGTCTGTCTGTGGGCATTTAGGTTGCTTCCATTACCTCGATATTGTAAATAGTGATGCAATGAACATTGCGGTGAATGACTCTTTTTGATTTATGGTTTTGTCTGGGTATATGTCCAGTACTGGGATTGCTGTATCATATGGTAATTCTATTGTTAGTTTCTTAAGAAATTCCATATTGTTCTCCATAATGACTGTATCAATTTATATTCCCAACAATAGTGGAAGAGGGTTCCTTTTCTCCACACCCTTTGCAGCATTTTTTGTTTGTAGATTTTCAATGATGCCTATTCTACCAGGTGTGAGGTGATACCTCATTGTTGAATCCATTTCGTTGGGCAAGGGGTAGCTCTTGTCTATTACATATTTGGCTTATGGAACGGTATCTGTGCTAATTTCAAACTCTGCTTTTATGCAGCACCCCAACTCACCTTCCCCCTTAAGCAGGCATAAGTTGGTTTTCTAAACTTGAGACTCTGTTCTGTTTTGTAATTCAGTTCATGTGTAGCCAAGTTCACATTCTGTGTATTAGTGATACCTTATGATGTTTCTTTTTCTGTGTGACTTATTTCACTTAGAATCATCGTGCCTCAATGCACTCATTATGCTGGTACGGGCCTGGTGACATAGATTTCATTGTTGAGTGGTATTCTGTTGTACATAAGTACCGCAACTTCTTTATCCATTATTTGCTCTCTGGGATATTTAACTTGTGCCGTAGAAGAGATTTCTGTAAAAAGAGCCATCCCAAATTTTGGGGTTGCTGTGTCTTTTTGATATTAATTTCCCTAAGCTATAGGACCATAAGTGGAAGTGCCCTAGCCTCTGTTGCTTTGTTTTTTAGATGTTTCAGGAAACACCATACACATCTCCCGAGTGTCTGTTGGCAATTTACATCCCGCCCATCAGCATAACAAGGCTCCCAGTTCTCCATGGCCTGTCCTGCATTTCTGGGTTTTACACTTTTTTCAGATGGCCCTTTTGACCGGGGGGAAGTGAGACTTCATTGTAGTGCAGATTTCCTTCGCAAGCTTGCTTGGTTGGCCAAAAAGGGCGTATGCGTTTTTTCCTGAATATATTCAGGAAAAAACGCATACGCCCTTTTGGCACAGTGCATCATTGTGGACGTTCTGCCTCTTTTCCTATGCTTTCAATGCAATTCCAGTCTACCTCCTGAAATCGGTATCCTGCAATTCTGCCCCGCGTTCAAGTCCTCTCGGCAGCCTTACTTCAGTATATTTTTGGACGATAGCTGTCATTTATAACTATGCAGGTTTGTGAATTACAGAGACCCTGAGCTTCTTTCTTCAACTCGCTTTCTTTTGAGCTGGCCGCAACACCGCAGGATGGCTTCAGGCCCTAATCTGGTTCCGGCACGGCACGCTGAGCCTTTGGTTATTTCCTCTTCCTGGTGGGAAATGAGAGTTAAATTTGCCCGTCCAGACACCTCCAGCTAGACTCTCATTGGTTCTCGCTATTCCTGTTCATCTTCCGCAGAAATTGCAAACTGGGCCAAACAGGAGGTTAAAGGGACTGACTCTCCAAGTCGGGAGAGTGTTAGTAAAGCGTCTGGAATGTTGCACCCGAGTACCAGGGTACGAAAACTGAGACATATTTGAACACGTCTCCCGATCACATGGTTGATCATACTCTAAGTTCCACATGCATGTTTTAGCTGAAGGAAGAATACCTTAAACCTGGGTAGTTGAAACCCGTGGAATGGGTACCATGCAATATGACTTCAAAGGGTCTTCATTTGCTCACCGAACCTCTCCAATCCTATCACTGCTGCGTTTATGCCCCTGTACACATGCTTGATTCTCTTTCGGAGACATAGCAATCCATAGGTTTTAAGATACTTACTAGTCAGGTACATTCTTAGGCGTTTAATATGCGGTGTTGAGTCCATTTCGTTGAGCAAGGAGTAGCTCTTGTCTATTCCATATTTGGCTTAAGGAACTTTATCTGTGCTCATTTCAATCTCTGGTTTTATGCAGCAACCCAACTCACCTTTCCCCTTAAGCAAGCATAAGTTGGTTTTATAAATTTGAGAACCTCTTCTGTTTTGGAATTCAGTTCCTGTGTAGCCAAGTTTACATTCCGTGTATTACTGATATCTTATGATGTTTCTTTTTCTGTGTCACTTATTTCAGTTAGAATCATCGTACCTGAATCTACTCATTATGCTGCTAAGGGCCTGATGACATAGATTTCATTGCTGAGTGATACTGCATTGTACGTAAGTACCACAAGTTCTTTATCCATTTTTCACTTTCTGCGATGTTGAACTTGTACTGTAAACGGGGTTCTTGTAAACAGAGCCGTTCCAAACTTTGGGGTGGCTGTGTCTTTTTGATTTTAATTTCCCTAAGCTATAGGACCATAAGTGGAAGTGCCCTAGGCTCTCTTGCTTTGTTTTTTAGATGTTTCAGGAAACACCATACACTTCTCCCGAGTGTCTGTTGGCAATTTACATCCCGCCCATCAGCATAACAAGGCTCCCAGTTCTCAATGGCCTGTTGCCTTTCTGGATTTTACACTTTTTTCAGATGGCCCTTTTGACCGGGGGGAAGTGAGACTTCATTGTAGTGCAGATTTCCTTTGCAAGCTTGCTTGGTTGGCCAAAAAGGGCGTATGCGTTTTTTCCTGAATATATTCAGGAAAAAACGCATACGCCCTTTTTGGCCAAGTGCATCATTGTGGACGTTCTGCCTCTTTTCCTATGCTTTCAATGCAATTCCAGTCTACCTCCTGAAATCGGTTTCCTGCAATTCTGCCCCGCTTTCAAGTCCTCTTGGCAGCCTTACTTCAGTCTATTTTTTGATGATAGCTGTCATTTATAACTCTGCAGGTTTGTGAATTACAGTGCCCCTGAGCTCCTTTCTTCAACTCGCTTTCTTTTGAGCTGGCCGCAACACCGCAGGATGGCTTCAGGCCCTAATCTGATTCTGGCATGGCATGCTGAGCCTTTGGTTAATTCCTCTTCCTGGTAGGAAATGAGAGTTAAATTTGCCCGTCCAGACACCTCCAGCTAGTCTCCATTGGTTCTCGCTATTCCTGTTCATCTTCCGCAGAAATTGCAAACTGGGCCAAACAGGAGGTTAAAGGGACTGACTCTCCAAGTGGGGAGAGTGTTAGTAAAGCGTCTGGAATGTTGCACCCGTGTACCAGGGTACGAAAACTGAGACATATTTGAACACGTCTCCCGATCACATGGTTGATCATACTCTAGGTTCCACATGCATGTTTTAGCTGAAGGAAGAATACCTTAAACCTGGGTAGTTGAAACCCGTGGAATGGGTACCATGCAATATGACTTCACAGGGTCTTCATTTGCTCACCGAACCTCTCCAATCCTATCACTGCTGCGTTTATGCCCCTGTACACATGCTTGATTCTCTTTCGGAGACATAGCAATCCATAGGTTTTAAGATACTTACAAGTCAGGTACATTCTTAGGCGTTTAATATGCGTTGTTGAGTCCATTTCGTTGAGCAAGGAGTAGCTCTTGTCTATTCCATATTTGGCTTAAGGAAATTTATCTGTGCTCATTTCAATCTCTGGTTTTATGCAGCACCCCAACTCACCTTTACCCTTAAGCAAGCATACGATGTTTTTCTAAATTTCAGTCCCTGTTCTGTTCTGTAATTCAGTTCCTGTGTAGCCAAGTTTACATTCCGTGTATTACTGATATCTTATGATGTTTCTTTTTCTTTGTGACTTACTTCAGTTAGAATCATCATACCTGAATCCACTCATTGTGCTGCTAAGGGCCTGATGACACAGATTTCATTGCTGAGTGATATTGCTTTGTAAGTAAATACCACAACTTCTTTATCCATTTTTCACTTTCTGCGATGTTGAACTTGTACTGTAAACGAGGTTCTTGTAAACAGAGGCATCCCAAACTTTGGGGTGGCTGTGTCTTTTTGATTTTAATTTCCCTAAGCTATAGGACCATAAGTGGAAGTGCCCTAGGCTCTGTTGCTTTGGTTTTTAGATGTTTCAGGAAACACCATACACTTCTCCCGAGTGTCTGTTGGCAATTTACATCCCGCCCATCAGCATAACAAGGCTCCCAGTTCTCAATGGCCTGTTGCCTTTCTGGATTTTACACTTTTTTCAGATGGCCCTTTTGACCGGGGGGAAGTGAGACTTCATTGTAGTGCAGATTTCCTTTGCAAGCTTGCTTGGTTGGCCAAAAAGGGCGTATGCGTTTTTTCCTGAATATATTCAGGAAAAAACGCATACGCCCTTTTTGGCCAAGTGCATCATTGTGGACGTTCTGCCTCTTTTCCTATGCTTTCAATGCAATTCCAGTCTACCTCCTGAAATCGGTTTCCTGCAATTCTGCCCCGCTTTCAAGTCCTCTTGGCAGCCTTACTTCAGTATATTTTTGGATGATAGCTGTCATTTATAACTCTGCAGGTTTGTGAATTACAGTGCCCCTGAGCTCCTTTCTTCAACTCGCTTTCTTTTGAGCTGGCCGCAACACCGCAGGATGGCTTCAGGCCCTAATCTGGTTCCGGTACGGCACACTGAGCCTTTGGTTAATTCCTCTTCCTGGTGGGAATTGAGAGTTAAATTTGCCCGTCTAGACACCTCCAGCTAGCCTCTCATTGGTTCTCGCTATTCCTGTTCATCTTCCGCAGAAATTGCAAACTGGGCCAAACAGGAGGTTAAAGGCGCTGACTCTCCAAGTGGGGAGAGTGTTAGTAAAGCGTCTGGAATGTTGCACCCGAGTACCAGGGGAGGAAAACTGAGACATATTTGAACACGTCTCCCGTTCACATGGTTGATCATACTTGGGTTCCACATGCATGTTTTAGCTGAAGGAAGAATACCTTAAACATGGAGAGTTGAGACCCGTGGAATGGGTACCATGCAATATGACTTCAAAGGGTCTTCATTTGCTCACCGAACCTCTCCAATCCTATCACTGCTGCGTTTATGCCCCTGTACACATGCTTGATTCTCTTTCGGAGACATAGCAATCCATAGGTTTTAAGATACTTACTAGTCAGGTACATTCTTAGGCGTTTAATATGCGGTGTTGAGTCCATTTCGTTGAGCAAGGAGTAGCTCTTGTCTATTCCATATTTGGCTTAAGGAACTTTATCTGTGCTCATTTCAATCTCTGGTTTTATGCAGCACCCCAACTCACCTTTACCCTTAAGCAAGCATAAGTTGGTTTTCTAAATTTGAGACCCTGTTCTGTTTTGGAATGCAGTTCCTGTGTAGCCAAGTTTACATTCCGTGTATTAGTGATATCTTATGATGTTTCTTTTTCTGTGTGACTTATTTCAGTTAGAATCATCGTACCTGAATCCACTCATTATGCTGCTACGGGCCTGATGACATAGATTTCATTGCTGAGTGATACTGCATTGTACGTAAGTACCACAAGTTCTTTATCCATTTTTCACTTTTTGTGATATTGAACTTGTACGGTAAACGAGGTTCTTGTAAACGGAGGCGTCCCAAACTTTGGGGTGGCTGTGTCTTTTTTATTTTAATTTCCCTAAGCTATAGGACCATAAGTGGAAGTGCCCTAGGCTCTGTTGCTTTGTTTTTTAGATGTTTCAGGAAACACCATACACTTCTCCCGAGTGTCTGTTGGCAATTTACATCCCGCCCATCAGCATAACAAGGCTCCCAGTTCTCAATGGCCTGTTGCCTTTCTG
Organism: Delphinus delphis; assembly: GCF_949987515.2. Lineage (NCBI taxonomy): Eukaryota > Metazoa > Chordata > Mammalia > Artiodactyla > Delphinidae > Delphinus > Delphinus delphis. Next base: position 501,624 of record NW_027192696.1, on the reverse strand, counting down.
GATTTTACACTTTTTTCAGATGGCCCTTTTGACCGGGGGGAAGTGAGACTTCATTGTAGTGCAGATTTCCTTTGCAAGCTTGCTTGGTTGGCCAAAAAGGGCGTATGCGTTTTTTCCTGAATATATTCAGGAAAAAACGCATACGCCCTTTTTGGCCAAGTGCATCATTGTGGACGTTCTGCCTCTTTTCCTATGCTTTCAATGCAATTCCAGTCTACCTCCTGAAATCGGTTTCCTGCAATTCTGCCCCGCTTTCAAGTCCTCTTGGCAGCCTTACTTCAGTCTATTTTTGGACGATAGCTGTCATTTATAACTCTGCAGGTTTGTGAATTACAGTGCCCCTGAGCTCCTTTCTTCAACTCGCTTTCTTGTGACCTGGCCGCAACACCGCAGGATGGCTTCAGGCCCTAATCTGGTTCCGGCCCGGCATGCTGAGCCTTTGGTTAATTCCTCTTCCTGGTGGGAAATGAGAGTTAAATTTGCCCGTTCAGACACCTCCAGCTAGTCTCTCATTGGTTCTCGCTATTCCTGTTCATCTTCCGCAGAAATTGCAAACTGGGCCAAACAGGAGGTTAAAGGCGCTGACTCTCCAAGTCGGGAGAGTGTTAGTAAAGCGTCTGGAATGTTGCACCCGAGTACCAGGGGAGGAAAACTGAGATATATTTGAACACGTCTCCCGATCACATGGTTGATCATACTCTGGGTTCCACATGCATGTTTTAGCTGAAGGAAGAATACCTTAAACCTGGAGAGTTGAGACACGTGGAATGGGTACCATGCAATATGACTTCAAAGGGTCTTCATTTGCTCACCGAACCTCTCCAATCCTATCACTGCTGCGTTTATGCCCCTGTACACACGCTTGATTCTCTTTTGGAGACATAGCAATCCATAGGTTTTAAGATACTTACTAGTCAGGTACATTCTTAGGCGTTTAATATGCGGTGTTGAGTCCATTTCGTTGAGCAAGGAGTAGCTCTTGTCTATTCCATATTTGGCTTAAGGAACTTTATCTGTGCTTATTTCAATCTCTGGTTTTATGCAGCAACCCAACTCACCTTTCCCCTGAAGCAAGCATATGTTGGTTTTCTAAATTTGAGACCCTGTTCTGTTTTGGAATTCAGTTCCTGTGTAGCCAAGTTTACATTCCGTGTATTAGTGATATCTTATGATGTTTCTTTTTCTGTGTGACTTATTTCAGTTAGAATCATCGTACCTGAATCCACTCATTATGCTGCTACGGGCCTGATGACATAGATTTCATTGCTGACTGATACTGCATTGTACGTAAGTACCACAAGTTCTTTATCCATTTTTCACTTTCTGTGATATTGAACTTGTACGGTAAACGAGGTTCTTGTAAACAGAGGCGTCCCAAACTTTGGGGTGGCTGTGTCTTTTTGATTTTAATTTCCCTAAGCTATAGGACCATAAGTGGAAGTGCCCTAGGCTCTGTTGCTTTGTTTTTTAGATGTTTCAGGAAACACCATACACTTCTCCCGAGTGGTTGTTGGCAATTTACATCCCGCCCATCAGCATAACAAGGCTCCCAGTTCTCCATGGCCTGTCCTGCCTTTCTGGATTTTACACTTTTTTCAGATGGCCCTTTTGACCGGGGGGAAGTGAGACTTCATTGTAGTGCAGATTTCCTTTGCAAGCTTGCTTGGTTGGCCAAAAAGGGCGTATGCGTTTTTTCCTGAATATATTCAGGAAAAAACGCATACGCCCTTTTTGGCCAAGTGCATCATTGTGGACGTTCTGCCTCTTTTCCTATGCTTTCAATGCAATTCCAGTCTACCTCCTGAAATCGGTTTCCTGCAATTCTGCCCCGCTTTCAAGTCCTCTTGGCAGCCTTACTTCAGTCTATTTTTGGACGATAGCTGTCATTTATAACTCTGCAGGTTTGTGAATTACAGTGCCCCTGAGCTCCTTTCTTCCACTCGCTTTCTTTTGAGCTGGCCGCAACACCGCAGGATGGCTTCAGGCCCTAATCTGATTCTGGCATGGCACGCTGAGCCTTTGGTTAATTCCTCTTCCTGGTAGAAAATGAGAGTTAAATTTGCCCGTCCAGACACCTCCAGCTAGTCTCCATTGGTTCTCGCTATTCCTGTTCATCTTCCGCAGAAATTGCAAACTGGGCCAAACAGGAGGTTAAAGGGACTGACTCTCCAAGTCGGGAGAGTGTTAGTAAAGCGTCTGGAATGTTGCACCTGAGTACCAGGGTACGAAAACTGAGACATATTTGAACACGTCTCACGATCACATGGTTGATCATACTCTAGGTTCCACATGCATGTTTTAGCTGAAGGAAGAATACCTTAAACCTGGGTAGTTGAAACCCGTGGAATGGGTACCATGCAATATGACTTCAAAGGGTCTTCATTTGCTCACCGAACCTCTCCAATACTATCACTGCTGCGTTTATGCCCCTGTACACATGCTTGATTCTCTTTTGGAGACATAGCAATCCATAGGTTTTAAGATACTTACAAGTCAGGTACATTCTTAGGCGTTTAATATGCGTTGTTGAGTCCATTTCGTTGAGCAAGGAGTAGCTCTTGTCTATTCCATATTTGGCTTAAGGAACTATATCTGTGCTCATTTCAATCTCTGTTTTTATGCAGCACCCCAACTCACCTTTACCCTTAATCAAGCATAAGTTGGTTTTCTAAATTTGAGACCCTGTTCTGTTCTGTAATTCAGTTCCTGTGTAGCCAAGTTTACATTCCGTGTATTAGTGATATCTTATGATGTTTCATTTTCTGTGTGACTTATTTCAGTTAGAATCATCATACCTGAATCCACTCATTGTGATGCTAAGGGCCTGATGACATAGATTTCATTGGTGAGTGATATTGCTTTGTAAGTAAATACCACAACTTCTTTATCCATTTTTCACTTCTGCGATGTTGAACTTCTACTGTAAACGAGGTTGTTGTAAACAGAGGCGTCCCAAACTTTGGGGTGGCTGTGTCTTTTTGATTTTAATTTCCCTAAGCTATAGGACCATAAGTGGCAGTGCCCTAGGCTCTGTTGCTTTGTTTTTTAGATGTTTCAGGAAACACCATACACTTCTCCCGAGTGTCTGTTGGCAATTTACATCCCGCCCATCAGCATAACAAGGCTCCCAGTTCTCCATGGCCTGTCCTGCCTTTCTGGATTTTACACTTTTTTCAGATGGCCCTTTTGACTGGGGGGAAGTGAGACTTCATTGTAGTGCAGATTTCCTTTGCAAGCTTGCTTGGTTGGCCAAAAAGGGCGTATGCGTTTTTTCCTGAATATATTCAGGAAAAAACGCATACGCCCTTTTTGGCCAAGTGCATCATTGTGGACGTTCTGCCTCTTTTCCTATGCTTTCAATGCAATTCCAGTCTACCTCCTGAAATCGGTTTCCTGCAATTCTGCCCCGCTTTCAAGTCCTCTTGGCAGCCTTACTTCAGTCTATTTTTGGACGATAGCTGTCATTTATAACTCTGCAGGTTTGTGAATTACAGTGCCCCTGAGCTCCTTTCTTCAACTCGCTTTCTTGTGACCTGGCCGCAACACCGCAGGATGGCTTCAGGCCCTAATCTGATTCTGGCATGGCACGCTGAGCCTTTGGTTAATTCCTCTTCCTGGTAGGAAATGAGAGTTAAATTTGCCCGTCCAGACACCTCCAGCTAGTCTCTCATTGGTTCTCGCTATTCCTGTTCATCTTCCGCAGAAATTGCAAACTGGGCCAAACAGGAGGTTAAAGGGACTGACTCTCCAAGTCGGGAGAGTGTTAGTAAAGCGTCTGGAATGTTGCACCCGAGTACCAGGGGAGGAAAACTGAGACATATTTGAACACGTCTCCCGATCACATGGTTGATCATACTCTAGGTTCCACATGCATGTTTTAGATGAAGGAAGAATACCTTAAACCTAGGTAGTTGAAACACGTGGAATGGGTACCATGCAATATGAGTTCAAAGGGTCTTCATTTGCTCACCGAACCTCTCCAATCCTATCACTGCTGCGTTTATGCCCCTGTACACATGCTTGATTCTCTTTTGGAGACATAGCAATCCATAGGTTTTAAGATACTTACAAGTCAGGTACATTCTTAGGCGTTTAATATGCGGTGTTGAGTCCATTTCGTTGAGCAAGGAGTAGCTCTTGTCTATTCCATATTTGGCTTAAGGAACTTTATCTGTGCTCATTTCAATCTCTGGTTTTATGCAGCACCCCAACTCACCTTTACCCTTAAGCAAGCATAAGTTGGTTTTCTAAATTTGAGTCCCTGTTCTGTTCTGTAATTCAGTTCCTGTGTAGCCAAGTTTACATTCCGTGTATTACTGATATCTTATGATGTTTCATTTTCTGTGTGACTTACTTCAGTTAGAATCATCATACCTGAATCCACTCATTGTGCTGCTAAGGGCCTGATGACACAGATTTCATTGCTGAGTGATATTGCTTTGTAAGTAAATACCACAACTTCTTTATCCATTTTTCACTTTCTGCGATGTTGAACTTGTACTGTAAACGAGGTTCTTGTAAACAGAGCCGTTCCAAACTTTGGGGTGGCTGTGTCTTTTTGATTTTAATTTCCCTAAGCTATAGGACCATAAGTGGAAGTGCCCTAGGTTCTGTTGCTTTGTTTTTTAGATGTTTCAGGAAACACCATACACTTCTCCCGAGTGTCTGTTGGCAATTTACATCCCGCCCATCAGCATAACAAGGCTCCCAGTTCTCCATGGCCTGTCCTGCCTTTCTGGATTTTACACTTTTTTCAGATGGCCCTTTTGACCTGGGGGAAGTGAGACTTCATTGTAGTGCAGATTTCCTTTGCAAGCTTGCTTGGTTGGCCAAAAAGGACGTATGCGTTTTTTCCTGAATATATTCAGGAAAAAACGCATACGCCCTTTTTGGCCAAGTGCATCATTGTGGACGTTCTGCCTCTTTTCCTATGCTTTCAATGTAATTCCAGTCTACCTCCTGAAATCGGTTTCCTGCAATTCTGCCCCGCTTTCAAGTCCTCTTGGCAGCCTTACTTCAGTATATTTTTGGACAATAGCTGTCATTTATAACTCTGCAGGTTTGTGAATTACAGTGCCCCTGAGCTCCTTTCTTCAACTCGCTTTCTTTTGAGCTGGCCGCAACACCGCAGGATGGCTTCAGGCCCTAATCTGTTTCCGGTACGGCATGCTGAGCCTTTGGTTATTTCCTCTTCCTGGTGGGAATTGAGAGTTAAATTTGCCCGTCCAGACACCTCCAGCTAGCCTCTCATTGGTTCTCGCTATTCCTGTTCATCTTCCGCAGAAATTGCAAACTGGGCCAAACAGGAGGTTAAAGGTGCTGACTCTCCAAGTGGGGAGAGTGTTAGTAAAGCGTCTGGAATGTTGCACCCGAGTACCAGGGTACGAAAACTGAGACATATTTGAACACGTCTCCCGTTCACATGGTTGATCATACTTGGGTTCCACATGCATGTTTTAGCTGAAGGAAGAATACCTTAAACATGGAGAGTTGAGACCCGTGTAATGGGTACCATGCAATATGACTTCAAAGGGTCTTCATTTGCTGACCGAACCTCTCCAATCCTATCACTGCTGCGTTTATGCCCCTGTACACATGCTTGATTCTCTTTCGGAGACATAGCAATCCATAGGTTTTAAGATACTTACTAGTCAGGTACATTCTTAGGCGTTTAATATGCGGTGTTGAGTCCATTTCGTTGAGCAAGGAGTAGCTCTTGTCTATTCCATATTTGGCTTAAGGAACTTTATCTGTGCTCATTTCAATCTCTGGTTTTATGCAGCACCCCAACTCACCTTTACCCTTAAGCAAGCATAAGTTGGTTTTCTAAATTTGAGACCCTGTTCTGTTCTGTAATTCAGTTCCTGTGTAGCCAAGTTTACATTCCGTGTATTAATGATATCTTATGATGTTTCTTTTTCTGTGTGACTTATTTCAGTTAGAATCATCATACCTGAATCCACTCATTGTGATGCTAAGGGCCTGATGACATAGATTTCATTGCTGAGTGATATTGCTTTGTAAGTAAATACCACAACTTCTTTATCCATTTTTCACTTTCTGCGATGTTGAACTTGTACTGTAAACGAGGTTCTTGTAAACAGAGGCATCCCAAACTTTGGGGTGGCTGTGTCTTTTTGATTTTAATTTCCCTAAGCTATAGGACCATAAGTGGCAGTGCCCTAGGCTCTGTTGCTTTGTTTTTTAGATGTTTCAGGAAACACCATACACTTCTCCCGAGTGTCTGTTGGCAATTTACATCCCGCCCATCAGCATAACAAGGCTCCCAGTTCTCCATGGCCTGTCCTGCCTTTCTGGATTTTACACTTTATTCAGATGGCCCTTTTGACCGGGGGGAAGTGAGACTTCATTGTAGTGCAGATTTCCTTTGCAAGCTTGCTTGGTTGGCCAAAAAGGGCGTATGCGTTTTTTCCTGAATATATTCAGGAAAAAACGCATACGCCCTTTTTGGCCAAGTGCATCATTGTGGACGTTCTGCCTCTTTTCCTATGCTTTCAATGCAATTCCAGTCTACCTCCTGAAATCGGTTTCCTGCAATTCTGCCCCGCTTTCAAGTCCTCTTGGCAGCCTTACTTCAGTCTATTTTTGGACGATAGCTGTCATTTATAACTCTGCAGGTTTGTGAATTACAGTGCCCCTGAGCTCCTTTCTTCAACTCGCTTTCTTGTGAGCTGGCCGCAACACCGCAGGATGGCTTCAGGCCCTAATCTGGTTCCGGCCCGGCATGCTGAGCCTTTGGTTAATTCCTCTTCCTGGTGGGAAATGAGAGTTAAATTTGCCCGTCCAGACACCTCCAGCTAGCCTCTCATTGGTTCTCGCTATTCCTGTTCATCTTCCGCAGAAATTGCAAACTGGGCCAAACAGGAGGTTAAAGGGACTGACTCTCCAAGTGGGGAGATTGTTAGTAAAGCGTCTGGAATGTTGCACCCGAGTACCAGGGGAGGAAAACTGAGACATATTTGAACACGTCTCCCGATCACATGGTTGATCATACTCTAGGTTCCACATGCATGTTTTAGATGAAGGAAGAATACCTTAAACCTGGGTAGTTGAAACCCGTGGAATGGGTACCATGCAATATGACTTCAAAGGGTCTTCATTTGCTCACCGAACCTCTCCAATCCTATCACTGCTGCGTTTATGCCCCTGTACACATGCTTGATTCTCTTTCAGAGACATAGCAATCCATAGGTTTTAAGATACTTACTAGTCAGGTACATTCTTAGGCGTTTAATATGCGGTGTTGAGTCCATTTCATTGAGCAAGGAGTAGCTCTTGTCTATTCCGTATTTGGCTTAAGGAACTTTATCTGTGCTCATTTCAATCTCTGGTTTTATGCAGCACCCCAATTCACCTTTACCCTTAAGCAAGAATAAGTTGGTTTTCTAAATTTGAGACCCTGTTCTGTTCTGTAATTCAGTTCCTGTGTAGCCAAGTTTACATTCCGTGTATTACTGATATCTTATGATGTTTCTTTTTCTGTGTGACTTATTTCAGTTAGAATCATCATACCTGAATCCACTCATTGTGCTGCTAAGGGCCTGATGACACAGATTTCATTGCTGAGTGATATTGCTTTGTAAGTAAATACCACAACTTCTTTATCCATTTTTCACTTTCTACGATGTTGAACTTGTACTGTAAACGAGGTTCTTGTAAACAGAGCCGTTCCAAACTTTGGGGTGGCTGTGTCTTTTTGATTTTAATTTCCCTAAGCTATAGGACCATAAGTGGAAGTGCCCTAGGTTCTGTTGCTTTGTTTTTTAGATGTTTCAGGAAACACCATACACTTCTCCCGAGTGGTTGTTGGCAATTTACATCCCGCCCATCAGCATAACAAGGCTCCCAGTTCTCCATGGCCTGTCCTGCCTTTCTGGATTTTACACTTTTTTCAGATGGCCCTTTTGACCGGGGGGAAGTGAGACTTCATTGTAGTGCAGATTTCCTTTGCAAGCTTGCTTGGTTGGCCAAAAAGGGCGTATGCGTTTTTTCCTGAATATATTCAGGAAAAAACGCATACGCCCTTTTTGGCCAAGTGCATCATTGTGGACATTCTGCCTCTTTTCCTATGCTTTCAATGCAATTCCAGTCTACCTCCTGAAATCGGTTTCCTGCAATTCTGCCCCGCTTTCAAGTCCTCTTGGCAGCCTTACTTCAGTCTATTTTTGGACGATAGCTGTCATTTATAACTCTGCAGGTTTGTGAATTACAGTGCCTCTGAGCTCCTTTCTTCAACTCGCTTTCTTGTGACCTGGCCGCAACACCGCAGGATGGCTTCAGGCCCTAATCTGGTTCCGGTACGGCACGCTGAGCCTTTGGTTATTTCCTCTTCCTGTTGGGAAATGAGAGTTAAATTTGCCCGTCCAGACACCTCCAGCTAGCCTCTCATTGGTTCTCGCTATTCCTGTTCATCTTCCGCAGAAATTGCAAACTGGGCCAAACAGGAGGTTAAAGGGACTGACTCTCCAAGTCGGGAGAGTGTTAGTAAAGCGTCTGGAATGTTGCACCCGAGTACCAGGGTACGAAAACTGAGACATATTTGAACACGTCTCCCAATCACATGGTTGATCATACTCTAGGTTCCACATGCATGTTTTAGCTGAAGGAAGAATACCTTAAACCTGGGTACTTGAAACCCGTGGAATGGGTACCATGCAATATGACTTCAAAGGGTCTTCATTTGCTCACCGAACCTCTCCAATCCTATCACTGCTGCGTTTATGCCCCTGTACACATGCTTGATTCTCTTTCAGAGACATAGCAATCCATAGGTTTTAAGATACTTACTAGTCAGGTACATTCTTAGGCGTTTAATATGCGGTGTTGAGTCCATTTCATTGAGCAAGGAGTAGCTCTTGTCTATTCCATATTTGGCTTAAGGAACTTTATCTGTGCTCATTTCAATCTCTGGTTTTATGCAGCACCCCAACTCACCTTTACCCTTAAGCAAGCATAAGTTGGTTTTCTAAATTTGAGACCCTGTTCTGTTCTGTAATTCAGTTCCTGTGTAGCCAAGTTTACATTCCGTGTATTACTGATATCTTATGATGTTTCTTTTTCTGTGTGACTTACTTCAGTTAGAATCATCATACCTGAATCCACTCATTGTGCTGCTAAGGGCCTGATGACACAGATTTCATTGCTGAGTGATATTGCTTTGTAAGTAAATACCACAACTTCTTTATCCATTTTTCACTTTCTGCGATGTTGAACTTGTACTGTAAACGAGGTTCTTGTAAACAGAGCCGTTCCAAATTTTGGGGTGGCTGTGTCTTTTTGATTTTAATTTCCCTAAGCTATAGGACCATAAGTTGCAGTGCCCTAGGCTCTGTTGCTTTGTTTTTTAGATGTTTCAGGAAACACCATACACTTCTCCCGAGTGTCTGTTGGCAATTTACATCCCGCCCATCAGCATAACAAAGCTCCCAGTTCTCCATGGCCTGTCCTGCCTTTCTGGATTTTACACTTTTTTCAGATGGCCCTTTTGACCAGAGGGATGTGAGACTTCATTGTAGTGCAGATTTCCTTTGCAAGTTTGCTTGGTTGGCCAAAAAGGGCGTATGCGTTTTTTCCTGAATATATTCAGGAAAAAACGCATACGCCCTTTTTGGCCAAGTGCATCATTGTGGACGTTCTGCCTCTTTTCCTATGCTTTCAATGCAATTCCAGTCTACCTCCTGAAATCGGTTTCCTGCAATTCTGCCCCGCTTTCAAGTCCTCTTGGCAGGCTTACTTCAGTATATTTTTGGACGATAGCTGTCATTTATAACTCTGCAGGTTTGTGAATTACAGTGCCCCTGAGCTCCTTTCTTCAACTCGCTTTCTTGTGAGCTGGCCGCAACACCGCAGGATGGCATCAGGCCCTTATCTGGTTCCGGCACGGCACGCTGAGCCTTTGGTTATTTCCTCTTCCTGGTGGGAAATGAGAGTTAAATTTGCCCGTCCAGACACCTCCAGCTAGTCTCTCATTGGTTCTCGCTATTCCTGTTCATCTTCCGCAGAAATTGCAAACTGGGCCAAACAGGAGGTTAAAGGCGCTGACTCTCCAAGTCGGGAGAGTGTTAGTAAAGCGTCTGGAATGTTGCACCCGAGTACCAGGGTACGAAAACTGAGACATATTTGAACACGTCTCCCGTTCACATGGTTGATCATACTCTGGGTTCCACATGCATGTTTTAGTTGAAGGAAGAATACCTAAAACCTGGGTAGTTGAAACCCGTGGAATGGGTACCATGCAATATGACTTCAAAGGGTCTTCATTTGCTCACCGAACCTCTCCAATCCTATCACTGCTGCGTTTATGCCCCTGTACACATGCTTGATTCTCTTTCGGAGACATAGCAATCCATAGGTTTTAAGATACTTACTAGTCAGGTACATTCTTAGGCGTTTAATATGCGGTGTTGAGTCCATTTCGTTGAGCAAGGAGTAGCTCTTGTCTATTCCATATTTGGCTTAAGGAACTTTATCTGTGCTCATTTCAATCTCTGGTTTTATGCAGCACCCCAACTCACCTTTCCCCTTAAGCAAGCATAAGTTGGTTTTCTAAATTTGAGACCCTGTTCTGTTTTGGAATGCAGTTCCTCTGTAGCCAAGTTTACATTCCGTGTATTACTGATATCTTATGATGTTTCTTTTTCTGTGTGACTAATTTCAGTTAGAATCATCGTACCTGAATCCACTCATTATGCTGCTACGGGCCTGATGACATAGATTTCATTGCTGAGTGATACTGCATTGTACGTAAGTACCACAAGTTCTTTATCCATTTTTCACTTTCTGTGATATTGAACTTGTACTGTAAACGAGGTTCTTGTAAACAGAGGCGTCCCAAACTTTGGGGTGGCTGTGTCTTTTTGATTTTAATTTCCCTAAGCTATAGGACCATAAGTGGAAGTGCCCTAGGCTCTGTTGCTTTGTTTTTTAGATGTTTCAGGAAACACCATACACTTCTCCTGAGTGTCTGTTGGCAATTTACATCCCGCCCATCAGCATAACAAGGCTCCCAGTTCTCCATGGCCTGTCCTGCCTTTTTGGATTTTACACTTTTTTCAGATGGCCCTTTTGACCGGGGGGAAGTGAGACTTCATTGTAGTGCAGATTTCCTTTGCAAGTTTGCTTGGTTGTCCAAAAAGGGCGTATGCGTTTTTTCCTGAATATATTCAGGAAAAAACGCATACGCCCTTTTTGGCCAAGTGCATCATTGTGGACGTTCTGCCTCTTTTCCTATGCTTTCAATGCAATTCCAGTCTACCTCCTGAAATCGGTTTCCTGCAATTCTGCCCCGCTTTCAAGTCCTCTTGGCAGCCTTACTTCAGTATATTTTTGGACGATAGCTGTCATTTATAACTCTGCAGGTTTGTGAATTACAGTGCCCCTGAGCTCCTTTCTTCAACTCGCTTTCTTGTGACCTGGCCGCAACACCGCAGGATGTCTTCAGGCCCTAATCTGGTTCTGGCACGGCACGCTGAGCCTTTGGTTAATTCCTCTTCCTGGTGGGAAATGAGAGTTAAATTTTCCCATCCAGACACCTCCAGCTAGTCTCTCATTGATTCTCGCTGTTCCTGTTCATCTTCCGCAGAAATTGCAAACTGGGCCAAACAGGAGGTTAAAGGGACTGACTCTCCAAGTGGAGAGAGTGTTAGTAAGCATCTGGAATGTTGCACCTGAGTACCAGGGTACGAAAACTGAGACATATTTGAACACGTCTCCCGTTCACACGGATGATCATACTCTAGGTTCCACATGCATGTTTTAGCTGAAGGAAGAATACCTTAAACCTGGGTAGTTGAAACCCGTGGAATGGGTACCATGCAATATGACTTCAAAGGGTCTTCATTTGCTCACGAACCTCTCCAGTCCTATCACTGCTGCGTTTATGCCCCTGTACACATGCTTGATTCTCTTTCGGAGACATAGCAATCCATAGGTTTTAAGATACTTACTAGTCAGGTACATTCTTAGGCGTTTAATATGCGGTGTTGAGTCCATTTCGTTGAGCAAGGAGTAGCTCTTGTCTATTCCATATTTGGCTTAAGGAACTTTATCTGTGCTCATTTCAATCTCTGGTTTTATGCAGCACCCCAACTCACCTTTCCCCTTAAGCAAGCATAAGTTGCTTTTTCTAAATTTGAGACCCTGTTCTGTTCTGTAATTCAGTTCCTGTGTAGCCAAGTTTACATTCCGTGTATTACTGATATCTTATGATGTTTCTTTTTCTGTGTGACTTATTTCAGTTAGAAAAATCATACCTGAATCCACTCATTGTGCTGCTAAGGGCCTGATGACATAGATTTCATTGCTGAGTGATATTGCTTTGTAAGTAAATACCACAACTTCTTTATCCATTTTACACTTTCTGTGATGTTGAACTTGTACTGTAAACGAGGTTCTTGTAAACAGAGGCGTCCCAAACTTTGGGGTGGCTGTGTCTTTTTGATTTTAATTTCCCTAAGCTATAGGACCATAAGTGGAAGTGCCCTAGGCTCTGTTGCTTTGTTTTTTCGATGTTTCAGGAAACACCATACACTTCTCCCGAGTGTCTGTTGGCAATTTACATCCCGCCCATCAGCATAACAAGGCTCCCAGTTCTCCATGGCCTGTCCTGCCTTTCTGGATTTTACACTTTTTACAGATGGCCCTTTTGACCGGGGGGAAGTGAGACTTCATTGTAGTGCAGATTTCCTTTGCAAGCTTGCTTGGTTGGCCAAAAAGGGCGTATGCGTTTTTTCCTGAATATATTCAGGAAAAAACGCATACGCCCTTTTTGGCCAAGTGCATCATTGTGGACATTCTGCCTCTTTTCCTATGCTTTCAATGCAATTCCAGTCTACCTCCTGAAATCGGTTTCCTGCAATGCTGCCCCGCTTTCAAGTCCTCTTGGCAGCCTTACTTCAGTCTATTTTTGGACGATAGCTGTCATTTATAACTCTGCAGGTTTGTGAGTTACAGTGCCCCTGAGCTCCTTTCTTCAACTCGTTTTCTTGTGAGCTGGCTGCAACACCGCTGGATGGCTTCAGGCCCTAATCTGGTTCCGGCACGGCATGCTGAGCCTTTGGTTATTTCCTCTTTCTGGTGGGAAATGAGAGTTAAATTTGCCCGTCCAGACACCTCCAGCTAGTCTCTCATTGGTTCTCCCTATTCCTGTTCATCTTCCGCAGAAATTGCAAATGGGGCCAAACAGGAGGTTAAAGGGACTGACTCTCCAAGTGGGGAGAGTGTTAGTAAAGCGTCTGGAATGTTGCACCCGAGTACCAGGGGAGGAAAACTGAGACATATTTGAACACGTCTCCCATTCACACGGTTGATCATACTCTGGGTTCCACATGCATGTATTAGCTGAAGGAAGAATACCTTAAACCTGGAGAGTTGAGACCCGTGTAATGGGTACCATGCAATATGACTTCAAAGGGTCTTCATTTGCTCACCGAACCTCTCCAATCCTATCACTGTTGCGTTTATGCCCCTGTACACACGCTTGATTCTCTTTTGGAGACATAGCAATCCATAGGTTTTAAGATACTTACTAGTCAGGTACATTCTTAGGCGTTTAATATGGGGTGTTGAGTCCATTTCGTTGAGCAAGGAGTAGCTCTTGTCTGTTCCATATTTGGCTTAAGGAACTTTATCTGTGCTCATTTCAATCTCTGGTTTTATGCAGCACCCCAACTCACCTTCCCCCTTAAGCAAGCATAAGTTGGTTTTCTAAACTTGAGACACTGTTCTGTTTTGTAATTCAGTTCATGTGTAGCCAATTTCACATTCTGTGTATTAGTGATACCTTATGATGTTTCTTTTCTGTGTGACTTATTTCAGTTCGAATCATCATACCTGAATCCACTCATTATGCTGCTACGGGCCTGATGACATAGATTTCATTGCTGAGTGATATTGCATTGTACGTAAGTACCACAAGTTCTTTATCCATTTTTCACTTTCTGTGATATTGAACTTGTACTGTAAACGAGGTTCTTGTAAACAGAGCTGTCCCAAACTTTGGGGTGGCTGTGTCTTTTTGATTCTAATTTCCCTAAGCTATAGGACCATAAGTGGAAGTGCCCTAGGTTCTGTTGCTTTGTTTTTTAGATGTTTCAGGAAACACCATACACTTCTCCAGAGTGGCTGTTGGCTATTTACATCCCGCCCATCAGCATAAGAAGGCTCCCAGTTCTCCATGGCCTGTCGTGCCTTTATGGATTTTACACTTTTTTCAGATGGCCCTTTTGACCAGGTGGAAATGAGACTTCATTGTAGTGCAGATTTCCTTTGCAAGCTTGCTTGGTTGGCCAAAAAGTGCGTATGCGTTTTTTCCTGAATATATTCAGGAAAAAACGCATACGCCCTTTTTGGCCTAGTGCATCATTGTCGAGTTTCTGACTCTCTTCATATGCTTTCAATGCAATTCCAGTCTACCTCCTGAAATCGGTTTCCTGCAATTCTGCCTTGCTTTCAATGCCTCTTCATAGCCTTACCTCAATATATTTTTTAAAAATAGTTGGCCTTTATAACTCTGCAGGTTTTTGAATTGCAGTGGCCCTTAGCTCCATTTTTTAGCTCTTATTTTTGTGGTCTTGCCCCATAACCACAGGATTCCTTGAAGCCCTATTTTTCTTCTGGGGCACCTGCTGTGCCTTTGGTTAATTCTTCTTACTGATGTGATATTAGAGTGACATGTGCCCATTGAAACCGCTACAGCTAGTTTCTCACTGGTTCCCCCTATTCCCATTCATCCTCTGCACTAACTGCAGACTGTGCGATACCAGAACTTAAAGGCATTGACTCCATGTGGGGATGTTGTTAGTAAAGCGGCTGGAATGTCGATCCGGAGCCCCAGGAGAGGAAAAATGAGGTGCGTTTTAGAAACCTTTCCCGATCATATGGTATACCAGTCGCTGGGTTTCCCAAGCATGGTTTAGCTGTAGGAAGATTCCCTTCAACCTGGAGTGTTGGGACCCTTGGACTGAGTAGCATGAAGTATTGCATTAAACTTTCGGCAGTTGCTCACCAAAGCTCACCAATCCTGTCAGCCCCAAGTGTCCAGCCTTATGTCTTATCCAGCTGTGGGTTTATATGTGGTCAATCCAGGTTGCATCACAGCCCCTGAGCGAATTTTGTAAGAATTTTTCTCTCTTTCATTGTTTCAGCGTTTTGTTTTTAAAATTTATTTCTATAATGGGGTTTAGCTCCTTTTCACTGCTGTGTTTGTGCCGCTCTGCACACACTTGATTCCCTTATGGAGATATATCAATACATGGGATTTAAGATTCTTATTCCTCAGATATATTTCTCTGCGGTGTATAGGGTGTGTTGAGGCCTGTTCATTGAGCAAGGTGTAGATCTTGTCTAATACCTATTTGGTTTATTGAACGGTATCTGTGCTAATTTCAAACTCTGGTTTTATGCATCACCCCACCTCTCCTTTCCCCTTAAGCTGACATAAGTGTGTTTTCTAAATGTGAGACACTGTTCTGTTCTGTAATTCATTTCTTGTGCAGCCATATTTACCCTCCCTCTATAAGTGATATCTTATGATATGTTTCTTTTTCTGTTTGACTTATTTCAAGTAGTATTATCGGACCTAAATCCACTCTTTATCCTTCTACTAGCCTTATTACATTGATTTCATGGTGAAGAGATATTCCATTGTACATAAGTACCACATCTTCTTTATCCATTGTTCTCTTTCCTGGGATATTTAAGGTGTACTGAAGTTGAGGTTCTTGTAAACAGAGTAGCCCTAAACTGTGGTGTGCTTGTGTCTTGTTGATTTTTAGACTTCCCTAGATATACTCCCATGATTGGAAGAGTCCTATGCTCTGTAGCTCTGTTTTTTAGATGATTTAGGAACCACCATACACTTCTCCAGAGTGGCTCTCGGCAGTTCACACACTGCCCATCAGCGTATAAAGGCTCCCTGTTCTCCATGGCCTGTCCTGCATTTCTGGTTTTTACAATTTTTTAGGATGGCCCTTTTGACCGGTGGGAAGTGAGACTTCTTTGTTGTGCACATTTGCATTGCTTGCTTGCTTCGTTGCCCATAAAGTGCGTATGCGTTTTTTCCTGGATATAATCAGGAAAAAACGCATACGCCCTTTTGGGCCAACTGCATCATTGTCGAAATTCTGCCGCTTTTCATGTGCGTTAAAGACAAGTCTAATCTATCTCTTGAAATCTGTTTCTTGCAATTCTGTCTTGCATTCAGATCCTCTTCTTTGCCTTACCTCAACATATTTTTGGACGTTAGTTTTCATTTATAACTCTGCAGGTTTGTGAATTGCAGTGACCCTGAGCTCCATTTTTTAAGTTGCTCTTTTGTGAGCTGGCCTCAAACCCGCAGGATTGCTTCAGGCCCTATTTTGGCTCCGGCGAGGCAGGCTGAGCCTTTCTTTAATTCTTATTCTTAATGGGAAATTAGAGTGATATGTGCCCGTCCAAACCCCTACAACTCTTTTCTCATTGGTTCCCCCTCTTCCCGTTCATCCTCCTCACAATTTGCAAAATGTGTGAAACAGAAGTTTAAATGTGCTGATTCTCCAAGTGGGGAGATTCTAAGTAGCGTGGCTGGAATGGTGAACAGGAGCACCAGGAGAGGATAAATGAGGTGCATTTTAGACACAACTCCCGATCACATGGTGTACAGTCCTCTGGGTTTTCCATGCATGTTTTAGCTGTAGGAAGATCCCTTGAACCTGCAGATTTGGGACCCATTGAATGGGTACCAGGTAGTATTACTTTAAAGGGTGTGCATTTCCTCACCCAACCTCACATTTCTCTTAGCGCAAACAGTTTCCAGCCTTATGTCTCATCCTGCTGTGGGTCTAGATGTGTTCAATCCATGTTGCATCACCGTCCCTGAGGAAAAGTTGTAAGAGGTTTTCTCTGTCTCTCTGTCGTTTATTTTTTTCAATTTATTACTATATTGGTTACAGCTGATTTTCAAAGCTCTGTTTCTTGCTGCTGTACATCCACTTGATTCGCGTACAGAGAGACATCAATAAATTCTTTTTCAGATTCTTACCAGTCGTATATAGTCTTTTCCGGTGACTTGAGTGTGCTGAGTGCAGTTCTTTTAGCTACCGTGTAGGCCTTGTTGATTATCAGTTTGGTATTTGGAATGGTATCTTTGCTAATTTCAACCTCCTGGATGATGCCTCACCCCTCCCCACCTTTCCCGTTTAGCAGCCTTATGCGTGTTTTCTACATATTTGACTATGTTTTTGTTTTGTAATTTATTTCATGTGTAGCCATTTTGGATTCCACCTTTAAGTGATATCTTATGATATGTGTCTTTTTCTTTTTGAATTCTGTCACTTAGAATGATCATACGTAACTCCTCCGGAGTTGTTACAACTGGCCATATTTCATTGATTTCCAGGCTGAATAATATTCCACTCTACCTAAGTACCACATCTCTATCCATTTTTTCCCTCCAGAGACATTTAAGTTATATCCTAGTCGAGGATCTTTTAAACAGAGAGGGGGTAAACATTGGGGTGCCTGTGTCCTCTCGATTTTTGTTTTTCCCAAGATATACGCCCATGAGTGCAAGTGCCCTATGCTCTGTAGCTCATTTTTTAGATGCTTTAGTAAACACAATACACTTCTCCAGAATGGCCGTTGGCAATATACATTTCCACTATAAGTCTCACAGGGCTCCCTCTTCTCGTTGCCCTGTCCTGCATTTCTGTTGTTTACGCTTTATGAGGATGGCTCTTCTGACTGATGCGAAGTGATATCTTTTGTAGTATTGACTTCCAGTGCCCACCTGTTTGGTTGGCTAAAAAAGTGTATGCCCTTTTCTTGAATATATACAGAAAAGAACGCATACACCCTTTTTGGCCAACTGCAATGTTGGCAATGTTCAGCTCCTTTTCTTGTGCTTAATGGCGAGTCCTTTCTACCTCCTCAAATCCCTTTCCTGCCATTCTCCCTTGCTTACAAGTCCTTTTCTCTGACTTTCCTCAAGACATTTTTCAGTGATGGATATTTTCAACTCTGCAGTTTTGTGAATTTTACTGCCCCTGAGTTCCATTGTTCAACTCGTGTTTATGGGAACTGGCCACAAAGCAGCGGGATTTCCTCAAGCCCTATACTGTTTCCATGGGCAACCCTAGCCTTTGGTCAATTCGTCTTCCTGATTGGAAATTAGAGTGACATTTGCCTGTCTGAACACCTAGGACTTGTCTCTCATTGTTCCTCATCCTTCCGCTTCATCCTCTGGACAAATTCCAAACTGTACGCAACAGGATGTTGACAGTGCTGACATCTCCAAGTGGGGAGACTGTTAGTAAAGACGCTGGAGGGGTGAACCCGAGCACCAGGAGATGAGGAGATGAGATGCCTTTTCCAAACTCTTCCCGATCAGACGGTATACCATCCTCTGGGTGTGACAGACATGTTTTAGCAGTAGGAAGAGTCCCATTCATGTAAGGAGAACACCAGGGCTTTTTCAAAATCAGTGTCTCCCCGAAACCCAAACTGGGGAAGTTTTTAAGCTACGGCTACACATATGTTCATTAAGGGCCTTGGGGAGTAGGCAGAGTCCAAACTTTAGATGATTGAAGTCTTCAGGGTCAGAAGCACTCACCACCAGCTTCCCTTAGGCTACACTTTAACTGTCATTGATAGATGATGTCAATAAAAATATCTATTCTTTTTCAGATTATTTCCCCTTATAGGTTATTGCAAAATGTTGAGTGTAGTTCCCTGTGCTATACAGTAGTTCCTTGTTGATGATCTATTTTATACATAGCAGTGTGTATGTGTTCATTCCAAACTGTTAATTTATCCCTCCTCCCACCTTTCCCCTTTGGTAATAATAAATTATAAGATTTTATACTTCTCAGAAATGGGGGAGCTGAAAGAGAGGTATCATTTTCAATGGAAAAGCATTTAAAACAAGATTGAAGGTTTAACCAAGATTATTAGCTGTACATCCTTGGAAAGAAATCACTTCGTTTCTCTAATATTGACCTGACAAATAAGACAAACCTTTTCACTGAACTTGCTTATAAAAAGTGATGGAAATATCAAATGGAAGTGTTAAAAACATCTTATTTTACCCGAGCCTTATACACTGTTCTATGTTAACTACAGTTTGGCTCACACATCTGTTCATTGAGGTTACAATAGTCTCAATTTCTGTTATTGATCCTCCAGAGTGGACCCCAACAAGTGTCCCCCTGCCCAGTGTCATTGGGGCCAAGAGATCGAGACTGAGTTTGGTTCACAAGCAAAGGAAACTTTATATTTTGATCAGAGAATGGAGAGGTGAGAACATGCACTACCCCGTGGGCTGTGGGCTGGGCTGCTGTGTAGAGATCCTGTCAGAGTCAGTGGAGGGAGGGAGGCGGCGGAGCTCTCGAGGGCTGGGTTGGCTGTAGCTCAGGCTCTATATTGTGGAGTCTGCACTGGGCCCCAGGAGCTGAGGTGTCGACCCAGCCATTCTGCACTAGGAAATCTGGTCTGAAGTGCCGGGTGTGGAACCTCTGCATGCGGGACCCTAGGAGCACGTGAAATTAGACAAAGCACAAAGGATAAAAAAGGTTAGACTTGACTTTATTGCCCAGATTCTATTTTTATCTCCCAGGGATTTTTAATGGGCTTTGCTGGGGACAAACCCCTCCTCTGCCTTTTGTCCCGTTCCTCATTCTTGGAGTGCTGAGGGTGCAGACCCTTCTTCTGTAACTGCTGAGTGCTGAGTTGGGAGCCCTCATACCCTGGGGCGAGGGTCAGAGCTTCTCCCCAGCAGCCTCCCGGTGACGTTGATTGTCCCCAGGACCCCTGCCTCCCTGCTCGTCCACCTGAGCACCAGCATTGGAAGTGTTATAGATTCTAATGACCTTTAAGGGTCCAGGAAAGAGATGTGCAGAGACGCTGTGGGGGCCGGTTTCACCCCGCCCCACATTTGTTCGGCCACCTTAGGCTGACCGTCTCTGCCAGCCTAGATGCTCTGACCAGTAGTCTGCGCTTTCTTCAGTTAGGCCCCTGAATTAACGTACAAACAGCACCAGGTGTCAGAGCCCTGCCCGCTCAACTCCCAGACAGTCCAGGGTCAGTGGTGATCAAGGACCATGATGGCTACTGAGTCAACAGCCTTTTGAAGTAAACAGGAGTCCAGCCGGTCTTATTGGCCACCATCATCATGGTGTCTGTAGGCTTTTCTATGGTGACAGTGTGGTATACTGTTCCCCCGCCAAGATTATTAGCTCCCCTCTGGGTGCAGTAAGTCCTGCAAGCAGTAGTCTACTCTTTTGGGACACACTCTTGTTGTTTTATGAGAGAAACTCCAGGTCAAGTGATGTTCACACGAGTCGTCATGGTGCCCTGTTGCCCCCGGTTATCTCTCTGGATGTTGGAGTTGGAGGGCCTCCTCACTCGAGGTCGGTGTGCCCACGGAGCGAACCCTGCAACTTCAGGGCATGGTTGGTGGTTAGGATCACCACGTGGGGTCCTTTTCCCTTAGGAGGGAGGTGGCCTTTTGGGCTGCTGATTTCCAGGTTTTTAGATACCACCAGTATCTTGGCCAGATGTGGCAGTGGGCCAAGCCCCTTAGTGACCGTAGTTTATCCTACCTGGATGGCATTCTTGCATTGTTCCATTTCAAGTGGTCCCAGTTTTTGCACTAATTCTCCAATGGCGATTCACCTTTCACCGGGAATGTAAAGGTCAAAGGGTTTAGCTAAATTAGGGAGTTCCAGGGCAAGGGTCTGAATTGACTGCTCTTTCCATTCTTGAAAGGCCACTTCTGGATTCTATTCAAAAGGATCATCATCTTTTCCTTTCAGTGTTTCATATAGAGGCCCAGCTAGTAGACTGTAGCTAGGGATCCAGAAGCAGCAAACCCTGGCCTCCCCAGGAACCCCTAAGCTGTCTTCTAGTTTTAGAAAGGGGTAAGGCTGAAAATGGTTTCTTCCCTTTCCTGGGATGGGCTTCTCTGACCTTCTGTGAGAATGAAGCCCAGGCAGGTCACCGCAGTCTGTGATATTTGAGCTTTTTCTTGGACAACTTCTATCCTTTATTGGCTTGGTAGTTCAGAGGCCTCCTTAGTAGGGCTGGTGATCAGAATGTCGTCTGCATATTGAAGGAGGGTTTCCTTTTCCAGAGGTAGAACTTTTAGGTCTTTAGCTAAGCTTTCCCCAAAGATGGTGTGGGAATTTTAGCACCCTTGGGGCCAGACGGCCCGGAAGTATTGTTTTAGTTGTATGTTGAGTCCTGCCACTCACAAGCCAAAATTTCTTGTGACTCTGGGACTAATGGAATACAAAAGAAGGCATCATTGAAGACTAATACAGAATACCATGTCCTGGTGGTTGGTAGAATGACCAGCAGGGTGTAGGAATTAGGAGCAACTGGAGGTATATCCTCGGTGGCTTCACTGACTGTCCTGACATCATTTACCAGGTCCCCAGCAGCCCATGGGGCTCTCGTGGTCAGACCAATCCCAGAATATGGAGCTCACCTGGGCAGGTACCCCACCCCCACCCCAGCCCACGGGGCTCTCGTGGTCAGGCCCCTCCCAGGATACAGAGCTACCCTTGCAGGTACCGTGGCAGGGCTGGGCACACAGGAACCGTGCACATAGCCCTCATTGCAGAGCACCCCCAGCTCACCTGTCGCTCAGAGCTGACACAGAGCACCTCAGAGCAGGACTTGAACTAACAAACAGCAGCTGCGACAGGTCTGTGACCCTGGGCATCACTCCGTGAGGCCTCCCACCACCTGGTCTTCCAGAGACTTCCACTGCACCCGGGGCACCAGGCCTCTGTCTCCAACCACCACCCACCCCTCCTCTCCCTGACTCCTGGGTTCCTCTCATTAGGAGAGGGTTTTCTTGAAGTTGTCTCCCACTCATGGGCCAGATAAAATGATTAGAAAACAAGCCAAAGCTGCAGCCCCTTGTCTATCCTGACTCTCAGGAGCCCACACCTGTTCCTTGGACCTGGCCGGTTCAGCAAGTTCCATTTTCTGCAACTGTGAGCCCCTGAGGGGTGATGATTGGCTGACCTGGGCAGCCTTACCGTGCCGGCCAGCCCTCCCCAGGTGTGCCTGGGTTGAGATCAATATAAATACCACTCCAGGCAGCAAGAGCCCCTGCAGCCGTGCCTGACGCCATTTTCTCTGCCCTGTCAGCAGTCTCGGGGCTGGGCTGGTGGGAGGGAGTGAGAGGCCACGGCTTTGTGGGTGGCCCAGTGTGAGTGGGGCTCTGCTGGACTTTCTGCAGCAGTTGCCAGGCTGCCACCTGCTAAAGAAGAGGATGTGTCACCCATACCTGCTGCTGGAATTTCTCCCTGGGCAGAGGTGAGGAAGGAAAAAAGCAGTGGGGGCAGGGACAGGACGGGTATCTCAGGCAGGGAAATGGAAATCTTCCAGAAGAGCACCCAGGGCCAGGACCATCCTGGCTGGCCTGCAGGCACCAAGTCGGCTGGCATGCTGTCACTCGTGTGGCTCTATGGCCCTTCCTCTAGGCTTTCAAGTCCTTGTATATATTCAGGTGTTTTACCTGGGACGGGTGGGAATAGTTCAGCAGCAACTGGCCTGGGGCTCAGCTCACGTTTACTCACAGATGCCTCAGCACGGTGCCCCAGCTTTGCAATGAGGACGCTTGTTGCGTGGGGGCTGCTGGCTGAATGGGAGACGATTCCCCACCACTGACCAACTTCAGAATTGTTTACAACTGGAGCAAGTGCCCTGATATGGTTTTCCTCTGTGTAACTGGTGGGTTCTGTGTTTTTTTTCTCTTTTTCGTTTTTGGTTCAAGGTAGATTTTATTCCTCTTTTTTGTATTTACAGATATAAGCATGGAAATAATTTATTCATATAAATACATGTATGTGCAGGGAATAATTGTTTTTTCTGTTTTATTTTTTAAATTTTACTTCTTTTTAATTTTGAATTTTATTTTATATTTTTATACAGCAGGTTCTTATTGGTTATCTATTTTATACATATAAATGTATACATGCCAATCCCAGTCTCTCAACTCCTCCCACCACCACCCCCCCAACAGCTTTCCCCCCTTGTTGTCCATACGTTTGTTGTCTACATCTGTTGCTCTATTTATGCCTTGCAAAATGGTTAATCTGTACAGTTTTTCTAGGTTCCACATATATGCATGAATATACAAGATTTGTTTTTCTCTTTCTGACTTACTTCACTCTGTATGACAGTCTCTAGATCCATCGACGTCTCTACAAATGACCCAATTTCATTCCTTTTCATGGCTTAGTAATATTCCATTTTATATATGTACCACAGCTTTATGCATTCGTCTGTCTGTGGGCATTTAGGTTGCTTCCATTACCTCGATATTGTAAATAGTGATGCAATGAACATTGCGGTGAATGACTCTTTTTGATTTATGGTTTTGTCTGGGTATATGTCCAGTACTGGGATTGCTGTATCATATGGTAATTCTATTGTTAGTTTCTTAAGAAATTCCATATTGTTCTCCATAATGACTGTATCAATTTATATTCCCAACAATAGTGGAAGAGGGCTCCTTTTCTCCACACCCTTTCCAGCATTTTTTGTTTGTAGATTTTCAATGATGCCTATTCTACCAGGTGTGAGGTGATACCTCATTGTTGAATCCATTTCGTTGAGCAAGGGGTAGCTCTTGTCTATTACATATTTGGCTTATGGAACGGTATCTGTGCTAATTTCAAACTCTGCTTTTATGCAGCACCCCAACTCACCTTCCCCCTTAAGCAGGCATAAGTTGGTTTTCTAAACTTGGGACCCTGTTCTGTTTTGTAATTCAGTTCATGTGTAGCCAAGTTCACATTCCGTGTATTAGTGATACCTTATGATGTTTCTTTTTCTGTGTGACTTATTTCACTTAGAATCATCGTGCCTCAATGCACTCATTATGCTGGTACGGGCCTGGTGACATAGATTTCATTGCTGAGTGGTATTCTGTTCTACAGAAGTACCGCAACTTCTTTATCCATTATTTGCTCTCTGGGATATTTAACTTGTGCCGTAGAAGAGATTTCTGTAAAAAGAGCCATCCCAAATTTTGGGGTTGCTGTGTCTTTTTGATATTAATTTCCCTAAGCTATAGGACCATAAGTGGAAGTGCCCTAGGCTCTGTTGCTTTGTTTTTTAGATGTTTCAGGAAACACCATACACATCTCCCGAGTGTCTGTTGGCAATTTACATCCCGCCCATCAGCATAACAAGGCTCCCAGTTCTCCATGGCCTGTCCTGCCTTTCTGGGTTTTACACTTTTTTCAGATGGCCCTTTTGACCGGGGGGAAGTGAGACTTCATTATAGTGCAGATTTCCTTTGCAAGCTTGCTTGGTTGGCCAAAAAGGGCGTATGCGTTTTTTCCTGAATATATTCAGGAAAAAACGCATACGCCCTTTTGGCAAAGTGCATCATTGTGGACGTTCTGCCTCTTTTCCTATGCTTTCAATGCAATTCCAGTCTACCTCCTGAAATCGGTATCCTGCAATTCTGCCCCGCTTTCAAGTTCTCTTGGCAGCCTTACTTCAGTATATTTTTGGACGATAGCTGTCATTTATAACTCTGCAGGTTTGTGAATTACAGAGACCCTGAGCTCCTTTCTTCAACTCGCTTTCTTTTGAGCTGGCCGCAACACCGCAGGATGGCTTCAGGCCCTAATATGGTTCCGGCACGGCATGCTGAGCCTTTGGTTATTTCCTCTTCCTGGTGGGAAATGAGAGTTAAATTTGCCCGTCCAGACACCTCCAGCTAGTCTCTCATTCGTTCTCCCTATTCCTGTTCATCTTCCGCAGAAATTGCGCACTGGGCCAAACAGGAGGTTAAAGGCACTGACTCTCCAAGTGGGGAGAGTGTTAGTAAAGATCTGGAATGTTGCACCCGAGTACCAGGGTACGAAAACTGAGACATATTTGAACACGTCTCCCGTTCACATGGTTGATCATACTTGGGTTCCACATGCATGTTTTAGCTGAAGGAAGAATACCTTAAACCTGGAGAGTTAAGACCCGTGTAATGGGTACCATGCAATATGACTTCAAAGGGTCTTCATTTGCTCACCAAACCTCTCCAATCCTATCACTGCTGCGTTTATGCCCCTTACACATGCTTGATTCTCTTTCGGAGACATAGCAATCCATAGGTTTTAAGATACTTACTAGTCAGGTACATTCTTAGGCGTTTAATATGCGGTGTTGAGTCCATTTCGTTGAGCAAGGAGTAGCTCTTGTCTATTCCATATTTGGCTTAAGGAACTTTATCTGTGCTCATTTCAATCTCTGGTTTTATGCAGCACCCCAACTCACCTTTCCCCTTAAGCAAGCATAAGTTGGTTTTCTAAATTTGAGACCCTGTTCTGTTCTGTAATTCAGTTCCTGTGTAGCCAAGTTTACATTCCGTGTATTACTGATATCTTATGATGTTTCTTTTTCTGTGTGACTTATTTCAGTTAGAATCATCATACCTGAATCCACTCATTGTGCTGCTAAGGGCCTGATGACACAGATTTCATTGCTGAGTGATATTGCTTTGTATGTAAATACCACAAATTCTTTATCCATTTTTCACTTTCTGCGATGTTGAACTTGTACTGTAAATGAGGTTCTTGTAAACAGAGGCGTCCCAAACTTTGGGGTGGCTGTGTCTTTTTGATTTTAATTTCCCTAAGCTATAGGACCATAAGTGGCAGTGCCCTAGGCTCTGTTGCTTTGTTTTTTAGATGTTTCAGGAAACACCATACACTTCTCCGGAGTGGTTGTTGGCAATTTACATCCCGCCCATCAGCATAACAAGGCTCCCAGTTCTCCATGGCCTGTCCTGCCTTTCTGGATTTTACACTTTTTTCAGATGGCCCTTTTGACCGGGGGGAAGTGAGACTTCATTGTAGTGCAGATTTCCTTTGCAAGCTTGCTTGGTTGGCCAAAAAGGGCGTATGCGTTTTTTCCTGAATATATTCAGGAAAAAACGCATACGCCCTTTTTGGCCAAGTGCATCATTGTGGACGTCCTGCCTCTTTTCCTATGCTTTCAATGCAATTCCAGTCTACCTCCTGAAATCGGTTTCCTGCAATTCTGCCCCGCTTTCAAGTCCTCTTGGCAGCCTTACTTCAGTCTATTTTTGGACGATAGCTGTCATTTATAACTCTGCATGTTTGTGAATTACAGTGCCCCTGAGCTCCTTTCTTCAACTTGCTTTCTTGTGAGCTGGCCGCAACACTGCAGGATGGCTTCAGGCCCAAATCTGGTTCTGGCACAGCACCCTGAGCCTTTGGTTATTTCCTCTTCCTGGTGGGAAATGAGAGTTAAATTTTCCCGTCCAGACACCTCCAGCTAGTCTCTCATTGGTTCTCGCTATTCCTGTTCATCTTCCGCAGAAATTGCAAACTGGGCCAAACAGGAGGTTAAAGGCGCTGACTCTCCAAGTCGGGAGAGTGTTAGTAAAGCGTCTGGAATGTTGCACCCGAGGACCAGGGGAGGAAAACTGAGACATATTTGAACACGTCTCCCAATCACATGGTTGATCATACTCTGGGTTCCACATGCAGGTTTTAGCTGAAGGAAGAATACCTTAAACCTGGAGAGTTGAGACCCGTGGAATGGGTACCATGCAATATGACTTCAAAGGGTCTTCATTTGCTCACCGCACTTCTCCAATCCTATCACTGCTGCGTTTATGCCCCTGTACACATGCTTGTTTCTCTTTTGGAGACATAGCAATCCATAGGTTTTAAGATACTTACTAGTCAGGTACATTCTTAGGCGTTTAATATGGGGTGTTGAGTCCATTTCGTTGAGCAAGGAGTAGCTCTTGTGTATTCCATATTTGGCTTAAGGACCTTTATCTGTGCTCATTTCAATCTCTGGTTTTATACAGAACCCCAACTCACCTTTCCCCTTAAGCAAGCATAAGTTGGTTTTCTAAATTTGAGACCCTGTTCTGTTTTGGAATGCAGTTCCTGTGTAGCCAAGTTTCCATTCCGTGTATTAGTGATATCTTATGATGTTTCTTTTTCTGTGTGACTTATTTCAGTTAGAATCATCGTACCTGAATCCACTCATTATGCTGCTACGGGCCTGATGACATAGATTTCATTGCTGAGTGATACTGCATTGTACGTAAGTACCACAAGTTCTTTATCCATTTTTCACTTTCTGTGATATTGAACTTGTACGGTAAACGGGGTTCTTGTAAACGGAGGCGTCCCAAATTTTGGGGTGGCTGTGTCTTTTTGATTTTAATTTCCCTAAGCTATAGGACCATAAGTGGAAGTGCCCTAGGCTCTGTTGCTTTGTTTTTTAGATGTTTCAGGAAACACCATACACTTCTCCCGAGTGTCTGTTGGCAATTTACATCCCGCCCATCAGCATAACAAGGCTCCCAGTTCTCCATGGCCTGTCCTGCCTTTCTGGATTTTACACTTTTTTCAGATGGCCCTTTTGACCGGGGGGAAGTGAGACTTCATTGTAGTGCAGATTTCCTTTGCAAGCTTGCTTGGTTGGCCAAAAAGGGCGTATGCGTTTTTTCCTGAATATATTCAGGATAAAACGCATACGCCCTTTTTGGCCAAGTGCATCATTGTGGACGTTCTGCCTCTTTTCCTATGCTTTCAATGCAATTCCAGTCTACCTCCTGAAATCGGTTTCCTGCAATTCTGCCCCGCTTTCAAGTCCTCTTGGCAGCCTTACTTCAGTCTATTTTTGGACGATAGCTGTCATTTATAACTCTGCAGGTTTGTGAATTACAGTGCCCCTGAGCTCCTTTCTTCAACTCGCTTTCTTGTGAGCTGGCCGCAACACCGCAGGATGGCTTCAGGCCCTAATCTGGTTCCGGCACGGCACGCTGAGCCTTTGGTTAATTCCTCTTCCGGGTGGGAAATGAGAGTTAAATTTGCCCGTCCAGACACCTCCAGCTAGTCTCTCATTGGTTCTCGCTATTCCTGTTCATCTTCCGCAGAAATTGCAAACTGGGCCAAACAGGAGGTTAAAGGTGCTGACTCTCCAAGTGGGGAGAGTGTTAGTAAAGCGTCTGGAATGTTGCACCCGAGTACCAGGGTACGAAAACTGAGACATATTTGAACACGTCTCCCGATCACATGGTTGATCATACTCTGGGTTCCACATGCATGTTTTAGCTGAAGGAAGAATACCTTAAACCTGGGTAGTTGAAACCCGTGGAATGGGTACCATGCAATATGACTTCAAAGGGTCTTCATTTGCTCACCGAACCTCTCCAATCCTATCACTGCTGCGTTTATGCCCCTGTACACATGCTTGATTCCCCTTCAGAGACATAGCAATCCATAGGTTTTAAGATACTTACTAGTCAGGTACATTCTTAGGCGTTTAATATGCGGTGTTGAGTCCATTTCGTTGAGCAAGGAGTAGCTCTTGTCTATTCCATATTTGGCTTAAGGAACTTTATCTGTGCTCATTTCAATCTCTGGTTTTATGCAGCACCCCAACTCACCTTTACCCTTAAGCAAGCATAAGTTGGTTTTCTAAATTTCAGACCCTGTTCTGTTCTGTAATTCAGTTCCTGTGTAGCCAAGTTTCCATTCCGTGTATTATTGATATCTTATGATGTTTCCTTTTCTGTGTGACTTATTTCAGTTAGAATCATCATACCTGAATCCACTCATTGTGCTGCTAAGGGCCTGATGACATAGATTTCATTGCTGAGTGATATTGCTTTGTAAGTAAATACCACAACTTCTTTATCCATTTTTCACTTTCTGCGATGTTGAACTTGTACTGTAAATGAGGTTCTTGTAAACAGAGCCGTTCCAAACTTTGGGGTGGCTGTGTCTTTTTGATTTTAATTTCCCTAAGCTATAGGACCATAAGTGGAAGTGCCCTAGGCTCTGTTGCTTTGTTTTTTAGATGTTTCAGGAAACACCATACACTTCTCCCGAGTGTCTGTTGGCAATTTACATCCCGCCCATCAGCATAACAAGGCTCCCAGTTCTCAATGGCCTGTTGCCTTTCTGGATTTTACACTTTTTTCAGATGGCCCTTTTGACTGGGGGGAAGTGAGACTTCATTGTAGTGCAGATTTCCTTTGCAAGCATGCTTGGTTGGCCAAAAAGGGCGTATGCGTTTTTTCCTGAATATATTCAGGAAAAAACGCATACGCCCTTTTTGGCCAAGTGCATCATTGTGGACGTTCTGCCTCTTTTCCTATGCTTTCAATGCAATTCCAGTCTACCTCCTGAAATCGGTTTCCTGCAATTCTGCCCCGCTTTCAAGTCCTCTTGGCAGCCTTACTTCAGTCTATTTTTGGACGATAGCTGTCATTTATAACTCTGCAGGTTTGTGAATTACAGTGCCCCTGAGCTCCTTTCTTCAACTCGCTTTCTTGTGAGCTGGCCGCAACACCGCAGGATGGCTTCAGGCCCTAATCTGGTTCCGGCACGGCACGCTGAGCCTTTGGTTAATTCCTCTTCCGGGTGGGAAATGAGAGTTAAATTTGCCCGTCCAGACACCTCCAGCTAGTCTCTCATTTGTTCTCGCTATTCCTGTTCATCTTCCGCAGAAATTGCAAACTGGGCCAAACAGGAGGTTAAAGGTGCTGACTCTCCAAGTGGGGAGAGTGTTAGTAAAGCGTCTGGAATGTTGCACCCGAGTACCAGGGTACGAAAACTGAGACATATTTGAACACGTCTCCCGATCACATGGTTGATCATACTCTGGGTTCCACATGCATGTTTTAGCTGAAGGAAGAATACCTTAAACCTGGGTAGTTGAAACCCGTGGAATGGGTACCATGCAATATGACTTCAAAGGGTCTTCATTTGCTCACCGAACCTCTCCAATCCTATCACTGCTGCGTTTATGCCCCTGTACACATGCTTGATTCCCCTTCAGAGACATAGCAATCCATAGGTTTTAAGATACTTACTAGTCAGGTACATTCTTAGGCGTTTAATATGCGGTGTTGAGTCCATTTCGTTGAGAAAGGAGTAGCTCTTGTCTATTCCATATTTGGCTTAAGGAACTTTATCTGTGCTCATTTCAATCTCTGGTTTTATGCAGCACCCCAACTCACCTTTACCCTTAAGCAAGCATAAGTTGGTTTTCTAAATTTGAGACCCTGTTCTGTTCTGTAATTCAGTTCCTGTGTAGCCAAGTTTCCATTCCGTGTATTATTGATATCTTATGATGTTTCCTTTTCTGTGTGACTTATTTCAGTTAGAATCATCATACCTGAATCCACTCATTGTGCTGCTAAGGGCCTGATGACATAGATTTCATTGCTGAGTGATATTGCTTTGTAAGTAAATACCACATCTTCTTTATCCATTTTTCACTTTCTGCGATGTTGAACTTGTACTGTAAATGAGGTTCTTGTAAACAGAGGCATCCCAAACTTTGGGGTGGCTGTGTCTTTTTGATTTTAATTTCCCTAAGCTATAGGACCATAAGTGGAAGTGCCCTAGGCTCTGTTGCTTTGTTTTTTAGATGTTTCAGGAAACACCATACACTTCTCCCGAGTGTCTGTTGGCAATTTACATCCCGCCCATCAGCATAACAAGGCTCCCAGTTCTCAATGGCCTGTTGCCTTTCTGGATTTTACACTTTTTTCAGATGGCCCTTTTGACTGGGGGGAAGTGAGACTTCATTGTAGTGCAGATTTCCTTTGCAAGCATGCTTGGTTGGCCAAAAAGGGCGTATGCGTTTTTTCCTGAATATATTCAGGAAAAAACGCATACGCCCTTTTTGGCCAAGTGCATCATTGTGGACGTTCTGCCTCTTTTCCTATGCTTTCAATGCAATTCCAGTCTACCTCCTGAAATCGGTTTCCTGCAATTCTGCCCCGCTTTCAAGTCCTCTTGGCAGCCTTACTTCAGTCTATTTTTGGACGATAGCTGTCATTTATAACTCTGCAGGTTTGTGAATTACAGTGCCCCTGAGCTCCTTTCTTCAACTCGCTTTCTTGTGAGCTGGCCGCAACACCGCAGGATGGCTTCAGGCCCTAATCTGGTTCCGGCCAGGCATGCTCAGCCTTTGGTTAATTCCTCTTCCTGGTGCGAAATGAGAGTTAAATTTGCCCGTCCAGACACCTCCAGCTAGCCTCTCATTGGTTCTCGCTATTCCTGTTCATCTTCCGCAGAAATTGCAAACTGGGCCAAACAGGAGGTTGAAGGGACTGACTCTCCAAGTGGGGAGAGTGTTAGTAAAGCGTCTGGAATGTTGCACCCGAGTACCAGGGTACGAAAACTGAGACATATTTGAACACGTCTCCCGATCACATGGTTGATCATACTCTGGGTTCCACATGCATGTTTTAGCTGAAGGAAGAATACCTTAAACCTGGGTAGTTGAAACCCGTGGAATGGGTAACATGCAATATGATTTCAAAGGGTCTTCATTTGCTCACCGAACCTCTCCAATCCTATCACTGCTGCGTTTTTGCCCCTGTACACATGCTTGATTCCCCTTCGGAGACATAGCAATCCATAGGTTTTAAGATACTTACTAGTCAGGTACATTCTTAGGCGTTTAATATGCGGTGTTGAGTCCATTTCGTTGAGCAAGGAGTAGCTCTTGTCTATTCCATATTTGGCTTAAGGAACTTTATCTGTGCTCATTTCAATCTCTGGTTTTATGCAGCACCCCAACTCACCTTTACCCTTAAGCAAGCATAAGTTGGTTTTCTAAATTTGAGACCCTGTTCTGTTTTGGAATGCAGTTCCTGTGTAGCCAAGTTTACATTCCGTGTATTAGTGATATCTTATGATGTTTCTTTTTCTGTGTGACTTATTTCAGTTAGAATCATCGTACCTGAATCAACTCATTATGCTACTACGGGCCTGATGACATAGATTTCATTGCTGAGTGATACTGCATTGTACGTAAGTACCACAAGTTCTTTATCCATTTTTCACTTTATGTGATATTGAACTTGTACGGTAAACGGGGTTCTTGTAAACGGAGGCGTCCCAAACTTTGGGGTGGCTGTGTCTTTTTGATTTTAATTTCCCTAAGCTATAGGACCATAAGTGGAAGTGCCCTAGGCTCTGTTGCTTTGTTTTTTAGATGTTTCAGGAAACACCATACACTTCTCCCGAGTGTCTGTTGGCAATTTACATCCCGCCCATCAGCATAACAAGGCTCCCAGTTCTCAATGGCCTGTTGCCTTTCTGGATTTTACACTTTTTTCAGATGGCCCTTTTGACCGGGGGGAAGTGAGACTTCATTGTAGTGCAGATTTCCTTTGCAAGCTTGCTTGGTTGGCCAAAAAGGGCGTATGCGTTTTTTCCTGAATATATTCAGGAAAAAACGCATACGCCCTTTTTGGCCAAGTGCATCATTGTGGACGTTCTGCCTCTTTTCCTATGCTTTCAATGCAATTCCAGTCTACCTCCTGAAATCGGTTTCCTGCAATTCTGCCCCGCTTTCAAGTCCTCTTGGCAGCCTTACTTCAGTCTATTTTTGGACGATAGCTGTCATTTATAACTCTGCAGGTTTGTGAATTACAGTGCC
This sequence comes from Delphinus delphis, assembly GCF_949987515.2. Taxonomy (NCBI): domain Eukaryota; kingdom Metazoa; phylum Chordata; class Mammalia; order Artiodactyla; family Delphinidae; genus Delphinus; species Delphinus delphis. Next base: position 469,155 of record NW_027192696.1, on the reverse strand, counting down.
CCTGAGCTCCTTTCTTCAACTCGCTTTCTTGTGAGCTGGCCGCAACACCGCAGGATGGCTTCAGGCCCTAATCTGGTTCCGGCCCGGCATGCTCAGCCTTTGGTTAATTCCTCTTCCTGGTGCGAAATGAGAGTTAAATTTGCCCGTCCAGACACCTCCAGCTAGCCTCTCATTGGTTCTCGCTATTCCTGTTCATCTTCCGCAGAAATTGCAAACTGGGCCAAACAGGAGGTTAAAGGGACTGACTCTCCAAGTAGGGAGAGTGTTAGTAAAGCGTCTGGAATGTTGCACCCGAGTACCAGGGGAGGAAAACTGAGACATATTTGAACACGTCTCCCGTTCACATGGTTGATCATACTCTGGGTTCCACATGCATGTTTAGCTGAAGGAAGAATACCTTAAACCTGGAGAGTTGAGACCCGTGTAATGGGTACCATGCAATATGACTTCAAAGGGTCTTCATTTGCTCACTGAACCTCTCCAATCCTATCACTGCTGCGTTTATACCCCTGTACACACGCTTGATTCTCTTTTGGAGACATAGCAATCCATAGGTTTTAAGATACTTACTAGTCAGGTACATTCTTAGGCATTTAATATGGGGTTTTGAGTCCATTTCGTTGAGCAAGGAGTAGCTCTTGTCTATTCCATATTTGGCTTAAGGAACTTTATCTGTGCTCATTTCAATCTCTGGTTTTATGCAGCACCCCAACTCACCTTTCCCCTTAAGCAAGCATAAGTTGGTTTTCTAAATTTGAGACCCTGTTCTGTTTTGGAATGCAGTTCCTGTGTAGCCAAGTTTACATTCCGTGTATTAGTGATATCTTATGATGTTTCTTTTTCTGTGTGACTTATTTCAGTTAGAATCATCGTACCTGAATCCACTCATTATTCTACTACGGGCCTCATGACATAGATTTCATTGCTGAGTGATACTGCATTGTACGTAAGTACCACAAGTTCTTTATCCATTTTTCACTTTATGTGATATTGAACTTGTACGGTAAACGGGGTTCTTGTAAACGGAGGCGTCGCAAACTTTGGGGTGGCTGTGTCTTTTTGATTTTAATTTCCCTAAGCTATAGGACCATAAGTGGAAGTGCCCTAGGCTCTGTTGCTTTGTTTTTTAGATGTTTCAGGAAACACCATACACTTCTCCCCAGTGTCTGTTGGCAATTTACATCCCGCCCATCAGCATAACAAGGCTCCCAGTTCTCCATGGCCTGTCCTGCCTTTCTGGATTTTACACTTTTTTCAGATGGCCCTTTTGACCGGGGGGAAGTGAGACTTCATTGTAGTGCAGATTTCCTTTGCAAGCTTGCTTGGTTGGCCAAAAAGGGCGTATGCGTTTTTTCCTGAATATATTCAGGAAAAAACGCATACGCCCTTTTTGGCCAAGTGCATCATTGTGGACGTTCTGCCTCTTTTCCTATGCTTTCAATGCAATTCCAGTCTACCTCCTGAAATCGGTTTCCTGCAATTCTGCCCCGCTTTCAAGTCCTCTTGGCAGCCTTACTTCAGTCTATTTTTGGACGATAGCTGTCATTTATAACTCTGCAGGTTTGTGAATTACAGTGCCCCTGAGCTCCTTTCTTCAACTCGCTTTCTTGTGAGCTGGCCGCAACACCGCAGGATGGCTTCAGGCCCTAATCTGGTTCCGGCATGGCACGCTGAGCCTTTGGTTAATTCCTCTTCCTGGTGGGAAATGAGAGTTAAATTTACCCGTCCAGACACCTCCAGCTAGTCTCTCATTGGTTCTCGCTATTCCTGTTCATCTTCCGCAGAAATTGCAAACTGGGCCAAACAGGAGGTTAAAGGTGCTGACTCTCCAAGTGGGGAGAGTGTTAGTAAAGCGTCTGGAATGTTGCACCCGAGTACCAGGGTACGAAAACTGAGACATATTTGAACACGTCTCCCGATCACATGGTTGATCATACTCTGGGTTCCACATGCATGTTTTAGCTGAAGGAAGAATACCTTAAACCTGGAGAGTTGAGACCCGTGGAATGGGTACCATGCAATATGACTTCAAAGGGTCTTCATTTGCTCACTGAACCTCTCCAATCCTATCACTGCTGCGTTTATGCCCCTGTACACATTCTTGATTCTCTTTCGGAGACATAGCAATCCATAGGTTTTAAGATACTTACTAGTCAGGTACATTCTTAGGCGTTTAATATGCGGTGTTGAGTCCATTTCGTTGAGCAAGGAGTAGCTCTTGTCTATTCCATATTTGGCTTAAGGAACTTTATCTGTGCTCATTTCAATCTCTGGTTTTATGCAGCACCCCAACTCACCTTTCCCCTTAAGCAAGCATAAGTTGGTTTTCTAAATTTGAGACCCTGTTCTGTTCTGTAATTCAGTTCCTGTGTAGCCAAGTTTACATTCCGTGTATTACTAATATCTTATGATGTTTCTTTTTCTGTGTGACTTATTTCAGGTAGAATCATCATACCTGAATCCACTCATTATGCTGCTACGGGCCTGATGACATAGATTTCATTGCTGAGTGATATTCCTTTGTAAGTAAATACCACAAGTTCTTTATCCATTTTTCACTTTCTGTGATATTGAACTTGTACAGTAAACGAGGTTCTTGTAAACGGAGGCGTCCCAAACTTTGGGGTGGCTGTGTCTTTTTGATTTTAATTTCCCTAAGCTATAGGACCATAAGTGGAAGTGCCCTAGGCTCTGTTGCATTGTTTTTTAGATGTTTCAGGAAACACCATACACTTCTTCCGAGTGGTTGTTGGCAATTTACATCCCGCCCATCAGCATAACAAGGTTCCCAGTTCTCCATGACCTGTCCTGCCTTTCTGGATTTTACACTTTTTTCAGATGGCCCTTTTGACCGGGGGGAAGTGCAACTTCATTGTAGTGCAGATTTCCTTTGCAAGCCTGCTTGGTTGGCCAAAAAGGGCGTATGCGTTTTTTCCTGAATATATTCAGGAAAAAACGCATACGCCCTTTTTGGCCAAGTGCATCATTGTGGACGTTCTGCCTCTTTTCCTATGCTTTCAATGCAATTCCAGTCTACCTCCTGAAATCGGTTTCCTGCAATTCTGCCCCGCTTTCAAGTCCTCTTGGCAGCCTTACTTCAGTCTATTTTTGGACGATAGCTGTCATTTATAACTCTGCAGGTTTGTGAATTACAGTGCCCCTGAGCTCCTTTCTTCAACTCGCTTTCTTGTGAGCTGGCCGCAACACCGCAGGATGGCTTCAGGCCCTAATCTGGTTCCGCCACGGCACGCTGAGCCTTTGGTTATTTCCTCTTCCTGGTGGGAAATGAGAGTTAAATTGGCCCGTCCAGACACCTCCAGCTAGCCTCTCATTGGTTCTCGCTATTCCTGTTCATCTTCCGCAGAAATTGCAAACTGGGCCAAACAGGAGGTTAAAGGGACTGACTCTCCAAGTCGGGAGAGTGTTAGTAAAGCGTCTGGAATGTTGCACCAGAGTCCCAGGGTACGAAAACTGAGACATATTTGAACACGTCTCCCGATCACATGGTTGATCATACTCTAGGTTCCACATGCATGTTTTAGCTGAAAGAAGAATACCTTAAACCTGGGTAGTTGAGACCCGTGGAATGGGTACCATGCAATATGACTTCAAAGGGTCTTCATTTGTTCACCGAACCTCTCCAATCCTATCACTGCTGCGTTTATGCCCCTGTACACATGCTTGATTCTCTTTCGGAGACATAGCAATCCATAGGTTTTAAGATACTTACAAGTCAGGTAAATTCTTAGGCGTTTAATATGCGGTGTTGAGTCCATTTCGTTGAGCAAGGAGTAGCTCTTGTCTATTCCATATTTGGCCTAAGGAACTTTATCTGTGCTCATTTCAATCTCTGGTTTTATGCAACACCCCAACTCACCTTTCCCCTTAAGCAAGCATAAGTTGTTTTTCTAAATTTGAGACCCTGTTCTGTTCTGTAATTCAGTTCCTGTGTAGCCAAGTTTACATTCCGTGTATTACTGATATCTTATGATGTTTCTTTTTCTGTGTGACTTACTTCAGTTAGAATCATCATACCTGAATCCACTCATTATGCTGCTACGGGCCTGATGACATAGATTTCATTGCTGAGTGATATTCCTTTGTAAGTAAATACCACAAGTTCTTTATCCATTTTTCACTTTCTGCGATATTGAACTTGTACAGTAAACGAGGTTCTTGTAAACGGAGGCGTCCCAAACTTTGGGGTGGCTGTGTCTTTTTGATTTTAATTTCCCTAAGCTATAGGACCATAAGTGGAAGTGCCCTAGGCTCTGTTGCATTGTTTTTTAGATGTTTCAGGAAACACCATACACTTCTTCCGAGTGGTTGTTGGCAATTTACATCCCGCCCATCAGCATAACAAGGCTCCCAGTTCTCCGTGACCTGTCCTGCCTTTCTGGATTTTACACTTTTTTCAGATGGCCCTTTTGACCGGGGGGAAGTGCAACTTCATTGTAGTGCAGATTTCCTTTGCAAGCCTGCTTGGTTGGCCAAAAAGGGCGTATGCGTTTTTTCCTGAATATATTCAGGAAAAAACGCATACGCCCTTTTTGGCCAAGTGCATCATTGTGGACGTTCTGCCTCTTTTCCTATGCTTTCAATGCAATTCCAGTCTACCTCCTGAAATCGGTTTCCTGCAATTCTGCCCCGCTTTCAAGTCCTCTTGGCAGCCTTACTTCAGTCTATTTTTGGACGATAGCTGTCATTTATAACTCTGCAGGTTTGTGAATTACAGTGCCCCTGAGCTCCTTTCTTCAACTCGCTTTCTTTTGAGCTGGCCGCAACACCGCAGGATGGCTTCAGGCCTTAATCTGGTTCCGGTACGGCACGCTGAGCCTTTGGTTATTTCCTCTTCCTGGTGCGAAATGAGAGTTAAATTTGCCCGTCCAGACACCTCCAGCTAGCCTCTCATTGGTTCTCGCTATTCCTGTTCATCTTCCGCAGAAATTGCAAACTGGGCCAAACAGGAGGTTAAAGGCGCTGACTCTCCAAGTGGGGAGAGTGTTAGTAAAGTGTCTGGAATGTTGCACCCGAGTTCCAGGGGAGGAAAACTGAGACATATTTGAACACGTCTCCCGTTCACATGGTTGATCATACTTGGGTTCCACATGCATGTTTTAGCTGAAGGAAGAATACCTTAAACCTGGAGAGTTGAGACCCTTGTAATGGGTACCATGCAATATGACTTCAAAGGGTCTTCATTTGCTCACCGAACCTCTCCAATCCTATCACTGCTGCGTTTATGCCCCTGTACACATGCTTGATTCTCTTTCGGAGACATAGCAATCCATAGGTTTTACGATACTTACTAGTCAGGTACATTCTTAGGCGTTTAATATGCGGTGTTGAGTCCATTTCGTTGAGCAAGGAGTAGCTCTTGTCTATTCCATATTTGGCCTAAGGAACTTTTCTGTGCTCATTTCAATCTCTGGTTTTATGCAGCACCCCAACTCACCTTTACCCTTAAGCAAGCATAAGTTGGTTTTCTAAATTTGAGACCCTGTTCTGTTTTGGAATTCAGTTCCTGTGTAGCCAAGTTTACATTCCGTGTATTAGTGATATCTTATGATGTTTCTTTTTCTGTGTGACTTACTTCAGTTAGAATCATCATACCTGAATCCACTCATTGTGATGCTAAGGGCCTGATGACATAGATTTCATTGCTGAGTGATATTGCTTTGTAAGTAAATACCACAACTTCTTTATCCATTTTTCACTTTCTGCGATGTTGAACTTGTACTGTAAACGAGGTTCTTGTAAACAGAGGCGTCCCAAACTTTGGGGTGGCTGTGTCTTTTTGATTTTAATTTCCCTAAGCTATAGGACCATAAGTGGAAGTGCCCTAGGCTCTGTTGCTTTGTTTTTTAGATGTTTCAGGAAACACCATACACTTCTCCCGAGTGTCTGTTGGCAATTTACATCCCGCCCATCAGCATAACAAGGCTCCCAGTTCTCCATGGCCTGTCCTGCCTTTCTGGATTTTACACTTTTTTCAGATGGCTCTTTTGACCGGGGGGAAGTGAGACTTCATTGTAGTGCAGATTTCCTTTGCAAGCTTGCTTGGTTGGCCAAAAACGGCGTATGCGTTTTTTCCTGAATATATTCAGGAAAAAACGCATACGCCCTTTTTGGCCAAGTGCATCATTGTGGACGTTCTGCCTCTTTTCCTATGCTTTCAATGCAATTCCAGTCTACCTCCAGAAATCGGTTTCCTGTAATTCTGCCCCGCTTTCAAGTCCTCTTGGCAGCCTTACTTCAGTCTATTTTTGGACGATAGCTGTCATTTATAACTCTGCAGGTTTGTGAATTACAGTGCCCCTGAGCTCCTTTCTTCAACTCGCTTTCTTGTGAGCTGGCCGCAACACCGCAGGATGGCTTCAGGCCCTAATCTGGTTCCGGCCCGGCATGCTGAGCCTTTGGTTAATTCCTCTTCCTGGTGGGAAATGAGAGTTAAATTTGCCCGTCCAGACACCTCCAGCTAGCCTCCCATTGGTTCTCGCTATTCCTGTTCATCTTCCGCAGAAATTGCAAACTGGGCCAAACAGGAGGTTAAAGGGATTGACTCTCCAAGTGGAGAGAGTGTTAGTAAAGCATCTGGAATGTTGCACCCGAGTACCAGGGGAGGAAAACTGAGACATATTTGAACACGTCTCCCGATCACATGGTTGATCATTCTCTAGGTTCCACATGCATGTTTTAGCTGAAGGAAGAATACCTTAAACCTGGGTAGTTGAAACCCGTGGAATGGGTACCATGCAATATGACTTCAAAGGGTCTTCATTTGCTCACCGAACCTCTCCAATCCTATCACTGCTGCATTTATGCCCCTGTACACATGCTTGATTCTCTTTCGGAGACATAGGAATCCATAGGTTTTAAGATACTTACAAGTCAGGTTCATTCTTAGGCGTTTAATATGCGGTGTTGAGTCCATTTCGTTGAGCAAGGAGTAGCTCTTGTCTATTCCATATTTGGCTTAAGGAACTTTATCTGTGCTCATTTCAATCCCTGGTTTTATGCAGCACCCCAACTCACCTTTACCCTTAAGCAAGCATAAGTTGTTTTTCTAAATTTGAGACCCTGTTCTGTTCTGTAATTCAGTTCCTGTGTAGCCAAGTTTACATTCCGTGTATTACTGATATCTTATGATGTTTCTTTTTCTGTGTGACTTATTTCAGTTAGAATCATCGTACCTGAATCTACTCATTATGCTGCTACGGGCCTGATGACATAGATTTCATTGCTGAGTGATACTGCATTGTACGTAAGTACCACAAGTTCTTTATCCATTTTTCACTTTCTGCGATGTTGAACTTCTACTGTAAACGAGGTTCTTGTAAACACAGCCGTTCCAAACTTTGGGGTGGCTGTGTCTTTTTGATTTTAATTTCCCTAAGCTATAGGACCATAAGTGGAAGTGCCCTAGGTTCTGTTGCTTTGTTTTTTAGATGTTTCAGGAAACACCATACACTTCTCCCGAGTGGTTGTTGGCAATTAACATCCCGCCCATCAGCATAACAAGGCTGCCAGTTCTCCATGGCCTGTCCTGCCTTTCTGGATTTTACACTTTTCTCAGATGGCCCTTTTGACCGGGGGGAAGTGAGACTTCATTGTAGTGCAGATTTCCTTTGCAAGCTTGCTTGGTTGGCCAAAAAGTGCGTATGCGTTTTTTCCTGAATATATTCAGGAAAAAACGCATACACCCTTTTTGGCCAAGTGCATCATTGTGGACGTTGTGCCTCTTTTCCTATGCTTTCAATGCAATTCCAGTGTACCTCCTGAAATCGGTTTCCTGCAATTCTGCCCCGCTTTCAAGTCCTCTTGGCAGCCTTACTTCAGTCTATTTTTGGACGATAGCTGTCATTTATAACTCTGCAGGTTTGTGAATTACAGTGCCCCTGAGCTCCTTTCTTCAACTCGCTTTCTTTTGAGCTGGCCGCAACACCGCAGGATGGCTTCAGGCCCTAATCTGGTTCCGGCACGGCACGCTGAGCCTTTGGTTATTTCCTCTTCCTGGTGGGAAATGAGAGTTAAATTTGCCCGTCCAGACACCTCCAGCTAGCCTCTCATTGGTTCTCGCTATTCCTGTTCATCCTCCGCAGAAATTGCAAACTGGGCCAAACAGGAGGTTAAAGGCGCTGACTCTCCAAGTGGAGAGAGTGTTAGTAAAGCATCTGGAATGTTGCACCCGAGTACCAGGGGAGGAAAACTGAGACATATTTGAACACGTCTCCCGATCACATGGTTGATCATTCTCTAGGTTCCACATGCATGTTTTAGCTGAAGGAAGAATACCTTAAACCTGGAGAGTTGAGACCCGTGGAATGGGTACCATGCAATATGACTTCAAAGGGTCTTCATTTGCTCACCGAACCTCTCCAATCCTATCACTGCTGCATTTATGCCCCTGTACACATGCTTGATTCTCTTTCGGAGACATAGCAATCCATAGGTTTTATGATACTTACTAGTCAGGTACATTCTTAGGCGTTTAATATGCGGTGTTGAGTCCATTTCGTTGAGCAAGGAGTAGCTCTTGTCTATTCCATATTTGACTTAAGAAACTTTATCTGTGCACATTTCAATCTCTGGTTTTATGCAGCACCCCAACTCACCTTTACCCTTAAGCAAGCATAAGTTGGTTTTCTAAATTTGAGACCCTGTTCTGTTCTGTAATTCAGTTCCTGTGTAGCCAAGTTTACATTCCGTGTATTACTGATATCTTATGATGTTTCTTTTTCTGTGTGACTTATTTCAGTTAGAATCATCATACCTGAATCCACTCATTGTGATGCTAAGGGCCTGATGACATAGATTTCATTGCTGAGTGATATTGCTTTGTAAGTAAATACCACAACTTCTTTATCCATTTTTCACTTTCTGCGATGTTGAACTTGTACTGTAAACGAGGTTCTTGTAAACAGAGGCGTCCCAAACTTTGGGGTGGCTGTGTCTTTTTGATTTTAATTTCCCTAAACTATAGGACCATAAGTGGCAGTGCCCTAGGCTCTGTTGCTTTGTTTTTTAGATGTTTCAGGAAACACCATACACTTCTCCCGAGTGTCTGTTGGCAATTTACATCCCGCCCATCAGCATAACAAGGCTCCCAGTTCTCCATGGCCTGTCCTGCCTTTCTGGATTTTACACTTTTTTCAGATGGCCCTTTTGACCGGGGGGAAGTGAGACTTCATTGTAGTGCAGATTTCCTTTGCAAGCTTGCTTGGTTGGCCAAAAAGGGCGTATGCGTTTTTTCCTGAATATATTCAGGAAAAAACGCATACGCCCTTTTTGGCCAAGTGCATCATTGTGGACGTTCTGCCTCTTTTCCTATGCTTTCAATGCAATTCCAGTCTACCTCCTGAAATCGGTTTCCTGCAATTCTGCCCCGCTTTCAAGTCCTCTTGGCAGCCTTACTTCAGTCTATTTTTGGACGATAGCTGTCATTTATAACTCTGCAGGTTTGTGAATTACAGTGCCCCTGAGCTCCTTTCCTCAGCTCGCTTTCTTGTGAGCTGGCCGCAACACCGCAGGATGGCTTCAGGCCCTAATCTTGTTCTGGTACGGCACGCTGAGCCTTTGGTTATTTCCTCTTCCTGGTGGGAAATGAGAGTTAAATTTGCCCGTCCAGACACCTCCAGCTAGCCTCTCATTGGTTCTCGCTATTCCTGTTCATCTTCCGCAGAAATTGCAAACTGGGCCAAACAGGAGGTTAAAGGCGCTGACTCTCCAAGTGGGGAGAGTGTTAGTAAAGCGTCTGGAATGTTGCACCCGAGTACCAGGGGAGGAAAACTGAGACATATTTGAACACGTCTCCCGTTCACATGGTTGATCATACTCTGGGTTCCACATGCATGTTTTAGCTGAAGGAAGAATACCTAAAACCTGGGTAGTTGAAACCCGTGGAATGGGTACCATGCAATATGATTTCAAAGGGTCTTCATTTGCTCACCGAACCTCTCCAATCCTATCACTGCTGCGTTTATGCCCCTGTACACATGCTTGATTCTCTTTCGGAGACATAGCAATCCATAGGTTTTAAGATACTTACTAGTCAGGTACATTCTTAGGCGTTTAATATGCGGTGTTGAGTCCATTTCGTTGAGCAAGGAGTAGCTCTTGTCTATTCCATATTTGGCTTAAGGAACTTTATCTGTGCTCATTTCAATCTCTGGTTTTATGCAGCAACCCAACTCACCTTTCCCCTTAAGCAAGCATAAGTTGGTTTTCTAAATTTGAGAACCTGTTCTGTTTTGGAATTCAGTTCCTGTGTAGCCAAGTTTACATTCCGTGTATTAGTGATATCTTATGATGTTTCTTTTTCTGTGTGACTTATTTCAGTTAGAATCATCGTACCTGAATCGACTCATTATGCTGCTACGGGCCTGATGACATAGATTTCATTGCTGAGTGATAATGCATTGTACGTAAGTACCACATGTTCTTTATCCATTTTTCACTTTCTGCGATGTTGAACTTGTACTGTAAACGAGGTTCTTGTAAACAGAGCCGTTCCAAACTTTGGGGTGGCTGTGTCTTTTTGATTTTAATTTCCCTAAGCTATAGGACCATAAGTGGAAGTGCCCTAGGCTCTGTTGCTTTGTTTTTTAGATGTTTCAGGAAACACCATACACTTCTCCCGAGTGTCTGTTGGCAATTTACATCCCGCCCATCAGCATAACAAGGCTCCCAGTTCTCCATGGCCTGTTGCCTTTCTGGATTTTACACTTTTTTTCAGATGGCCCTTTTGACCGGGGGGAAGTGAGACTTCATTGTAGTGCAGATTTCCTTTGCAAGCTTGCTTGGTTGGCCAAAAAGGGCGTATGCGTTTTTTCCTGAATATATTCAGGAAAAAACGCATACGCCCTTTTTGGCCAAGTGCATCATTGTGGACGTTCTGCCTCTTTTCCTATGCTTTCAATGCAATTCCAGTCTACCTCCTGAAATCGGTTTCCTGCAATTCTGCCCCGCTTTCAAGTCCTCTTGGCAGCCTTACTTCAGTCTATTTTTGGACGATAGCTGTCATTTATAACTCTGCAGGTTTGTGAATTACAGTGCCCCTGAGCTCCTTTCTTCAACTCGCTTTCTTGTGAGCTGGCCGCAACACCGCAGGGTGACTTCAGGCCCTAATCTGGTTCCGGTACGGCACGCTGAGCCTTTGGTTATTTCCTCTTCCTGGTGGGAAATGAGAGTTAAATTTGCCCGTCCAGACACCTCCAGGTAGTCTCTCATTGGTTCTCGCTAGTCCTGTTCATCTTCCGCAGAAATTGCAAACTGGGCCAAACAGGAGGTTAAAGGCGCTGACTCTCCAAGTGGGGAGAGTGTTAGTAAAGCGTCTGGAATGTTGCACCCGAGTACCAGGGGAGGAAAACTGAGACATATTTGAACACGTCTCCCGTTCACATGGTTGATCATACTTGGGTTCCACATGCATGTTTTAGCTGAAGGAAGAATACCTTAAACCTGGAGAGTTAAGACCCGTGTAATGGGTACCATGCAATATGACTTCAAAGGGTTTTCAATTGCTCACCGAACCTCTCCAATCCTATCACTGCTGCGTTTATGCCCCTGTACACATGCTTGATTCTCTTTCAGAGACATAGCAATCCATAGGTTTTAAGATACTTACTAGTCAGGTACATTCTTAGGCGTTTAATATGCGGTGTTGAGTCCATTTCGTTGAGCAAGGAGTAGCTCTTGTCTATTCCATATTTGACTTAAGGAACTTTATCTGTGCTCATTTCAATCTCTGGTTTTATGCAGCACCCCAACTCACCTTTACCCTTAAGCAAGCATAAGTTGTTTTTCTAAATTTGAGACCCTGTTCTGTTCTGTAATTCAGTTCCTGTGTAGCCAAGTTTACATTCCGTGTATTACTGATATCTTATGATGTTTCTTTTTCTGTGTGACTTACTTCAGTTAGAATCATCATACCTGAATCCACTCATTGTGCTGCTAAGGGCCTGATGACACAGATTTCATTGCTGAGTGATATTGCTTTGTAAGTGAATACCACAACTTCTTTATCCATTTTTCACTTTCTGCGATGTTGAACTTGTACTGTAAACGAGGTTCTTGTAAACAGAGCCGTTCCAAACTTTGGGGTGGCTGTGTCTTTTTGATTTTAATTTCCCTAAGCTATAGGACCATAAGTGGAAGTGCCCTAGGCTCTGTTGCTTTGTTTTTTAGATGTTTCAGGAAACACCATACACTTCTCCCAAGTGTCTGTTGGCAATTTACATCCCACCCATCAGCATAACAAGGCTCCCAGTTCTCCATGGCCTGTCCTGCCTTTCTGGATTTTACACTTTTTTCAGATGTCCCTTTTGACCGGGGGCAAGTGAGACTTCATTGTAGTGCAGATTTCATTTGCAAGCTTGCTTGGTTGGCCAAAAAGGGCGTATGCGTTTTTTCCTGAATATATTCAGGAAAAAACGCATACGCCCTTTTTGGCCAAGTGCATCATTGTGGACGTTCTGCCTCTTTTCCTATGCTTTCAATGCAATTCCAGTCTACCTCCTGAAATCGGTTTCCTGCAATTCTGCCCCGCTTTCAAGTCCTCTTGGCAGCCTTACTTCAGTCTATTTTTGGACGATAGATGTCATTTATAACTCTGCAGGTTTGTGAATTAGAGTGTCCCTGAGCTCCTTTCTTCAACTCGCTTTCTTGTGACCTGGGCGCAAAACCGCAGGATGGCTTCAGGCCCTAATCTGGTTCCGGCACGGCACGCTGAGCCTTTGGTTATTTCCTCTTCCTGGTGGGAAATGAGAGTTAAATTTGCCCGTCCAGACACCTCCAGCTAGTCTCTCATTGGTTCTCGCTATTCCTGTTCATCTTCCACAGAAATTGCAAACTGGGCCAAACAGGAGGTTAAAGGCGCTGACTCTCCAAGTGGGGAGAGTGTTAGTAAAGCGTCTGGAATGTTGCACCCGAGTACCAGGGGAGGAAAACTGAGACATATTTGAACACGTCTCCCGTTCACATGGTTGATCATACTTGGGTTCCACATGCATGTTTTAGCTGAAGGAAGAATACCTTAAACCTGGAGAGTTAAGACCCGTGTAATGGGTACCATGCAATATGACTTCAAAGGGTCTTCATTTGCTCACCGAACCTCTCCAATCCTATCACTGCTGCGTTTATGCCCCTGTACACATGCTTGATTCTCTTTCGGAGACATAGCAATCCATAGGTTTTAAGATACTTACTAGTCAGGTACATTCTTAGGCGTTTAATATGCGGTGTTGAGTCCATTTCGTTGAGCAAGGAGTAGCTCTTGTCTATTCCATATTTGACTTAAGGAACTTTATCTGTGCTCATTTCAATCTCTGGTTTTATGCAGAACCCCAACTCACCTTTACCCTTAAGCAAGCATAAGTTGGTTTTCTAAATTTGAGACCCTGTTCTGTTCTGTAATTCAGTTCCTGTGTAGCCAAGTTTACATTCCGTGTATTACTGATATCTTATGATGTTTCTTTTTCTGTGTGACTTACTTCAGTTAGAATCATCATACCTGAATCCACTCATTGTGCTGCTAAGGGCCTGATGACACAGATTTCATTGCTGAGTGATATTGCTTTGTAAGTAAATACCACAACTTCTTTATCCATTTTTCACTTTCTGCGATGTTGAACTTGTACTGTAAACAAGGTTCTTGTAAACAGAGCCGTTCCAAACTTTGGGGTGGCTGTGTCTTTTTGATTTTAATTTCCCTAAGCTATAGGACCATAAGTGGAAGTGCCCTAGGTTCTGTTGCTTTGTTTTTTAGATGTTTCAGGAAACACCATACACTTCTCCCGAGTGGTTGTTGGCAATTTACATCCCGCCCATCAGCATAACAAGGCTCCCAGTTCTCCATGGCCTATCCTGCCTTTCTGGATTTTACACTTTTTTCAGATGGCCCTTTTGACCGGGGGGAAGTGAGACTTCATTGTAGTGCAGATTTCCGTTGCAAGCTTGCTTGGTTGGCCAAAAAGGGCGTATGCGTTTTTTCCTGAATATATTCAGGAAAAAACGCATACGCCCTTTTTGGCCAAGTGCATCATTGTGGACGTTCTGCCTCTTTTCCTATGCTTTCAATGCAATTCCAGTCTACCTCCTGAAATCGGTTTCCTGCAATTCTGCCCCGCTTTCAAGTCCTCTTGGCAGCCTTACTTCAGTCTATTTTTGGACGATAGCTGTCATTTATAACTCTGCAGGTTTGTGAATTACAGTGCCCCTGAGCTCCTTTCTCCAACTCGCTTTCTTTTGAGCTGGCCGCAACACCGCAGGATGGCTTCAGGCCCTAATCTGGTTCTGGCATGGCACACTGAGCCTTTGGTTAATTCCTCTTCCTGGTAGGAAATGAGAGTTAAATTTGCCCGTCCAGACACCTCCAGCTAGTCTCCGTTGGTTCTCACTATTCCTGTTCATCTTCCGCAGAAATTGGAAACTGGGCCAAACAGGAGGTTAAAGGGACTGACTCTCCAAGTCGGGAGAGTGTTAGTAAAGCGTCTGGAATGTTGCACCCGAGTACCAGGGTACGAAAACTGAGACATATTTGAACACGTCTCCCGATCACATGGTTGATCATACTCTAAGTTCCACATGCATGTTTTAGCTGAAGGAAGAATACCTTAAACCTGGGGAGTTGAAACCCGTGGAATGGGTACCATGCAATATGACTTCAAAGGGTCTTCATTTGCTCACCGAACCTCTCCAATCCTATCACTGCTGCGTTTATGCCCCTGTACACATGCTTGATTCTCTTTTGGAGACATAGCAATCCATAGGTTTTAAGATATTTACAAGTCAGGTACATTCTTAGGCGTTTAATATGCGGTGTTGAGTCCATTTCGTTGAGCAAGGAGTAGCTCTTGTCTATTCCATATTTGGCTTAAGGAACTTTATCTGTGCTCATTTCAATCTCTGGTTTTATGCAGCACCCCAACTCACCTTTACCCTTAAGCAAGCATAAGTTGTTTTTCTAAATTTGAGTCCCTGTTCTGTTCTGTAATTCAGTTCCTGTGTAGCCAAGTTTACATTCCGTGTATTACTGATATCTTATGATGTTTCTTTTTCTGTGTGACTTACTTCAGTTAGAATCATCATACCTGAATCCACTCATTGTGCTGCTAAGGGCCTGATGACACAGATTTCATTGCTGAGTGATATTGCTTTGTAAGTAAATACCACAACTTCTTTATCCATTTTTCACTTTCTGCGATGTTGAACTTGTACTGTAAACGAGGTTCTTGTAAACAGAGCCGTTCCAAACTTTGGGGTGGCTGTGTCTTTTTGATTTTAATTTCCCTAAGCTATAGGACCATAAGTGGAAGTGCCCTAGGTTCTGTTGCTTTGTTTTTTAGATGTTTCAGGAAACACCATACACTTCTCCCGAGTGGTTGTTGGCAATTTACATCCCGCCCATCAGCATAACAAGGCTCCCAGTTCTCCATGGCCTGTCCTGCCTTTCTGGATTTTACACTTTTTTCAGATGGCCCTTTTGACCGGGGGGAAGTGAGACTTCATTGTAGTGCAGATTTCCTTTTCAAGCTTGCTTGGTTGGCCAAAAAGGGCGTATGCGTTTTTTCCTGAATATATTCAGGAAAAAACGCATACGCCCTTTTTGGCCAAGTGCATCATTGTGGACGTTCTGCCTCTTTTCCTATGCTTTCAATGCAATTCCAGTCTACCTCCTGAAATCAGTTTCCTGCAATTCTGCCCCGCTTTCAAGTCCTCTTGGCAGCCTTACTTCAGTCTATTTTTGGACGATAGCTGTCATTTATAACTCTGCAGGTTTGTGAATTACAGTGCTCCTGAGCTCCTTTCTTCAACTCGCTTTCTTGTGACCTGGCCGCAACACCGCAGGATGGCTTCAGGCCCTAATCTGGTTCCGGCCCGGCATGCTGAGCCTTTGGTTAATTCCTCTTCCTGGTGGGAAATGAGAGTTAAATTTGCCCGTCCAGACACCTCCAGCTAGGCTCTGATTGGTTCTCGCTATTCCTGTTCATCTTCCGCAGAAATTGCAAACTGCGCCAAACAGGAGGTTAAAGGGACTGACTCTCCAAGTGGGGAGAGTGTTAGTAAAGCGTCTGGAATGTTGCACCCGAGTACCAGGGGAGGAAAACTGAGACATATTTGAACATGTCTCCCGATCACATGGTTGATCATACTCTAGGTTCCACATGCATGTTTTAGCTGAAGGAAGAATACCTTAAACCTGGGTAGTTGAAACCCGTGGAATGGGTACCATGCAATATGACTTCAAAGGGTCTTCATTTGCTCACCGAACCTCTCCAATCCTATCACTGCTGCGTTTATGCCCCTGTACACATGCTTGATTCTCTTTTGGAGACATAGCAATTCTTAGGTTTTAAGATACTTACAAGTCAGGTACATTCTTAGGCGTTTAATATGCGGTGTTGAGTCCATTTCGTTGAGCAAGGAGTAGCTCTTGTCTATTCCATATTTGGCTTAAGGAACTTTATCTGTGCTCATTTCAATCTCTGGTTTTATGCAGCACCCAAACTCACCTTTACCCTTAAGCAAGCATAAGTTGTTTTTCTAAATTTGAGACCCTGTTCTGTTCTGTAATTCAGTTCCTCTGTAGCCAAGTTTCCATTCCGTGTATTACTGATATCTTATGATGTTTCTTTTTCTGTGTGACTTATTTCAGTTAGAATCATCGTACCTGAATCCACTCATTATGCTGCTACGGGCCTGATGACATAGATTTCATTGCTGAGTGATACTGCATTGTACGTAAGTACCACAAGTTCTTTATCCATTTTTCACTTTCTGTGATATTGAACTTGTACGGTAAACGAGGTTCTTGTAAACGGAGGCGTCCCAAACTTTGGGGTGGCTGTGTCTTTTTGATTTTAATTTCCCTAAGCTATAGGACCATAAGTGGAAGTGCCCTAGGCTCTGTTGCTTTGTTTTTTAGATGTTTCAGGAAACACCATACACTTCTCCCAAGTGTCTGTTGGCAATTTACATCCCGCCCATCAGCATAACAAGGCTCCCAGTTCTCCATGGCCTGTCCTGCCTTTCTGGATTTTACACTTTTTTCAGATGGCCCTTTTGACCGGGGGGAAGTGAGACTTCATTGTAGTGCAGATTTCATTTGCAAGCTTGCTTGGTTGGCCAAAAAGGGCGTATGCGTTTTTTCCTGAATATATTCAGGAAAAAACGCATACGCCCTTTTTGGCCAAGTGCATCATTGTGGACGTTCTGCCTCTTTTCCTATGCTTTCAATGCAATTCCAGTCTACCTCCTGAAATCGGTTTCCTGCAATTCTGCCCCGCTTTCAAGTCCTCTTGGCAGCCTTACTTCAGTCTATTTTTGGACGATAGCTGTCATTTATAACTCTGCAGGTTTGTGAATTACAGTGTCCCTGAGCTCCTTTCTTCAACTCGCTTTCTTGTGACCTGGGCGCAAAACCGCAGGATGGCTTCAGGCCCTAATCTGGTTCCGGCACGGCACGCTGAGCCTTTGGTTATTTCCTCTTCCTGGTGGGAAATGAGAGTTAAATTTGCCCGTCCAGACACCTCCAGCTAGTCTCTCATTGGTTCTCGCTATTCCTGTTCATCTTCCGCAGAAATTGCAAACTGGGCCAAACAGGAGGTTAAAGGCGCTGACTCTCCAAGTGGGGAGAGTGTTAGTAAAGCGTCTGGAATGTTGCACCCGAGTACCAGGGGAGGAAAACTGAGACATATTTGAACATGTCTCCCGATCACATGGTTGATCATACTCTAGGTTCCACATGCATGTTTTAGCTGAAGGAAGAATACCTTAAACCTGGGTAGTTGAAACCCGTGGAATGGGTACCATGCAATATGACTTCAAAGGGTCTTCATTTGCTCACCGAACCTCTCCAATCCTATCACTGCTGCGTTTATGCCCCTGTACACATGCTTGATTCTCTTTTGGAGACATAGCAATTCTTAGGTTTTAAGATACTTACAAGTCAGGTACATTCTTAGGCGTTTAATATGCGGTGTTGAGTCCATTTCGTTGAGCAAGGAGTAGCTCTTGTCTATTCCATATTTGGCTTAAGGAACTTTATCTGTGCTCATTTCAATCTCTGGTTTTATGCAGCACCCCAACTCACCTTTACCCTTAAGCAAGCATAAGTTGTTTTTCTAAATTTGAGACCCTGTTCTGTTCTGTAATTCAGTTCCTCTGTAGCCAAGTTTCCATTCCGTGTATTACTGATATCTTATGATGTTTCTTTTTCTGTGTGACTTATTTCAGTTAGAATCATCGTACCTGAATCCACTCATTATGCTGCTACGGGCCTGATGACATAGATTTCATTGCTGAGTGATACTGCATTGTACGTAAGTACCACAAGTTCTTTATCCATTTTTCACTTTCTGTGATATTGAACTTGTACGGTAAACGAGGTTCTTGTAAACGGAGGCGTCCCAAACTTTGGGGTGGCTGTGTCTTTTTGATTTTAATTTCCCTAAGCTATAGGACCATAAGTGGAAGTGCCCTAGGCTCTGTTGCTTTGTTTTTTAGATGTTTCAGGAAACACCATACACTTCTCCCAAGTGTCTGTTGGCAATTTACATCCCGCCCATCAGCATAACAAGGCTCCCAGTTCTCCATGGCCTGTCCTGCCTTTCTGGATTTTACACTTTTTTCAGATGGCCCTTTTGACCGGGGGGAAGTGAGACTTCATTGTAGTGCAGATTTCATTTGCAAGCTTGCTTGGTTGGCCAAAAAGGGCGTATGCGTTTTTTCCTGAATATATTCAGGAAAAAACGCATACGCCCTTTTTGGCCAAGTGCATCATTGTGGAGGTTCTGCCTCTTTTCCTATGCTTTCAATGCAATTCCAGTCTACCTCCTGAAATCGGTTTCCTGCAATTCTGCCCCGCTTTCAAGTCCTCTTGGCAGCCTTACTTCAGTCTATTTTTGGACGATAGCTGTCATTTATAACTCTGCAGGTTTGTGAATTACAGTGCCCCTGAGCTCCTTTCTTCAACTCGCTTTCTTGTGACCTGGCCGCAACACCGCAGGATGGCTTCAGGCCCTAATCTGGTTCTGGCATGGCACGCTGAGCCTTTGGTTAATTCCTCTTCCTGGTAGGAAATGAGAGTTAAATTTGCCCGTCCAGACACCTCCAGCTACTCTCCGTTGGTTCTCGCTATTCCTGTTCATCTTCCGCAAAATTGCAAACTGGGCCAAACAGGAGGTTAAAGGGACTGACTCTCCAAGTCGGGAGAGTGTTAGTAAAGCGTCTGGAATGTTGCTCCCGAGTACCAGGGGAGGAAAACTGAGACATATTTGAACACGTCTCCCGATCACATGGTTGATCATACTCTAGGTTCCACATGCATGTTTTAGCTGAAGGAAGAATACCTTAAACCTGGGTAGTTGAAACCCGTGGAATGGGTACCATGCAATATGACTTCAAAGGGTCTTCATTTGCTCACCGAACCTCTCCAATCCTATCACTGCTGCATTTATGCCCCTGTACACATGCTTGATTCTCTTTTGGAGACATAGCAATCCATAGGTTTTAAGATATTTACAAGTCAGGTACATTCTTAGGCGTTTAATATGCGGTGTTGAGTCCATTTCGTTGAGCAAGGAGTAGCTCTTGTCTATTCCATATTTGGCTTAAGGAACTTTATCTGTGCTCATTTCAATCTCTGGTTTTATGCAGCACCCCAACTCACCTTTACCCTTAAGCAAGCATAAGTTGTTTTTCTAAATTTGAGTCCCTGTTCTGTTCTGTAATTCAGTTCCTGTGTAGCCAAGTTTACATTCCGTGTATTACTGATATCTTATGATGTTTCTTTTTCTGTGTGACTTACTTCAGTTAGAATCATCATACCTGAATCCACTCATTGTGCTGCTAAGGGCCTGATGACACAGATTTCATTGCTGAGTGATATTGCTTTGTAAGTAAATACCACAACTTCTTTATCCATTTTTCACTTTCTGCGATGTTGAACTTGTACTGTAAACGAGGTTCTTGTAAACAGAGCCGTTCCAAACTTTGGGGTGGCTGTGTCTTTTTGATTTTAATTTCCCTAAGCTATAGGACCATAAGTGGAAGTGCCCTAGGTTCTGTTGCTTTGTTTTTTAGATGTTTCAGGAAACACCATACACTTCTCCCGAGTGGTTGTTGGCAATTTACATCCCGCCCATCAGCATAACAAGGCTCCCAGTTCTCCATGGCCTGTCCTGCCTTTCTGGATTTTACACTTTTTTCAGATGGCCCTTTTGACTGGGGGGAAGTGAGACTTCATTGTAGTGCAGATTTCCTTTGCAAGCTTGCTTGGTTGGCCAAAAAGGGCGTATGCGTTTTTTCCTGAATATATTCAGGAAAAAACGCATACGCCCTTTTTGGCCAAGTGCATCATTGTGGACGTTCTGCCTCTTTTCCTATGCTTTCAATGCAATTCCAGTCTACCTCCTGAAATCGGTTTCCTGCAATTCTGCCCCGCTTTCAAGTCCTCTTGGCAGCCTTACTTCAGTCTATTTTTGGACGATAGCTGTCATTTATAACTCTGCAGGTTTGTGAATTACAGTGCCCCTGAGCTCCTTTCTTCAACTCGCTTTCTTGTGACCTGGCCGCAACACCGCAGGATGGCTTCAGGCCCTAATCTGGTTCTGGCATGGCACGCTGAGCCTTTGGTTAATTCCTCTTCCTGGTAGGAAATGAGAGTTAAATTTGCCCGTCCAGACACCTCCAGCTACTTTCCGTTGGTTCTCGCTATTCCTGTTCATCTTCCGCAAAATTGCAAACTGGGCCAAACAGGAGGTTAAAGGGACTGACTCTCCAAGTCGGGAGAGTGTTAGTAAAGCGTCTGGAATGTTGCACCCGAGTACCAGGGGAGGAAAACTGAGACATATTTGAACACGTCTCCCGATCACATGGTTGATCATACTTGGGTTCCACATGCATGTTTTAGCTGAAGGAAGAATACCTTAA
The DNA here is from genome assembly GCF_949987515.2 of Delphinus delphis. Lineage (NCBI taxonomy): Eukaryota > Metazoa > Chordata > Mammalia > Artiodactyla > Delphinidae > Delphinus > Delphinus delphis. The sequence goes on along the minus strand of NW_027192696.1, from coordinate 448,224 downwards.
ACCTGGAGAGTTGAGACCCGTGTAATGGGTACCATGCAATATGACTTCAAAGGGTCTTCATTTGCTCACCGAACCTCTCCAATCCTATCACTGCTGCGTTTATGCCCCTGTACACATGCTTGATTCTCTTTCGGAGACATAGCAATCCATAGGTTTTAAGATACTTACTAGTCAGGTACATTCTTAGGCGTTTAATATGCGGTGTTGAGTCCATTTCGTTGAGCAAGGAGTAGCTCTTGTCTATTCCATATTTGACTTAAGGAACTTTATCTGTGCTCATTTCAATCTCTGGTTTTATGCAGCACCCCAACTCACCTTTCCCCTTAAGCAAGCATAAGTTGTTTTTCTAAATTTGAGTCCCTGTTCTGTTCTGTAATTCAGTTCCTGTGTAGCCAAGTTTACATTCCGTGTATTACTGATATCTTATGATGTTTCTTTTTCTGTGTGACTTACTTCAGTTAGAATCATCATACCTGAATCCACTCATTGTGCTGCTAAGGGCCTGATGACACAGATTTCATTGCTGAGTGATATTGCTTTGTAAGTAAATACCACAACTTCTTTATCCATTTTTCACTTTCTGCGATGTTGAACTTGTACTGTAAACGAGGTTCTTGTAAACAGAGGCGTCCCAAACTTTGGGGTGGCTGTGTCTTTTTGATTTTAATTTCCCTAAGCTATAGGACCATAAGTGGAAGTGCCCTAGGTTCTGTTGCTTTGTTTTTTAGATGTTTCAGGAAACACCATACACTACTCCCGAGTGTCTGTTGGATCCCGCCCATCAGCATAACAAGGCTCCCAGTTCTCCATGGCCTGTCCTGCCTTTCTGGATTTTACACTTTTTTCAGATGGCCCTTTTGACCGGGGGGAAGTGAGACTTCATTGTAGTGCAGATTTCCTTTGCAAGCTTGCTTGGTTGGCCAAAAAGGGCGTATGCATTTTTTCCTGAATATATTCAGGAAAAAACGCATACGCCCTTTTTGGCCAAGTGCATCATTGAGAACGTTCTGCCTCTTTTCCTATGCTTTCAATGCAATTCCAGTCTACCTCCTGAAATCGGTTTCCTGCAATTCTGCCCCGCTTTCAAGTCCTCTTGGCAGCCTTACTTCAGTCTACTTTTGGACGATAGCTGTCATTTATAACTCTGCAGGTTTGTGAATTACAGTGCCCCTGAGCTCCTTTCTTCAACTCGCTTTCTTTTGAGCTGGCCGCAACACCACAGGATGGCTTCAGGCCCTAATCTGGTTCCGGTACGGCACGCTGAGCCTTTGGTTATTTCCTCTTCCTGGTGGGAAATGAGAGTTAAATTTGCCCGTCCAGACACCTTCAGCTAGCCTCTCATTGGTTCTCGCTATTCCTGTTCATCTTCCGCAGAAATTGCAAACTGGGCCAAACAGGAGGTTAAAGGCGCTGACTCTCCAAGTGGGGAGAGTGTTAGTAAAGCGTCTGGAATGTTGCACCCGAGTACCAGGGGAGGAAAACTGAGACATATTTGAACACGTCTCCCGTTCACATGGTTGATCATACTTGCGTTCCACATGCATGTCTTAGCTGAAGGAAGAATACTTTAAACCTGGAGAGTTGAGACCCGTGTAATGGGTACCATGCAATATGACTTCAAAGGGTCTTCATTTGCTCACCGAACCTCTCCAATCCTATCACTGCTGCGTTTATGCCCCTGTACACATGCTTGATTCTCTTTCGGAGACATAGCAATCCATAGGTTTCAAGATACTTACTAGTCAGGTACATTCTTAGGCGTTTAATATGGGGTGTTGAGTCCATTTCGTTGAGCAAGGAGTAGCTCTTGTCTATTCCATATTTGGCTTAAGGAACTTTATCTGTGCTCATTTCAATCTCTGGTTTTATGCAGCACCCCAACTCACCTTTACCCTTAAGCAAGAATAAGTTGTTTTTCTAAATTTGAGACCCTGTTCTGTTCTGTAATTCAGTTCCTGTGTAGCCAAGTTTACATTCCGTGTATTACTGATATCTTATGATGTTTCTTTTTCTGTGTGACTTATTTCAGTTAGAATCATCGTACCTGAATCTACTCATTATGCTGCTACGGGCCTGATGACATAGATTTCATTGCTGAGTGATACTGCATTGTACGTAAGTACCACAAGTTCTTTATCCATTTTTCACTTTCTGCGATGTTGAACTTGTACTGTAAACGAGGTTCTTGTACACAGAGCCGTTCCAAACTTTGGGGTGGCTGTGTCTTTTTGATTTTAATTTCCCTAAGCTATAGGACCATAAGTGGAAGTGCCCTAGGTTCTGTTGCTTTGTTTTTTAGATGTTTCAGGAAACACCATACACTTCTCCCGAGTGGTTGTTGGCAATTTACATCCCGCCCATCAGCATAACAAGGCTCCCAGTTCTCCATGGCCTGTCCTGCCTTTCTGGATTTTACACTTTTTTGAGATGGCCCTTTTGACCGGGGGGAAGTGAGACTTCATTGTAGTGCAGAATTCCTTTGCAAGCTTGCTTGGTTGGCCAAAAAGGGCGTATGCGTTTTTTCCTGAATATATTCAGGAAAAAACGCATACGCCCTTTTTGGCCAAGTGCATCATTGTGGACGTTCTGCCTCTTTTCCTATGCTTTCAATGCAATTCCAGTCTGCCTCCTGAAATCAGTTTCCTGCAATTCTGCCCCGCTTTCAAGTCCTCTTGGCAGCCTTACTTCAGTATATTTTTGGACGATAGCTGTCATTTATAACTCTGCAGGTTAGTGAATTACAGTGCCCCTGAGCTCCTTTCTTCAACTCGCTTTCTTGTGACCTGGCCGCAACACCGCAGGATGGCTTCAGGCCCTAATCTGGTTCTGGCCCGGCATGCTGAGCCTTTGGTTAATTCCTCTTCCTGGTGGGAAATGAGAGTTAAATTTGCCCGTTCAGACACCTCCAGCTAGCCTCTCATTGGTTCTCGCTATTCCTGTTCATCTTCCGCAGAAATTGCAAACTGGGCCAAACAGGAGGTTAAAGGGACTGACTCTCCAAGTCGGGAGAGTGTTCGTAAAGCGTCTGGAATGTTGCACCCGAGTACCAGGGGAGGAAAACTGAGACATATTTGAACACGTCTCCCGTTCACATGGTTGATCATACTCTGGGTTCCACATGCATGTTTTAGCTGAAGGAAGAATACATTAAACCTGGAGAGTTGAGACCCGTGGAATGGGTACCATGCAATATGACTTCAAAGGGTCTTCATTTGCTCACCGAACCTCTCCAATCCTATCACTGCTGCGTTTATGCCCCTGTACACACGCTTGATTCTCTTTTGGAGACATAGCAATCCATAGGTTTCAAGATACTTACTAGTCAGGTACATTCTTAGGCGTTTAATATGGGGTGTTGAGTCCATTTCGTTGAGCAAGGAGTAGCTCTTGTCTATTCCATATTTGGCTTAAGGAACTTTATCTGTGCTCATTTCAATCTCTGGTTTTATGCAGCACCCCAACTCACCTTTACCCTTAAGCAAGCATAAGTTGGTTTTCTAAATTTGAGACCCTGTTCTGTTCTGTAATTCAGTTCCTGTGTAGCCAAGTTTACATTCCGTGTATTACTGATATCTTATGATGTTTCTTTTTCTGTGTGACTTACTTCAGTTAGAATCATCATACCTGAATCCACTCATTGTGCTGCTAAGGGCCTGATGACACAGATTTCATTGCTGAGTGATATTGCTTTGTAAGTAAATACCACAACTTTTTTATCCATTTTTCACTTTCTGCGATGTTGAACTTGTACTGTAAACGAGGTTCTTGTAAACAGAGCCGTTCCAAACTTTGGGGTGGCTGTGTCTTTTTGATTTTAATTTCCCTAAGCTATAGGACCATAAGTGGAAGTGCCCTAGGTTCTGTTGCTTTGTTTTTTAGATGTTTCAGGAAACACCATACACTTCTCCTGAGTGGTTGTTGGCAATTTACATCCCGCCCATCAGCATAACAAGGCTCCCAGTTCTCCATGGCCTGTCCTGCCTTTCTGGATTTTACACTTTTTTCAGATGGCCCTTTTGACTGGGGGGAAGTGAGACTTCATTGTAGTGCAGATTTCCTTTGCAAGCTTGCTTGGTTGGCCAAAAAGGGCGTATGCGTTTTTTCCTGAATATATTCAGGAAAAAACGCATACGCCCTTTTTGGCCAAGTGCATCATTGTGGACGTTCTGCCTCTTTTCCTATGCTTTCAATGCAATTCCAGTCTACCTCCTGAAATCGGTTTCCTGCAATTCTGCCCCGCTTTCAAGTCCTCTTGGCAGCCTTACTTCAGTCTATTTTTGGACGATAGCTGTCATTTATAACTCTGCAGGTTTGTGAATTACAGTGCCCCTGAGCTCCTTTCTTCAACTCGCTTTCTTGTGACCTGGCCGCAACACCGCAGGATGGCTTCAGGCCCTAATCTGGTTCTGGCATGGCACGCTGAGCCTTTGGTTAATTCCTCTTCCTGGTAGGAAATGAGAGTTAAATTTGCCCGTCCAGACACCTCCAGCTACTTTCCGTTGGTTCTCGCTATTCCTGTTCATCTTCCGCAAAATTGCAAACTGGGCCAAACAGGAGGTTAAAGGGACTGACTCTCCAAGTCGGGAGAGTGTTAGTAAAGCGTCTGGAATGTTGCACCCGAGTACCAGGGGAGGAAAACTGAGACATATTTGAACACGTCTCCCGATCACATGGTTGATCATACTTGGGTTCCACATGCATGTTTTAGCTGAAGGAAGAATACCTTAAACCTGGAGAGTTGAGACCCGTGTAATGGGTACCATGCAATATGACTTCAAAGGGTCTTCATTTGCTCACCGAACCTCTCCAATCCTATCACTGCTGCGTTTATGCCCCTGTACACATGCTTGATTCTCTTTCGGAGACATAGCAATCCATAGGTTTTAAGATACTTACTAGTCAGGTACATTCTTAGGCGTTTAATATGCGGTGTTGAGTCCATTTCGTTGAGCAAGGAGTAGCTCTTGTCTATTCCATATTTGACTTAAGGAACTTTATCTGTGCTCATTTCAATCTCTGGTTTTATGCAGCACCCCAACTCACCTTTCCCCTTAAGCAAGCATAAGTTGTTTTTCTAAATTTGAGTCCCTGTTCTGTTCTGTAATTCAGTTCCTGTGTAGCCAAGTTTACATTCCGTGTATTACTGATATCTTATGATGTTTCTTTTTCTGTGTGACTTACTTCAGTTAGAATCATCATACCTGAATCCACTCATTGTGCTGCTAAGGGCCTGATGACACAGATTTCATTGCTGAGTGATATTGCTTTGTAAGTAAATACCACAACTTCTTTATCCATTTTTCACTTTCTGCGATGTTGAACTTGTACTGTAAACGAGGTTCTTGTAAACAGAGGCGTCCCAAACTTTGGGGTGGCTGTGTCTTTTTGATTTTAATTTCCCTAAACTATAGGACCATAAGTGGAAGTGCCCTAGGTTCTGTTGCTTTGTTTTTTAGATGTTTCAGGAAACACCATACACTACTCCCGAGTGTCTGTTGGATCCCGCCCATCAGCATAACAAGGCTCCCAGTTCTCCATGGCCTGTCCTGCCTTTCTGGATTTTACACTTTTTTGAGATGGCCCTTTTGACCGGGGGGAAGTGAGACTTCATTGTAGTGCAGATTTCCTTTGCAAGCTTGCTTGGTTGGCCAAAAAGGGCGTATGCGTTTTTTCCTGAATATATTCAGGAAAAAACGCATACGCCCTTTTTGGCCAAGTGCATCATTGTGGACGTTCTGCCTCTTTTCCTATGCTTTCAATGCAATTCCAGTCTACCTCCTGAAATCGGTTTCCTGCAATTCTGCCCCGCTTTCAAGTCCTCTTGGCAGCCTTACTTCAGTCTATTTTTGGACGATAGCTGTCATTTATAACTCTGCAGGTTTGTGAATTACAGTGCCCCTGAGCTCCTTTCTTCAACTCGCTTTCTTTTGAGCTGGCCGCAACACCACAGGATGGCTTCAGGCCCTAATCTGGTTCCGGTACGGCACGCTGAGCCTTTGGTTATTTCCTCTTCCTGGTGGGAAATGAGAGTTAAATTTGCCCGTCCAGACACCTTCAGCTAGCCTCTCATTGGTTCTCGCTATTCCTGTTCATCTTCCGCAGAAATTGCAAACTGGGCCAAACAGGAGGTTAAAGGCGCTGACTCTCCAAGTGGGGAGAGTGTTAGTAAAGCGTCTGGAATGTTGCACCCGAGTACCAGGGGAGGAAAACTGAGACATATTTGAACACGTCTCCCGTTCACATGGTTGATCATACTTGCGTTCCACATGCATGTCTTAGCTGAAGGAAGAATACTTTAAACCTGGAGAGTTGAGACCCGTGTAATGGGTACCATGCAATATGACTTCAAAGGGTCTTCATTTGCTCACCGAACCTCTCCAATCCTATCACTGCTGCGTTTATGCCCCTGTACACATGCTTGATTCTCTTTCGGAGACATAGCAATCCATAGGTTTCAAGATACTTACTAGTCAGGTACATTCTTAGGCGTTTAATATGGGGTGTTGAGTCCATTTCGTTGAGCAAGGAGTAGCTCTTGTCTATTCCATATTTGGCTTAAGGAACTTTATCTGTGCTCATTTCAATCTCTGGTTTTATGCAGCACCCCAACTCACCTTTACCCTTAAGCAAGAATAAGTTGTTTTTCTAAATTTGAGACCCTGTTCTGTTCTGTAATTCAGTTCCTGTGTAGCCAAGTTTACATTCCGTGTATTACTGATATCTTATGATGTTTCTTTTTCTGTGTGACTTATTTCAGTTAGAATCATCGTACCTGAATCTACTCATTATGCTGCTACGGGCCTGATGACATAGATTTCATTGCTGAGTGATACTGCATTGTACGTAAGTACCACAAGTTCTTTATCCATTTTTCACTTTCTGCGATGTTGAACTTGTACTGTAAACGAGGTTCTTGTACACAGAGCCGTTCCAAACTTTGGGGTGGCTGTGTCTTTTTGATTTTAATTTCCCTAAGCTATAGGACCATAAGTGGAAGTGCCCTAGGTTCTGTTGCTTTGTTTTTTAGATGTTTCAGGAAACACCATACACTTCTCCCGAGTGGTTGTTGGCAATTTACATCCCGCCCATCAGCATAACAAGGCTCCCAGTTCTCCATGGCCTGTCCTGCCTTTCTGGATTTTACACTTTTTTGAGATGGCCCTTTTGACCGGGGGGAAGTGAGACTTCATTGTAGTGCAGATTTCCTTTGCAAGCTTGCTTGGTTGGCCAAAAAGGGCGTATGCGTTTTTTCCTGAATATATTCAGGAAAAAACGCATACGCCCTTTTTGGCCAAGTGCATCATTGTGGACGTTCTGCCTCTTTTCCTATGCTTTCAATGCAATTCCAGTCTGCCTCCTGAAATCGGTTTCCTGCAATTCTGCCCCGCTTTCAAGTTCTCTTGGCAGCCTTACTTCAGTCTATTTTTGGACGATAGCTGTCATTTATAACTCTGCAGGTTAGTGAATTACAGTGCCCCTGAGCTCCTTTCTTCAACTCGCTTTCTTGTGACCTGGCCGCAACACCGCAGGATGGCTTCAGGCCCTAATCTGGTTCTGGCCCGGCATGCTGAGCCTTTGGTTAATTCCTCTTCCTGGTGGGAAATGAGAGTTAAATTTGCCCGTTCAGACACCTCCAGCTAGCCTCTCATTGGTTCTCGCTATTCCTGTTCATCTTCCGCAGAAATTGCAAACTGGGCCAAACAGGAGGTTAAAGGGACTGACTCTCCAAGTCGGGAGAGTGTTAGTAAAGCGTCTGGAATGTTGCACCCGAGTACCAGGGGAGGAAAACTGAGACATATTTGAACACGTCTCCCGTTCACATGGTTGATCATACTCTGGGTTCCACATGCATGTTTTAGCTGAAGGAAGAATACCTTAAACCTGGAGAGTTGAGACCCGTGGAATGGGTACCATGCAATATGACTTCAAAGGGTCTTCATTTGCTCACCGAACCTCTCCAATCCTATCACTGCTGCGTTTATGCCCCTGTACACACGCTTGATTCTCTTTTGGAGACATAGCAATCCATAGGTTTCAAGATACTTACTAGTCAGGTACATTCTTAGGCGTTTAATATGGGGTGTTGAGTCCATTTCGTTGAGCAAGGAGTAGCTCTTGTCTATTCCATATTTGGCTTAAGGAACTTTATCTGTGCTCATTTCAATCTCTGGTTTTATGCAGCACCCCAACTCACCTTTACCCTTAAGCAAGCATAAGTTGGTTTTCTAAATTTGAGACCCTGTTCTGTTCTGTAATTCAGTTCCTGTGTAGCCAAGTTTACATTCCGTGTATTACTGATATCTTATGATGTTTCTTTTTCTGTGTGACTTACTTCAGTTAGAATCATCATACCTGAATCCACTCATTGTGCTGCTAAGGGCCTGATGACACAGATTTCATTGCTGAGTGATATTGCTTTGTAAGTAAATACCACAACTTTTTTATCCATTTTTCACTTTCTGCGATGTTGAACTTGTACTGTAAACGAGGTTCTTGTAAACAGAGCCGTTCCAAACTTTGGGGTGGCTGTGTCTTTTTGATTTTAATTTCCCTAAGCTATAGGACCATAAGTGGAAGTGCCCTAGGCTCTGTTGCTTTGTTTTTTAGATGTTTCAGGAAACACCATACACTTCTCCTGAGTGGTTGTTGGCAATTTACATCCCGCCCATCAGCATAACAAGGCTCCCAGTTCTCCATGGCCTGTCCTGCCTTTCTGGATTTTACACTTTTTTCAGATGGCCCTTTTGACTGGGGGGAAGTGAGACTTCATTGTAGTGCAGATTTCCTTTGCAAGCTTGCTTGGTTGGCCAAAAAGGGCGTATGCGTTTTTTCCTGAATATATTCAGGAAAAAACGCATACGCCCTTTTTGGCCAAGTGCATCATTGTGGACGTTCTGCCTCTTTTCCTATGCTTTCAATGCAATTCCAGTCTACCTCCTGAAATCGGTTTCCTGCAATTCTGCCCCGCTTTCAAGTCCTCTTGGCAGCCTTACTTCAGTCTATTTTTGGACGATAGCTGTCATTTATAACTCTGCAGGTTTGTGAATTACAGTGCCCCTGAGCTCCTTTCTTCAACTCGCTTTCTTGTGACCTGGCCGCAACACCGCAGGATGGCTTCAGGCCCTAATCTGGTTCTGGCATGGCACGCTGAGCCTTTGGTTAATTCCTCTTCCTGGTAGGAAATGAGAGTTAAATTTGCCCGTCCAGACACCTCCAGCTACTCTCCGTTGGTTCTCGCTATTCCTGTTCATCTTCCGCAAAATTGCAAACTGGGCCAAACAGGAGGTTAAAGGGACTGACTCTCCAAGTCGGGAGAGTGTTAGTAAAGCGTCTGGAATGTTGCACCCGAGTACCAGGGGAGGAAAACTGAGACATATTTGAACACGTCTCCCGTTCACATGGTTGATCATACTTGGGTTCCACATGCATGTTTTAGCTGAAGGAAGAATACCTTAAACCTGGAGAGTTGAGACCCGTGTAATGGGTACCATGCAATATGACTTCAAAGGGTCTTCATTTGCTCACCGAACCTCTCCAATCCTATCACTGCTGCGTTTATGCCCCTGTACACACGCTTGATTCTCTTTTGGAGACATAGCAATCCATAGGTTTCAAGATACTTACTAGTCAGGTACATTCTTAGGCGTTTAATATGGAGTGTTGAGTCCATTTCATTGAGCAAGGAGTAGCTCTTGTCTATTCCATATTTGGCTTAAGGAACTTTATCTGTGCTCATTTCAATCTCTGGTTTTATGCAGCACCCCAACTCACCTTTTCCCTTAAGCAAGCATAAGTTGGTTTTCTAAATTTGAGACCCTGTTCTGTTCTGTAATTCAGTTCCTGTGTAGCCAAGTTTACATTCCGTGTATTACTGATATCTTATGATGTTTCTTTTTCTGTGTGACTTATTTCAGTTAGAATCATCGTACCTGAATCTACTCATTATGCTGCTACGGGCCTGATGACATAGATTTCATTGCTGAGTGATACTGCATTGTACGTAAGTACCACAAGTTCTTTATCCATTTTTCACTTTCTGCGATGTTGAACTTGTACTGTAAACGAGGTTCTTGTACACAGAGCCGTTCCAAACTTTGGGGTGGCTGTGTCTTTTTGATTTTAATTTCCCTAAGCTATAGGACCATAAGTGGAAGTGCCCTAGGTTCTGTTGCTTTGTTTTTTAGATGTTTCAGGAAACACCATACACTTCTCCCGAGTGGTTGTTGGCAATTTACATCCCGCCCATCAGCATAACAAGGCTCCCAGTTCTCCATGGCCTGTCCTGCCTTTCTGGATTTTACACTTTTTTGAGATGGCCCTTTTGACCGGGGGGAAGTGAGACTTCATTGTAGTGCAGAATTCCTTTGCAAGCTTGCTTGGTTGGCCAAAAAGGGCGTATGCGTTTTTTCCTGAATATATTCAGGAAAAAACGCATACGCCCTTTTTGGCCAAGTGCATCATTGTGGACGTTCTGCCTCTTTTCCTATGCTTTCAATGCAATTCCAGTCTGCCTCCTGAAATCGGTTTCCTGCAATTCTGCCCCGCTTTCAAGTCCTCTTGGCAGCCTTACTTCAGTCTATTTTTGGACGATAGCTGTCATTTATAACTCTGCAGGTTAGTGAATTACAGTGCCCCTGAGCTCCTTTCTTCAACTCGCTTTCTTGTGACCTGGCCGCAACACCGCAGGATGGCTTCAGGCCCTAATCTGGTTCTGGCCCGGCATGCTGAGCCTTTGGTTAATTCCTCTTCCTGGTGGGAAATGAGAGTTAAATTTGCCCGTTCAGACACCTCCAGCTAGCCTCTCATTGGTTCTCGCTATTCCTGTTCATCTTCCGCAGAAATTGCAAACTGGGCCAAACAGGAGGTTAAAGGGACTGACTCTCCAAGTCGGGAGAGTGTTAGTAAAGCGTCTGGAATGTTGCACCCGAGTACCAGGGGAGGAAAACTGAGACATATTTGAACACGTCTCCCGTTCACATGGTTGATCATACTCTGGGTTCCACATGCATGTTTTAGCTGAAGGAAGAATACCTTAAACCTGGAGAGTTGAGACCCGTGGAATGGGTACCATGCAATATGACTTCAAAGGGTCTTCATTTGCTCACCGAACCTCTCCAATCCTATCACTGCTGCGTTTATGCCCCTGTACACACGCTTGATTCTCTTTTGGAGACATAGCAATCCATAGGTTTCAAGATACTTACTAGTCAGGTACATTCTTAGGCGTTTAATATGGGGTGTTGAGTCCATTTCGTTGAGCAAGGAGTAGCTCTTGTCTATTCCATATTTGGCTTAAGGAACTTTATCTGTGCTCATTTCAATCTCTGGTTTTATGCAGCACCCCAACTCACCTTTACCCTTAAGCAAGCATAAGTTGGTTTTCTAAATTTGAGACCCTGTTCTGTTCTGTAATTCAGTTCCTGTGTAGCCAAGTTTACATTCCGTGTATTACTGATATCTTATGATGTTTCTTTTTCTGTGTGACTTACTTCAGTTAGAATCATCATACCTGAATCCACTCATTGTGCTGCTAAGGGCCTGATGACACAGATTTCATTGCTGAGTGATATTGCTTTGTAAGTAAATACCACAACTTTTTTATCCATTTTTCACTTTCTGCGATGTTGAACTTGTACTGTAAACGAGGTTCTTGTAAACAGAGCCGTTCCAAACTTTGGGGTGGCTGTGTCTTTTTGATTTTAATTTCCCTAAGCTATAGGACCATAAGTGGAAGTGCCCTAGGTTCTGTTGCTTTGTTTTTTAGATGTTTCAGGAAACACCATACACTTCTCCTGAGTGGTTGTTGGCAATTTACATCCCGCCCATCAGCATAACAAGGCTCCCAGTTCTCCATGGCCTGTCCTGCCTTTCTGGATTTTACACTTTTTTCAGATGGCCCTTTTGACTGGGGGGAAGTGAGACTTCATTGTAGTGCAGATTTCCTTTGCAAGCTTGCTTGGTTGGCCAAAAAGGGCGTATGCGTTTTTTCCTGAATATATTCAGGAAAAAACGCATACGCCCTTTTTGGCCAAGTGCATCATTGTGGACGTTCTGCCTCTTTTCCTATGCTTTCAATGCAATTCCAGTCTACCTCCTGAAATCGGTTTCCTGCAATTCTGCCCCGCTTTCAAGTCCTCTTGGCAGCCTTACTTCAGTCTATTTTTGGACGATAGCTGTCATTTATAACTCTGCAGGTTTGTGAATTACAGTGCCCCTGAGCTCCTTTCTTCAACTCGCTTTCTTGTGACCTGGCCGCAACACCGCAGGATGGCTTCAGGCCCTAATCTGGTTCTGGCATGGCACGCTGAGCCTTTGGTTAATTCCTCTTCCTGGTAGGAAATGAGAGTTAAATTTGCCCGTCCAGACACCTCCAGCTACTCTCCGTTGGTTCTCGCTATTCCTGTTCATCTTCCGCAAAATTGCAAACTGGGCCAAACAGGAGGTTAAAGGGACTGACTCTCCAAGTCGGGAGAGTGTTAGTAAAGCGTCTGGAATGTTGCACCCGAGTACCAGGGGAGGAAAACTGAGACATATTTGAACACGTCTCCCGTTCACATGGTTGATCATACTTGGGTTCCACATGCATGTTTTAGCTGAAGGAAGAATACCTTAAACCTGGAGAGTTGAGACCCGTGTAATGGGTACCATGCAATATGACTTCAAAGGGTCTTCATTTGCTCACCGAACCTCTCCAATCCTATCACTGCTGCGTTTATGCCCCTGTACACACGCTTGATTCTCTTTTGGAGACATAGCAATCCATAGGTTTCAAGATACTTACTAGTCAGGTACATTCTTAGGCGTTTAATATGGAGTGTTGAGTCCATTTCGTTGAGCAAGGAGTAGCTCTTGTCTATTCCATATTTGGCTTAAGGAACTTTATCTGTGCTCATTTCAATCTCTGGTTTTATGCAGCACCCCAACTCACCTTTACCCTTAAGCAAGCATAAGTTGGTTTTCTAAATTTGAGACCCTGTTCTGTTCTGTAATTCAGTTCCTGTGTAGCCAAGTTTACATTCCGTGTATTACTGATATCTTATGATGTTTCTTTTTCTGTGTGACTTATTTCAGTTAGAATCATCGTACCTGAATCTACTCATTATGCTGCTACGGGCCTGATGACATAGATTTCATTGCTGAGTGATACTGCATTGTACGTAAGTACCACAAGTTCTTTATCCATTTTTCACTTTCTGCGATGTTGAACTTGTACTGTAAACGAGGTTCTTGTACACAGAGCCGTTCCAAACTTTGGGGTGGCTGTGTCTTTTTGATTTTAATTTCCCTAAGCTATAGGACCATAAGTGGAAGTGCCCTAGGTTCTGTTGCTTTGTTTTTTAGATGTTTCAGGAAACACCATACACTTCTCCCGAGTGGTTGTTGGCAATTTACATCCCGCCCATCAGCATAACAAGGCTCCCAGTTCTCCATGGCCTGTCCTGCCTTTCTGGATTTTACACTTTTTTGAGATGGCCCTTTTGACCGGGGGGAAGTGAGACTTCATTGTAGTGCAGATTTCCTTTGCAAGCTTGCTTGGTTGGCCAAAAAGGGCGTATGCGTTTTTTCCTGAATATATTCAGGAAAAAACGCATACGCCCTTTTTGGCCAAGTGCATCATTGTGGACGTTCTGCCTCTTTTCCTATGCTTTCAATGCAATTCCAGTCTGCCTCCTGAAATCGGTTTCCTGCAATTCTGCCCCGCTTTCAAGTCCTCTTGGCAGCCTTACTTCAGTCTATTTTTGGACGATAGCTGTCATTTATAACTCTGCAGGTTAGTGAATTACAGTGCCCCTGAGCTCCTTTCTTCAACTCGCTTTCTTGTGACCTGGCCGCAACACCGCAGGATGGCTTCAGGCCCTAATCTGGTTCTGGCCCGGCATGCTGAGCCTTTGGTTAATTCCTCTTCCTGGTGGGAAATGAGAGTTAAATTTGCCCGTTCAGACACCTCCAGCTAGCCTCTCATTGGTTCTCGCTATTCCTGTTCATCTTCCGCAGAAATTGCAAACTGGGCCAAACAGGAGGTTAAAGGGACTGACTCTCCAAGTCGGGAGAGTGTTAGTAAAGCGTCTGGAATGTTGCACCCGAGTACCAGGGGAGGAAAACTGAGACATATTTGAACACGTCTCCCGTTCACATGGTTGATCATACTCTGGGTTCCACATGCATGTTTTAGCTGAAGGAAGAATACCTTAAACCTGGAGAGTTGAGACCCGTGGAATGGGTACCATGCAATATGACTTCAAAGGGTCTTCATTTGCTCACCGAACCTCTCCAATCCTATCACTGCTGCGTTTATGCCCCTGTACACACGCTTGATTCTCTTTTGGAGACATAGCAATCCATAGGTTTCAAGATACTTACTAGTCAGGTACATTCTTAGGCGTTTAATATGGGGTGTTGAGTCCATTTCGTTGAGCAAGGAGTAGCTCTTGTCTATTCCATATTTGGCTTAAGGAACTTTATCTGTGCTCATTTCAATCTCTGGTTTTATGCAGCACCCCAACTCACCTTTACCCTTAAGCAAGCATAAGTTGGTTTTCTAAATTTGAGACCCTGTTCTGTTCTGTAATTCAGTTCCTGTGTAGCCAAGTTTACATTCCGTGTATTACTGATATCTTATGATGTTTCTTTTTCTGTGTGACTTACTTCAGTTAGAATCATCATACCTGAATCCACTCATTGTGCTGCTAAGGGCCTGATGACACAGATTTCATTGCTGAGTGATATTGCTTTGTAAGTAAATACCACAACTTTTTTATCCATTTTTCACTTTCTGCGATGTTGAACTTGTACTGTAAACGAGGTTCTTGTAAACAGAGCCGTTCCAAACTTTGGGGTGGCTGTGTCTTTTTGATTTTAATTTCCCTAAGCTATAGGACCATAAGTGGAAGTGCCCTAGGTTCTGTTGCTTTGTTTTTTAGATGTTTCAGGAAACACCATACACTTCTCCTGAGTGGTTGTTGGCAATTTACATCCCGCCCATCAGCATAACAAGGCTCCCAGTTCTCCATGGCCTGTCCTGCCTTTCTGGATTTTACACTTTTTTCAGATGGCCCTTTTGACTGGGGGGAAGTGAGACTTCATTGTAGTGCAGATTTCCTTTGCAAGCTTGCTTGGTTGGCCAAAAAGGGCGTATGCGTTTTTTCCTGAATATATTCAGGAAAAAACGCATACGCCCTTTTTGGCCAAGTGCATCATTGTGGACGTTCTGCCTCTTTTCCTATGCTTTCAATGCAATTCCAGTCTACCTCCTGAAATCGGTTTCCTGCAATTCTGCCCCGCTTTCAAGTCCTCTTGGCAGCCTTACTTCAGTCTATTTTTGGACGATAGCTGTCATTTATAACTCTGCAGGTTTGTGAATTACAGTGCCCCTGAGCTCCTTTCTTCAACTCGCTTTCTTGTGACCTGGCCGCAACACCGCAGGATGGCTTCAGGCCCTAATCTGGTTCTGGCATGGCACGCTGAGCCTTTGGTTAATTCCTCTTCCTGGTAGGAAATGAGAGTTAAATTTGCCCGTCCAGACACCTCCAGCTACTCTCCGTTGGTTCTCGCTATTCCTGTTCATCTTCCGCAAAATTGCAAACTGGGCCAAACAGGAGGTTAAAGGGACTGACTCTCCAAGTCGGGAGAGTGTTAGTAAAGCGTCTGGAATGTTGCACCCGAGTACCAGGGGAGGAAAACTGAGACATATTTGAACACGTCTCCCGTTCACATGGTTGATCATACTTGGGTTCCACATGCATGTTTTAGCTGAAGGAAGAATACCTTAAACCTGGAGAGTTGAGACCCGTGTAATGGGTACCATGCAATATGACTTCAAAGGGTCTTCATTTGCTCACCGAACCTCTCCAATCCTATCACTGCTGCGTTTATGCCCCTGTACACACGCTTGATTCTCTTTTGGAGACATAGCAATCCATAGGTTTCAAGATACTTACTAGTCAGGTACATTCTTAGGCGTTTAATATGGAGTGTTGAGTCCATTTCGTTGAGCAAGGAGTAGCTCTTGTCTATTCCATATTTGGCTTAAGGAACTTTATCTGTGCTCATTTCAATCTCTGGTTTTATGCAGCACCCCAACTCACCTTTACCCTTAAGCAAGCATAAGTTGGTTTTCTAAATTTGAGACCCTGTTCTGTTCTGTAATTCAGTTCCTGTGTAGCCAAGTTTACATTCCGTGTATTACTGATATCTTATGATGTTTCTTTTTCTGTGTGACTTACTTCAGTTAGAATCATCATACCTGAATCCACTCATTGTGCTGCTAAGGGCCTGATGACACAGATTTCATTGCTGAGTGATATTGCTTTGTAAGTAAATACCACAACTTTTTTATCCATTTTTCACTTTCTGCGATGTTGAACTTGTACTGTAAACGAGGTTCTTGTAAACAGAGCCGTTCCAAACTTTGGGGTGGCTGTGTCTTTTTCATTTTAATTTCCCTAAGCTATAGGACCATAAGTGGAAGTGCCCTAGGTTCTGTTGCTTTGTTTTTTAGATGTTTCAGGAAACACCATACACTTCTCCTGAGTGGTTGTTGGCAATTTACATCCCGCCCATCAGCATAACAAGGCTCCCAGTTCTCCATGGCCTGTCCTGCCTTTCTGGATTTTACACTTTTTTCAGATGGCCCTTTTGACTGGGGGGAAGTGAGACTTCATTGTAGTGCAGATTTCCTTTGCAAGCTTGCTTGGTTGGCCAAAAAGGGCGTATGCGTTTTTTCCTGAATATATTCAGGAAAAAACGCATACGCCCTTTTTGGCCAAGTGCATCATTGTGGACGTTCTGCCTCTTTTCCTATGCTTTCAATGCAATTCCAGTCTACCTCCTGAAATCGGTTTCCTGCAATTCTGCCCCGCTTTCAAGTCCTCTTGGCAGCCTTACTTCAGTCTATTTTTGGACGATAGCTGTCATTTATAACTCTGCAGGTTTGTGAATTACAGTGCCCCTGAGCTCCTTTCTTCAACTCGCTTTCTTGTGAGCTGGCCGCAACACCACAGGATGGCTTCAGGCCCTAATCTGGTTCCGGTACGGCACGCTGAGCCTTTGGTTATTTCCTCTTCCTGGTGGGAAATGAGAGTTAAATTTGCCCGTCCAGACACCTTCAGCTAGACTCTCATTGGTTCTCGCTATTCCTGTTCATCTTCCGCAGAAATTGCAAACTGGGCCAAACAGGAGGTTAAAGGCGCTGACTCTCCAAGTGGAGAGAGTGTTAGTAAAGCGTCTGGAATGTTGCACCCGAGTACCAGGGGAGGAAAACTGAGACATATTTGAACACGTCTCCCGTTCACATGGTTGATCATACTTGCGTTCCACATGCATGTCTTAGCTGAAGGAAGAATACTTTAAACCTGGAGAGTTGAGACCCGTGTAATGGGTACCATGCAATATGACTTCAAAGGGTCTTCATTTGCTCACCGAACCTCTCCAATCCTATCACTGCTTTGTTTATGCCCCTGTACACATGCTTGATTCTCTTTCGGAGACATAGCAATCCATAGGTTTCAAGATACTTACTAGTCAGGTACATTCTTAGGCGTTTAATATGGGGTGTTGAGTCCATTTCGTTGAGCAAGGAGTAGCTCTTGTCTATTCCATATTTGGCTTAAGGAACTTTATCTGTGCTCATTTCAATCTCTGGTTTTATGCAGCACCCCAACTCACCTTTACCCTTAAGCAAGCATAAGTTGGTTTTCTAAATTTGAGACCCTGTTCTGTTCTGTAATTCAGTTCCTGTGAAGCCAAGTTTACATTCCGTGTATTACTGATATCTTATGATGTTTCTTTTTCTGTGTGACTTATTTCAGTTAGAATCATCGTACCTGAATCTACTCATTATGCTGCTACGGGCCTGATGACATAGATTTCATTGCTGAGTGATACTGCATTGTACGTAAGTACTACAAGTTCTTTATCCATTTTTCACTTTCTGCGATGTTGAACTTGTACTGTAAACGAGGTTCTTGTAAACAGAGCCGTTCCAAACTTTGGGGTGGCTGTGTCTTTTTGATTTTAATTTCCCTAAGCTATAGGACCATAAGTGGAAGTGCCCTAGGTTCTGTTGCTTTGTTTTTTAGATGTTTCAGGAAACACCATACACTTCTCCCGAGTGGTTGTTGGCAATTTTCATCCCGCCCATCAGCATAACAAGGCTCCCAGTTCTCCATGGCCTGTCCTGCCTTTCTGGATTTTACACTTTTTTGAGATGGCCCTTTTGACCAGGGGGAAGTGAGACTTCATTGTAGTGCAGATTTCCTTTGCAAGCTTGCTTGGTTGGCCAAAAAGGGCGTATGCGTTTTTTCCTGAATATATTCAGGAAAAAACGCATACGCCCTTTTTGGCCAAGTGCATCATTGTGGACGTTCTGCCTCTTTTCCTATGCTTTCAATGCAATTCCAGTCTGCCTCCTGAAATCGGTTTCCTGCAATTCTGCCCCGCTTTCAAGTCCTCTTGGCAGCCTTACTTCAGTATATTTTTGGACGATAGCTGTCATTTATAACTCTGCAGGTTAGTGAATTACAGTGCCCCTGAGCTCCTTTCTTCAACTCGCTTTCTTGTGACCTGGCCGCAACACCGCAGGATGGCTTCAGGCCCTAATCTGGTTCTGGCCCGGCATGCTGAGCCTTTGGTTAATTCCTCTTCCTGGTGGGAAATGAGAGTTAAATTTGCCCGTCCAGACACCTCCAGCTAGTCTCTCATTGGTTCTCGCTATTCCTGTTCATCTTCCGCAGAAATTGCAAACTGGGCCAAACAGGAGGTTAAAGGGACTGACTCTCCAAGTCGGGAGAGTGTTAGTAAAGCGTCTGGAATGTTGCACCCGAGTACCAGGGGAGGAAAACTGAGACATATTTGAACACGTCTCCCGTTCACATGGTTGATCATACTCTGGGTTCCACATGCATGTTTTAGCTGAAGGAAGAATACCTTAAACCTGGAGAGTTGAGACCCGTGGAATGGGTACCATGCAATATGACTTCAAAGGGTCTTCATTTGCTCACCGAACCTCTCCAATCCTATCACTGCTGCGTTTATGCCCCTGTACACACGCTTGATTCTCTTTTGGAGACATAGCAATCCATAGGTTTCAAGATACTTACTAGTCAGGTACATTCTTAGGCGTTTAATATGGGGTGTTGAGTCCATTTCGTTGAGCAAGGAGTAGCTCTTGTCTATTCCATATTTGGCTTAAGGAACTTTATCTGTGCTCATTTCAATCTCTGGTTTTTTGCAGCACCCCAACTCACCTTTCCCCTTAAGCAAGAATAACTTGTTTTTCTAAATTTGAGACCCTGTTCTGTTCTGTAATTCAGTTTCTGTGTAGCCAAGTTTACATTGCGTGTATTACTGATATCTTATGATGTTTCTTTTTCTGTGTGACTTATTTCAGTTAGAATCATCGTACCTGAATCTACTCATTATGCTGCTACGGGCCTGATGACATAGATTTCATTGCTGAGTGATACTGCATTGTACGTAAGTACCACAAGTTCTTTATCCATTTTTCACTTTCTGCGATGTTGAACTTGTACTGTAAACGAGGTTCTTGTAAACAGAGCCGTTCCAAACTTTGGGGTGGCTGTGTCTTTTTGATTTTAATTTCCCTAAGCTATAGGACCATAAGTGGAAGTGCCCTAGGCTCTGTTGCTTTGTTTTTTAGATGTTTCAGGAAACACCATACACTTCTCCCGAGTGTCTGTTGGCAATTTACATCCCGCCCATCAGCATAACAAGGCTTCCAGTTCTCAATGGCCTGTTGCCTTTCTGGATTTTACACTTTTTTCAGATGGCCCTTTTGACTGGGGGGAAGTGAGACTTCATTGTAGTGCAGATTTCCTTTGCAAGCTTGTTTGGTTGGCCAAAAAGGGCGTATGCGTTTTTTCCTGAATATATTCAGGAAAAAACGCATACGCCCTTTTTGGCCAAGTGCATCATTGTGGACGTTCTGCCTCTTTTCCTATGCTTTCAATGCAATTCCAGTCTACCTCCTGAAATCGGTTTCCTGCAATTCTGCCCCGCTTTCAAGTCCTCTTGGCAGCCTTACTTCAGTCTATTTTTGGACGATAGCTGTCATTTATAACTCTGCAGGTTTGTGAATTACAGTGCCCCTGAGCTCCTTTCTTCAACTCGCTTTCTTTTGAGCTGGCCGCAACACCGCAGGATGGCTTCAGGCCCTAATCTGGTTCCGGTACGGCACGCTGAGCCTTTGGTTATTTCCTCTTCCTGGTGGGAAATGAGAGTTAAATTTGCCCGTCCAGACACCTCCAGCTAGCCTCTCATTGGTTCTCGCTATTCCTGTTCATCTTCCGCAGAAATTGCAAACTGGGCCAAACAGGAGGTTAAAGGCGCTGACTCTCCAAGTGGAGAGAGTGTTAGTAAAGCGTCTGGAATGTTGCACCCGAGTACCAGGGGAGGAAAACTGAGACATATTTGAACACGTCTCCCGTTCACATGGTTGATCATACTTGGGTTCCACATGCATGTTTTAGCTGAAGGAAGAATACCTTAAACCTGGAGAGTTGAGACCCGTGTAATGGGTACCATGCAATATGACTTCAAAGGGTCTTCATTTGCTCACCGAACCTCTCCAATCCTATCACTGCTGCGTTTATGCCCCTGTACACATGCTTGATTCTCTTTTGGAGACATAGCAATCCATAGGTTTTACGATACTTACTAGTCAGGTACATTCTTAGGCGTTTAATATGCGGTGTTGAGTCCATTTCGTTGAGCAAGGAGTAGCTCTTGTCTATTCCATATTTGGCTTAAGGAACTTTATCTGTGCTCATTTCAATCTCTGGTTTTATGCAGCACCCCAACTCACCTTTACCCTTAAGCAAGCATAAGTTGGTTTTCTAAATTTGAGACCCTGTTCTGTTCTGTAATTCAGTTCCTGTGTAGCCAAGTTTACATTCCGTGTATTACTGATATCTTATGATGTTTCTTTTTCTGTGTGACTTATTTCAGTTAGAATCATCATACCTGAATCCACTCATTGTGCTGCTAAGGGCCTGATGACACAGATTTCATTGCTGAGTGATATTGCTTTGTAAGTAAATACCACAACTTCTTTATCCATTTTTCACTTTCTGCAATGTTGAACTTGTACTGTAAACGAGGTTCTTGTAAACAGAGGCGTCCCGAACTTTGGGGTGGCTGTGTCTTTTTGATTTTAATTTCCCTAAGCTATAGGACCATAAGTGGCGGTGCCCTAGGCTCTGTTGCTTTGTTTTTTAGATGTTTCAGGAAACACCATACACTTCTCCCGAGTGTCTGTTGGCAATTTACATCCCACCCATCAGCATAACAAGGCTCCCAGTTCTCCATGTCCTGTCCTGCCTTTCTGGATTTTACACTTTTTTCAGATGGCCCTTTTGACCGGGGGGAAGTGAGACTTCATTGTAGTGCAGATTTCCTTTGCAAGCTTGCTTGGTTGGCCAAAAAGGGCGTATGCGTTTTTTCCTGAATATATTCAGGAAAAAACGCATACGCCCTTTTTGGCCAAGTGCATCATTGTGGACGTTCTGCCTCTTTTCCTATGCTTTCAATGCAATTCCAGTCTACCTCCTGAAATCGGTTTCCTGCAATTCTGCCCCGCTTTCAAGTCCTCTTGGCAGCCTTACTTCAGTCTATTTTTGGACGATAGCTGTCATTTATAACTCTGCAGGTTTGTGAATTACAGTGCCCCTGAGCTCCTTTCTTCAACTCGCTTTCTTGTGACCTGGCCGCAACACCGCAGGATGGCTTCAGGCCCTAATCTGGTTCCGGCCCGGCATGCTGAGCCTTTGGTTAATTCCTCTTCCTGGTGGGAAATGAGAGTTAAATTTGCCCGTCCAGACACCTCCAGCTAGCCTCTCATTGGTTCTCGCTATTCCTGTTCATCTTCCGCAGAAATTGCAAACTGGGCCAAACAGGAGGTTAAAGGCGCTGACTCTCCAAGTGGGGAGAGTGTTAGTAAAGCGTCTGGAATGTTGCACCCGAGTACCAGGGGAGGAAAACTGAGACATATTTGAACACGTCTCCCGATCACATGGTTGATCATACTCTAGGTTCAACATGCATGTTTTAGCTGAAGGAAGAATACCTTAAACCTGGGTAGTTGAAACCCGTGGAATGGGTACCATGCAATATGACTTCAAAGGGTCTTCATTTGCTCACCGAACCTCTCCAATCCTATCACTGCTGCGTTTATGCCCCTGTACACATGCTTGATTCTCTTTCGGAGACATAGCAATTCTTAGGTTTTAAGATACTTACAAGTCAGGTACATTCTTAGGCGTTTAATATGCGGTGTTGAGTCCATTTCGTTGAGCAAGGAGGAGCTCTTGTCTATTCCATATTTGGCTTAAGGAACTTTATCTGTGCTCATTTCAATCTCTGGTTTTATGCAGCACCCCAACTCACCTTTACCCTTAAGCAAGCATAAGTTGTTTTTCTAAATTTGAGACCCTGTTCTGTTCTGTAATTCAGTTCCTGTGTAGCCAAGTTTCCATTCCGTGTATTACTGATATCTTATGATGTTTCTTTTTCTGTGTGACTTATTTCAGTTAGAATCATCATACCTGAATCCACTCATTGTGATGCTAGGGCCTGATGACATAGATTTCATTGCTGAGTGATATTGCTTTGTAAGTAAATACCACAACTTCTTTATCCATTTTTCACTTTCTGCGATGTTGAACTTGTACTGTAAACGAGGTTCTTGTAAACAGAGGCGTCCCAAACTTTGGGGTGGCTGTGTCTTTTTGATTTTAATTTCCCTAAGCTATAGGACCATAAGTGGCAGTGCCCTAGGCTCCGTTGCTTTGTTTTTTAGACGTTTCAGGAAACACCATACACTACTCCTGAGTGTCTGTTGGCAATTTACATCCCGCCCATCAGCATAACAAGGCTCCCAGTTCTCCATGGCCTGTCCTGCCTTTCTGGATTTTACACTTTTTTCAGATGGCCCTTTTGACCGGGGGGAAGTGAGACTTCATTGTAGTGCAGATTTCCTTTGCAAGCTTGCTTGGTTGGCCAAATAGGGCGTATGCGTTTTTTCCTGAATATATTCAGGAAAAAACGCATACGCCCTTTTTGGCCAAGTGCATCATTGTGGACGTTCTGCCTCTTTTCCTATGCTTTCAATGCAATTCCAGTCTACCTCCTCAAATCGGTTTCCTGCAATTCTGCCCCGCTTTCAAGTCCTCTTGGCAGCCTTACTTCAGTCTATTTTTGGACGATAGCTGTCATTTATAACTCTGCAGGTTTGTGAATTACAGTGCCCCTGAGCTCCTTTCTTCAACTCGCTTTCTTGTGACCTGGCCGCAACACCGCAGGATGGCTTCAGGCCCTAATCTGGTTCCGGCCCGGCATGCTGAGCCTTTGGTTAATTCCTCTTCCTGGTGGGAAATGAGAGTTAAATTTGCCCGTCCAGACACCTCCAGCTAGCCTCTCATTGGTTCTCGCTATTCCTGTTCATCTTCCGCAGAAATTGCAAACTGGGCCAAACAGGAGGTTAAAGGGACTGACTCTCCAAGTGGGGAGAGTGTTAGTAAAGCGTCTGGAATGTTGCACCCGAGTACCAGGGGAGGAAAACTGAGACATATTTGAACACGTCTCCCGATCACATGGTTGATCATACTCTAGGTTCCACATGCATGTTTTAGCTGAAGGAAGAATACCTTAAACCTGGGTAGTTGAAACCCGTGGAATGGGTACCATGCAATATGACTTCAAAGGGTCTTCATTTGCTCACCGAACCTCTCCAATCCTATCACTGCTGCGTTTATGCCCCTGTACACATGCTTGATTCTCTTTCGGAGACATAGCAATTCTTAGGTTTTAAGATACTTACAAGTCAGGTACATTCTTAGGCGTTTAATATGCGGTGTTGAGTCCATTTCGTTGAGCAAGGAGGAGCTCTTGTCTATTCCATATTTGGCTTAAGGAACTTTATCTGTGCTCATTTCAATCTCTGGTTTTATGCAGCACCCTAACTCACCTTTCCCCTTAAGCAAGCATAAGTTGGTTTTCTAAATTTGAGACCCTGTTCTGTTCTCTAATTCAGTTCCTGTGTAGCCAAGTTTCCATTCCGTGTATTACTGATATCTTATGATGTTTCTTTTTCTGTGTGACTTATTTCAGTTAGAATCATCGTACCTGAATCCACTCATTGTGCTGCTAAGGGCCTGATGACATAGATTTCATTGCTGAGTGATACTGCATTGTACGTAAGTACCACAAGTTCTTTATCCATTTTTCACTTTCTGCGATGTTGAACTTGTACTGTAAACGAGGTTCTTGTAAACAGAGGCGTCCCAAACTTTGGGGTGACTGTGTCTTTTTGATTTTAATTTCCCTAAGCTATAGGACCATAAGTGGAAGTGCCCTAGGCTCTGTTGCTTTGTTTTTTAGATGTTTCAGGAAACACCATACACTTCTCCCGAGTGTCTGTTGGCAATTTACATCCCGCCCATCAGCATAACAAGGCTCCCAGTTCTCCATGGCCTGTCCTGCCTTTCTGGATTTTACACTTTTTTCAGATGGCCCTTTTGACCGGGGGGAAGTGAGACTTCATTGTAGTGCAGATTTCCTTTGCAAGCTTGCTTGGTTGGCCAACAAGGGCGTATGCGTTTTTTCCTGAATATATTCAGGAAAAAACGCATACGCCCTTTTTGGCCAAGTGCATCATTGTGGACGCTCTGCCTCTTTTCCTATGCTTTCTATGCAATTCCAGTCTACCTCCTGAAATCGGTTTCCTGCAATTCTGCCCCGCTTTCAAGTCCTCTTGGCAGCCTTACTTTAGTATATTTTTGGACGATAGCTGTCATTTATAACTCTGCAGGTTTGTGAATTACAGTGCCCCTGAGCTCCTTTCTTCAACTCGCTTTCTTTTGAGCTGGCCGCAACACCGCAGGATGGCTTCAGGCCTTAATCTGGTTCCGGGACGGCACGCTGAGCCTTTGGTTATTTCCTCTTCCTGGTGGGAAATGAGAGTTAAATTTGCCCGTCCAGACACCTCCAGCTAGTCTCTCATTGGTTCTCGCTATTCCTGTTCATCTTCCGCAGAAATTGCAAACTGGGCCAAACAGGAAGTTAAAGGCCCTGACTCTCCAAGTGGGGAGAGTGTTAGTAAAGCGTCTGGAATGTTGCACCCGAGTAACAGGGGAGGAACACTGAGAGATATTTGAACACGTCTCCCGTTCACACGGTTGATCATACTCTGGGTTCCACATGCATGTTTTAGCTGAAGGAAGAATACCTTAAACCTGGAAAGTTGAGACCCGTGTAATGGGTACCATGCAACATGACTTCAAAGGGTCTTCATTTGCTCACCGAACCTCTCCAATCCTATCACTGCTGCGTTTATGCCCCTGTACACACGCTTGATTCTCTTTTGGAGACATAGCAATCCATAGGTTTTAAGATACTTACTAATCAGGTACATTCGTAGGCGTTTAATATGGGGTGTTGTGTCCATTTCGTTGAGCAAGGAGTAGCTCTTGTCTATTCCATATTTGGCCTAAGGAACTTTATCTGTGCTCATTTCAATCTCTGGTTTTATGCAGCACCCCAACTCACCTTTCCCCTTAAGCAAGCAGAAGTTGGTTTTCTAAATTTGAGACCCTGTTCTGTTTTGGAATTCAGTTCCTGTGTAGCCAAGTTTACATTCCGTGTGTTAGTGATATCTTATGATGTTTCTTTTTCTGTGTGACTTATTTCAATTAGAATCATCGTACCTGAATCCACTCATTATGCTGCTACGGGCCTGATGACATAGATTTCGTTGCTGAGTGATACTGCATTGTACGTAAGTACCACAAGTTCTTTATCCATTTTTCACTTTCTGTGATATTGAACTTGTATGGTAAATGAGGTTCTTCTAAACAGAGGCGTCCCAAATTTTGGGGTGGTTGTGTCGTTTTGATTTTAATTTCCCTAAGCTATAGGACCATAAGTGGAAGTGCCCTAGGCGCTGTTGCTTTGTTTTTTAGATGTTTCAGGAAACACCATACACTTCTCCCGAGTGTCTGTTGGCAATTTACATCCCGCCCATGAGCATAACAAGGCTCCCAGTTCTCCATGGCCTGTCCTGCCTTTCTGGATTTTACACTTTTTTCAGATGGCCCTTTTGACCGGGGGGAAGTGAGACTTCATTGTAGTGCAGATTTCCTTTGCAAGCTTGCTTGGTTGGCCAAAAAGGGCGTATGCGTTTTTTCCTGAATATATTCAGGAAAAAACGCATACACACTTTTTGGCCAAGTGCATCATTGTGGACGTTCTGCCTCTTTTCCTATGCTTTCAATGCAATTCCAGTCTACCTCCTGAAATCGGTTTCCTGCAATTCTGCCCCGCTTTCAAGTCCTCTTGGCAGCCTTACTTCAGTCTATTTTTGGACGATAGCTGTCATTTATAACTCTGCAGGTTTGTGAATTACAGTGCCCCTGAGCTCCTTTCTTCAACTCGCTTTCTTGTGACCTGGCCGCAACACCACAGGATGGCTTCAGGCCCTAATCTGGTTCCGGCACGGCACACTGAGCCTTTGGTTATTTCCTCTTCCTGGTGGGAAATGAGAGTTAAATTTGCCCGTCCAGACACCTCCAGCTAGTCTCTCTTTGGTTCTCCCAATTCCTGTTCATCTTTCACAGAAATTGCAAACTGGGC
Source organism: Delphinus delphis (assembly GCF_949987515.2). Taxonomy (NCBI): domain Eukaryota; kingdom Metazoa; phylum Chordata; class Mammalia; order Artiodactyla; family Delphinidae; genus Delphinus; species Delphinus delphis. The sequence continues at coordinate 421,581 of NW_027192696.1, read as the reverse complement.
CAAACAGAGGGTTAAAGGCGCTGACTCTCCAAGTGGGGAGAGTGTTAGTAAAGCATCTGGAATGTTGCCCCCAGGTACCAGGGGAGGAAAACTGAGACATATTTGAACACGTCTCCTGATCACATGGTTGATCATACTCTGGGTTCCACATGCATGTTTTAGCTGAAGGAAGAATACCTTAAACCTGGAGAGTTGAGACCCGTGTAATGGGTACCATGAAATAAGACTTCAAAGGGTCTTCATTTGCTCACTGAACCTCTCCAATCCTATCACTGCTGCGTTTATGCCCCTGTACACATGCTTGATTCTCTTTCGGAGACATAGCAATCCATAGGTTTCAAGATACTTACTAGTCAGGTACATTCTTAGGCGTTTAATATGGGGTGTTGAGTCCATTTCGTTGAGCAAGGAGTAGCTCTTGTCTATTCCATATTTGGCTTAAGGAACTTTATCTGTGCTCATTTCAATCTCTGGTTTTATGCAGCACCCCAACTCACCTTTCCCCTTAAGCAAGCATAAGTTGGTTTTCTAAATTTGAGACCCTGTTCTGTTTTGGAATTCAGTTCCTGTGTAGCCAAGTGTACATTCCGTGTATTAGTGATATCTTATGATGTTTCTTTTTCTGTGTGACTTATTTCAGTTAGAATCATCGTACCTGAATCCACACTTTATGCTGCTACGGGCCTGATGACATAGATTTCATTGCTGAGTGATACTGCATTGTACGTAAGTACCACAAGTTCTTTATCCATTTTTCACTTTCTGTGATATTGAACTTGTATGGTAAATGAGGTTCTTCTAAACAGAGGCGTCCCAAATTTTGGGGTGGTTGTGTCTTTTTGATTTTAATTTCCCTAAGCTATAGGACCATAAGTGGAAGTGCCCTAGGCGCTGTTGCTTTGTTTTTTAGATGTTTCAGGAAACACCATACACTTCTCCCGAGTGTCTGTTGGCAATTTACATCCCGCCCATGAGCATAACAAGGCTCCCAGTTCTCCATGGCCTGTCCTGCCTTTCTGGATTTTACACTTTTTTCACATGGCCCTTTTGACTGGGGGGAAGTGAGACTTCATTGTAGTGCAGATTTCCTTTGCAAGCTTGCTTGGTTGGCCAAAAAGGGCGTATGCGTTTTTTCCTGAATATATTCAGGAAAAAACGCATACGCACTTTTTGGCCAAATGCATCATTGTGGACGTTCTGCCTCTTTTCCTATGCTTTCAATGCAATTCCAGTCTACCTCCTGAAATCGGTTTCCTGCAATTCTGCCCCGCTTTCAAGTCCTCTTGGCAGCCTTACTTCAGTATATTTTTGGACGATAGCTGTCATTTATAACTCTGCAGGTTTGTGAATTACAGTGCCCCTGAGCTCCTTTCTTCAACTCGCTTTCTTGTGAGCTGGCCGCAACACCGCAGGATGGCTTCAGGCCCTAATCTGGTTCCGGCACGGCACGCTGAGCCTTTGGTTAATTCCTCTTCCTGGTGGGAAATGAGAGTTAAATTTGCCCGTCCAGACACCTCCAGCTAGTGTCTCATTGGTTCTCGCTATTCCTGTTCATCTTCCGCAGAAATTGCAAACTGGGCAAAACAGGAGGTTAAAGGGACTGACTCTCCAAGTCGGGAGAGTGTTAGTAAAGCGTCTGGAATGTTGCACCCGAGTACCAGGGTACGAAAACTGAGACATATTTGAACACGTCTCCCGATCACATGGTTGATCATACTCTAGGTTCCACATGCATGTTTTAGCTGAAGGAAGAATACCTTAAACCTGGGTAGTTGAAACCCGTGGAATGGGTACCATGCAATATGACTTCAAAGGGTCTTCATTTGCTCACCGTTCCTCTCCAATCCTATCACTGCTGCGTTTATGCCCCTGTGCACATGCTTGATTCTCTTTCGGAGACATAGCAATCCATAGGTTTTAAGATACTTACTAGTCAGGTACATTCTTAGGCGTTTAATATGGTGTGTTGAGTCCATTTCGTTGAGCAAGGAGTAGCTCTTGTCTATTCCATATTTGGCTTAAGGAACTTTATCTCTGCTCATTTCAATCTCTGGTTTTATGCAGCACCCCAACTCACCTTTCCCCTTAAGCAAGCATAAGTTGGTTTTCTAAATTTGAGACCCTGTTCTGTTCTGTAATTCAGTTCCTGTGTAGTCAAGTTTACATTCCGTGTATTACTGATATCTTATGATGTTTCTTTTTCTGTGTGACTTATTTCAGTTAGAATCATCATACCTGAATCCACTCATTGTGCTGCGAAGGGCCTGATGACATAGATTTCATTGCTGAGTGATATTGTTTTGTAAGTAAATACCACAACTTCTTTATCCATTTTTCACTTTCTGCGATGTTGAACTTCTACTGTAAACGAGGTTCTTGTAAACAGAGGCGTCCCAAACTTTGGGGTGGCTGTGTCTTTTTGATTTTAATTACCCTAAGCTATAGGACCATAAGTGCAAGTGCCCTAGGCTCTATTGCTTTGTTTTTTAGATGTTTCAGGAAACACCATACACTTCTCCCCAGTGTCTGTTGGCAATTTACATCCCGCCCATCAGCATAACAAGGCTCCCAGTTCTCCATGGCCTGTCCTGCCTTTCTGGATTTTACACTTTTTTCAGATGGCCCTTTTGACCGGGGGGAAGTGAGACTTCATTGTAGTGCAGATTTCCTTTGCAAGCTTGCTTGGTTGGCCAAAAAGGGCGTATGCGTTTTTTCCTGAATATATTCAGGAAAAAACGCATACGCCCTTTTTGGCCAAGTGCATCATTGTGGACGTTCTGCCTCTTTTCCTATGCTTTAAATGCAATTCCAGTCTACCTCCTGAAATCGGTTTCCTGCAATTCTGCCTTGCTTTCAATGCCTCTTCATAGTCTTTCCTCAATATCCTTTTTGAAAATTGTTGGCCTTTATAACTCTGCACGTTTTTGAATTGCAGTGGCCCTGAGTTCCATTTTTCAGCTCTTATTTTTGTGATCTTGCCTCATAACCGCAGGATTCCTTCAGGCCCTATTCTTCTTGTGGGACACCTTGCTGTGCCTTTGGTTAATTCTTCTTACTGCTGTGAAATTAGAGTGACATGTGCCCATTGAAACCACTACATTAGTTTCTCACTGGTTCCCCCTAACCCATTCATCCTCCGCACTATCTGCAGACTGTGCGATACTGGAACTTAAAGGCATTGACTCTCCATGTGAGGTTGTTGTTAGTAAAGCGGCTGGAATGTTGATCCGGAGCCCCAGGAGAGGAACAATGAGGTGTGTTTTAGAAACCTTTCCCGATCATATGGTATACCAGTCGCTGGGTTTCCCAAGCATGGTTTAGCTGTAGGAAGATTCCCTTCAACCTGGAGTGTTGGGACCCTTGGAATGAGTAGCATGAAGTATTGCGTTAAACTTTTGGCAGTTGCTCACCAAAGCTCACCAATCCTCTCAGCCCCAAGTGTCCAGCCTTATGTCTTATCCCGCTGTGGGTTTATATGTGGTCAATCCAGGTTGCATCACAGCCCCTGAGCGAATTTTGTAAGAATTTTTCTCTCTTTCATTGTTTCTGCGTTTTGTTTTTAAAATTTATTTCTATAATGGGGTTTAACTCATCTTCACTGCTGTGTTTGTGCCGCTCTGCACACACTTGATTCCCTTATGGAGATATATCAATACATGGGTTTTAAGATTCTTATTACTCAGATATATTTCTCTGCGGTGTATAGGGTGTGTTGAGGCCAGTTCATTGAGCAAGGTGTAGATCTTGTCTAATACCTATTTGGTTTATTGAACGGTATCTGTGCTAATTTCAAACTCTGGTTTTATGCATCACCCCACCTCTCCTTTCCCCTTAAGCTGACATAAGTGTGTTTTCTAAATGTGAGACACTGTTCTGTTCTGTAATTCATTTCTTGTGCAGCCATATTTACCCTCCCTCTATAAGTGATATCTTATGATATGTTTCTTTTTCTGTTTGACTTATTTCAAGTAGTATTATCGGACCTAAATCCACTCTTTATCCTTCTACTAGCCTTATTACATTGATTTCATGGTGAAGAGATATTCCGTTGTACATAAGTACCACATCTTCTTTATCCATTGTTCTCTTTCCTGGGATATTTAAGGTGTACTGAAGTTGAGGTTCTTGTAAACAGAGTAGCCCTAAACTGTGGTGTGCTTGTGTCTTGTTGATTTTTAGACTTCCCTAGATATACTCCCATGATTGGAAGTGTCCTATGCTCTGTAGCTCTGTTTTTTAGATGATTTAGGAACCACCATACACTCCTCCAGAGTGGCTCTCGGCAGTTCACACACTGCCCATCAGCGTATAAAGGCTCCCTGTTCTCCATGGCCTGTCCTGCATTTCTGGTTTTTACAATTTTTTAGGATGACCCTTTTGACCGGTGGGAAGTGAGACTTCTTTGTTGTGCACATTTGCATTGCTTGCTTGTTTCCTTGCCCATAAAGTGCATATGCGTTTTTTCCTGGATATAATCAGGAAAAAACGCATACGCCCTTTTGGGCCAACTGCATCATTGTCGAAATTCTGCCGCTTTTCATGTGCGTTAAAGACGAGTCCAATCTATCTCTTGAAATCTGTTTCTTGCAATTCTGTCTTGCATTCAGATCCTCTTCTTTGCCTTACCTCAACATATTTTTGGACGTTAGTTTTCATTTATAACTCTGCAGGTTTGTGAATTGCAGTGACCCTGAGCTCCATTTTTTAAGTTGCTCTTTTGTGAGCTGGCCTCAAACCCGCAGGATTGCTTCAGGCCCTATTTTGGCTCCGGCGAGGTGGGCTGAGCCTTTTTTTAGTTCTTATTCTTAATGGGAAATTAGAGTGATATGTGCCCGTCCAAACCCCTACAACTATTCTCTCATTGGTTCCCCCTCTTCCCGTTCATCCTCCTCACAATTTGCAAAATGTGTGAAACAGAAGTTGAAATGTGCTGATTCTCCAAGTGGGGAGATTCTAAGTAACGTGGCTGGAATGGTGAACAGGAGCACCAGGAGAAGATAAATGAGCTGCATTTTAGACACATCTCCCGATCACATGGTGTACAGTCCTCTGGGTTTTCCATGCATGTTTTAGCTGTAGGAAGATCCCTTGAACCTGCAGATTTGGGACCCATTGAATGGGCACCAGGTAGTATTACTTTAAAGGGTGTGCATTTCCTCACCCAACCTCACATTTCTCTTAGCACGAACAGTTTCCAGCCTTATGTCTCATCCTGCTGTGGGTCTAGACGTGTTCAATCCATGTTGCATCACCGTCCCTGAGGAAAAGTTGTAAGAGGTTTTCTCTGTCTCTCTGTCGTTTATTTTTTTCAATTTATTACTATATTGGTTACAGCTGATTTTCAAAGCTCTGTTTCTTGCTGCTGTACATCCACTTGATTCACGTACAGAGAGACATCAGTAAATTCTTTTTCAGATTCTTACCAGTCGTATATATTCTTTTCCAGTGACTTGAGTGTGCTGAGTGTAGTTCTTTTAGCTACCGTGTAGGCCTTGTTGATTATCAGTTTGGTATTTGGAATGGTATCTTTGCTAATTTCAACCTCCTGGATGATGCCTCACCCCTCCCCACCTTTCCCGTTTAGCAGCCTTATGCGTGTTTTCTACATATTTGACTATGTTTTTGTTTTGTAATTTATTTCATGTGTAGCCATTTTGGATTCCACCTTTAAGTGATATCTTATGATATGTGTCTTTTTCTTTTTGAATTCTGTCACTTAGAACGATCATACGTAACTCCTCTGGAGTTGTTACAACTGGCCATATTTCATTGATTTCCAGGCTGAATAATATTCCACTCTACATAAGTACCACATCTCTATCCATTTTTTCCCTCCAGAGACATTTAAGTTATATCCTAGTCGAGGATCTTTTAAACAGAGAGGGGGTAAACATTGGGGTGCCTGTGTCCTCTCGATTTTTGTTTTTCCCAAGATATACGCCCATGAGTGCAAGTGCCCTATGCTCTGTAGCTCATTTTTTAGATGCTTTAGTAAACACAATATACTTCTCCAGAATGGCCGTTGGCAATATACATTTCCACTATAAGTCTCACAGGGCTCCCTCTTCTCGTTGCCCTGTCCTGCATTTCTGTTGTTTACGCTTTATGAGGATGGCTCTTGTGACTGATGTGAAGTGATATCTTTTGTAGTATTGATTTCCAGTGCCCACCTGTTTGGTTGGCTAAAAAAGTGTATGCCCTTTTCTTGAATATATACAGAAAAAAACGCATACACCCTTTTTGGCCAACTGCAATGTTGGCAATGTTCAGCTCCTTTTCTTGTGCTTAATGGCGAGTCCTTTCTACCTCCTCAAATCCCTTTCCTGCCATTCTCCCTTGCTTACAAGTCCTTTTCTCTGACTTTCCTCAAGACATTTTTCAGTGATGGATATTTTCAACTCTGCAGTTTTGTGAATTTTACTGCCCCTGAGTTCCATTGTTCAACTTGTGTTTATGGGAACTGGCCACAAAGCAGCAGGATTTCCTCAAGCCCTATACTGTTTCCATGGGCAACCCTAGCCTTTGGTCAATTCGTCTTCCTGATTGGAAATTAGAGTGACATGTGCCTGTCTGAACACCTAGGACTTGTCTCTCATTGTTCCTCATCCTTCCGCTTCATCCTCTGGACAAATTCCAAACTGTACGCAACAGGATGTTGACAGTGCTGACATCTCCAAGTGGGGAGACTGTTAGTAAAGACGCTGGAGGGGTGAACCCGAGCACCAGGAGATGAGGAGATGAGATGCCTTTTCCAAACTCTTCCCGATCAGACGGTATACTATCCTCTGGGTGTGACAGACATGTTTTAGCAGTAGGAAGAGTCCCATTCATGTAAGGAGAACACCAGGGCTTTTTCAAAATCAGTGTCTCCCCGAAACCCAAACTGGGGAATTTTTTAAGCTATGGCTACACATATGTTCATTAAGGGCCTTGGGAAGTAGGCAGAGTCCAAACTTTAGATGATTGAAGTCTTCAGGATCAGAAGCACTCACCACCAGCTTCCCTTAGGTTACACTTTAACTGTCATTGATAGATGATGTCAATAAAAATATCTATTCTTTTTCAGATTATTTCCCCTTATAGGTTATTGCAAAATGTTGAGTGTAGTTCCCTGTGCTATACAGTAGTTCCTTGTTGATGATCTATTTTATACATAGCAGGGTGTATGTGTTAATCCCAAACTGTTAATTTATCCCTCCTCCCACCTTTCCCCTTTGGTAATAATAAATTATAAGATTTTATACTTCTCAGAAATGGGGGAGCTGAAAGAGAGGTATCATTTTCAATGGAAAAGCATTTAAAACAAGATTGAAGCTTTAACCAAGATTATTAGATGTACATCCTTGGAAAGAAATCACTTCGTTTCTCTAATATTGACCTGACAAATAAGACAAACCCTTTCACTGAACTTGCTTATAAAAAGTGATGGCAATATCAAATGGAAGTGTTAAAAACATCTTATTTTACCCGAGCCTTATACACTGTTCTATGTTAACTACAGTTTGGCTCACACATCTGTTCATTGAGGTTACAATAGTCTCAATTTCTGTTACTGATCCTCCAGAGTGGACCCCAACAAGTGTCCCCCTGCCCAGTGTCATTGGGGCCAACAGATCGAGACTGAGTTTGGTTCACAAGCAAAGGAAACTTTATATTTTGATCAGAGAATGGAGAGGTGAGAGCATGCACTACCCCGTGGGCTGTGGGCTGGGCTGTTGTGTAGAGATCCTGTCAGAGTCATTGGGAGGGAGGGGACAGATCTTTCAAGGGCTGGGTTGGCTGCAGCTCAGGCTCTATATCGTGGAGTCTGCACTGGGCCCCAGGAGCTGAGGTGTCGACCCAGCCATTCTGCACTAGGAAATCTGGTCTGAAGTGCCAGGTGTGGAGCCTCTGCATGCGAGACCCTAGGAGTACGTGAAATTAGACAAAGCACAAAGGATAAAAAAGTTAGACTTGACTTTATTGCACAGATTCTATTTTTATCTCCCAGGGATTTTTAATGGGCTTTGCTGGGGACAAACCCCTCCTCTGCCTTTTGTCCCGTTCCTCATTCTTGGAGTGCTGAGGGTGCAGACCCTTCTTCTGTAACTGCTGAGTGCTGAGTTGGGAGCCCTCATACCCAGGGGCGAGGGTCAGAACTTCTCCCCAGCAGCCTCCAGGTGACGTTGATTGTCCCCAGGACCCCTGCCTCCCTGCTCGTCCACCTGAGCACCAGCATTGGAAGTGTTATAGATTCTAATGACCTTTAAGGGTCCAGGAAAGAGATGTGCAGAGACGCTGTGGGGGCCGGTTTCACCCCGCCCCACATTTGTTCGGCCACCTTAGGCTGACCGTCTCTGCCAGCCTAGATGCTCTGACCAGTAGTCTGTGCTTTCTTCAATTAGGTCCCTGAATTAACGTATAAACAGCACCAGGTGTCAGAGCCCTGCCCACTCAACTCCCAGACAGTCCAGGGTCAGTGGTGATCAAGGACCATGATGGCCACTGAGTCAACAGCCTTTTGAAGTAAACAGGAGTCCAGCCGGTCTTATTGGCCACCATCATCACGGTGTCTGTAGGCTTTTCTATGGTGACAGTGTGATATATGGTTCCCCCGCCAAGATTATTAGCTCCCCTCTGGGTGCAGTAAGTCCTGCAAGCAGTAGTCTACTGTTTTGGGACACACTCTTGTTGTTTTATGAGAAAAACTCCAGGTCAAGTGATGTTCACACGAGTCGTCATGGTGCCCTGTTGCCCCCGGTTATCTCTCTGGATGTTGGAGTTGGAAGGCCTCCTCACTCGAGGTCGCTGTGCCAACGGAGCGAACCCTGCAACTTCAGGGCATGGTTGGTGGTTAGGATCACCACGTGGGGTCCTTTTCCCTTAGGAGGGAGGTGGCCTTTTGGGCTGCTGATTTCCAGGTTTTTAGATACCGCCAGTATCTTGGCCAGATGTTGCAGTGGGTCAAGCCCCTTGGTGACCGTAGTTTATCCTACCTGGATGGCATTCTTGCATTGTTCCATTTCAAGTGGTCCCAGTTTTTGCACTAATTCTCCAATGGCGATTCACCTTTCACCGGGAATGTAAAGGTCAAAGGGTTTAGTTAAATTAGGGAGTTCCAGGGCAAGGGTCTGAATTGACTGCTCTTTCCATTCTTGAAAGGCCACTTCTGGATTCTATTCAAAAGGATCATCATCTTTTCCTTTCAGTGTTTCATATAGAGGCCCAGCTAGTAGACTATAGTTAGGGATCCAGAAGCAGCAAACCCTGGCCTCCCCAGGAACCCCTAAGCTGTCTTCTAGTTTTAGAAAGGGGTAAGGCTGAAAATGGTTTCTTCCCTTTCCTGGGATGGGCTTCTCCGACCTTCTGTGAGAATGAAGCCCAGGCAGGTCACCGCAGTCTGTGATATTTGAGCTTCTTTTTGGACGACTTCTATCCTTTATTGGCTTGGTAGTTCAGAGGCCTCCTTAGTAGGGCTGGCGATCAGAATGTCGTCTGCGTATTGAAGGAGGGTTTCCTTTTCCAGAGGTAGAACTTTTAGGTCTTTACCTAAGCTTTCCCCAAAGACGGTGTGGGAATTTTTGCACCCTTGGGGCAAGACGGCCCGGAAGTATTGTTTTAGTTGTATGTTGAGTCCTGCCACTCACAAGCCAAAATTTCTTGTGACTCTGGGACTAATGGAATACAAAAGAAGGCATCATTGAAGACTAATACAGAATACCATGTCCTGGTGGTTGGTAGAATGACCAGCAGGGTGTAGGAATTAGGAGCAGCTGGAGGTATATCCTCGGTGGCTTCACTGACTGTCCTGATATTCTTTACCAGGTCCCCAGCAGCCCATGGGGCTCTCGTGGTCAGACCAATCCCCGGATACAGAGCTACCCTTGCAGGTACCGTGGCAGGGCTGGGCACACAGGAACCATGCACATAGCCCTCATTGCAGAGCACCCCCAGCTCACCTGTCACTCAGAGCTGACACAGAGCACCTCAGAGCAGGACTTGAACTAACAAACAGCAGCTGCGACAGGTCTGTGACCCTGGGCATCACTCTGTACGGCCTCCCTCCACCTGGTCTTCCAGAGACTTCCACTGCACCTGGGGCACCAGGCCTCTGTCTCCAACCACCACCCACCCCTCCTCTGCCTGACTCCTGGGTTCCTCTCATTAGGAGAGGGTTTTCTTGAAGTTGTCTCCCACTCATGGGCCAGATAAAATGATTAGAAAACAAGCCAAAGCTGCAGCCCCTTGTCTATCTTGACTCTCAGGAGCCCACACCTGTTCCTTGGACCTGGCCGGTTCAGCAAGTTCCATTTTCTGCAACTGTGAGCCCCTGAGGGGTGATGATTGGCTGACCTGGGCAGCCTTACCGTGCCGGCCAGCCCTCCCCAGGTGTGCCTGGGTTGAGATCAATATAAATACCACTCCAGGCAGCAAGAGCCCCTGCAGCCGTGCCTGACGCCATTTTCTCTGCCCTGTCAGCAGTCTCGGGGCTGGGCTGGTGGGAGGGAGTGAGAGGCCACAGCTTTGTGGGTGGCCCAGTGTGAGTGGGGCTCTGCTGGACTTTCTGCAGCAGTTGCCAGGCTGCCACCTGCTAAGGAAGAGGATGTGTCACCCATACCTGCTGCTGGAATTTCTCCCTGGGCAGAGGTGAGGAAGGAAAAAAGCAGTGGGGGCAGGGACAGGACGGGTATCTCAGGCAGGGAAATGGAAATCTTCCAGAAGAGCACCCAGGGCCAGGACCATCCTGGCTGGCCTGCAGGCACCAAGTCGGCCGGCATGCTGTCACTCGTGTGGCTCCATGGCCCTTCCTCTAGGCTTTCAAGTCCTTGTACATATTCAGGTGTTTTACCTGGGAAGGTTGGGAACAGTTCAGCAGCAGCTGGCCTGGGGCTCATCTCACGTTTACTCACAGATGCCTCGGCACGGTCCCCCAGGCTTGTAATGAGGACACTCCTTGCGGGGGGGCTGCTGGCTGCATGCGAGATGATTCCCCACCTCTGACCAACTTCAGAATTGTCTACCACTGAAGCAAGTGCCCTGATAGGGTTTTCATCTGTATAACTGGTGGGTTCTGTTTTGTTTTTTTCTTTTTTGTTTCAAGGTAGGTTTTATTCCTCTTTTTTGTACTTATGGATGTAAGCATGGAAATAATTCATTCATATAAATACATGTATGTGAAAAGAATAACTTTTTTCCGTTTTTTAAAAAATTTTATTTTTCATTTTATTTTATTTATTTTTATACAGCAGGTTCTTATTGGTTATCTATTTTATACGTATAAATGTATACATGTCAATCCCAATCTCCCAACTCCTCCCACTGCCACCCCCCCATGGCTTTCCCCTCTTTGTGTCCATACATTTGTTCTCTACATCTGTGTCTCTATTTCTGCCCTTCAAACCGGTTCATCTGTACCATTTTTCTAGGTTCCACATATATGCGTTAATATACAATATTTGTTTTTGTCTCTCTGACTTACTTCACTCTGTATGACAGTCTCTAGATCCATCGACGTCTCTACAAATGACCCAATTTCATTCCTTTTTATGGCTAATAGTCCATTTTATATATGTACCACATCTTTATCCATTCGTCTGTCTGTGGGCATTTAGGTTGCTTCCATTACCTGGCTATTGTAAATAGTGCTGCAATGAACATTGTGGTGAATGTGTCTTTTTGATTTATGGTTTTCTCTGGGTATATGCCCAGTAGTGGGTTGCTGGATCATATGGTAATTCTATTTTTAGTTTTTTAAGGAACCTCCATACTGTTCTCCATAGTGACTATCAATTTACATTCCCACCAATCGTGGAAGAGGGTTCCTTTTCTCCACACCCTCTCCAGCATTTGTTGTTTGTAGATTTTCTGATGATGCCCATTCTAACAGGTGTGAGGTGATACCTCATTGTAGTTTTGATTTGCATTTCTCTAATAATTAGTGATGTAGAGCAGCTTTTCATGTGCTCCTTGGCCATCTCTACATCTTTTTGGAAGAAATGTCTATTTAGGTCTTCTGCCCATTTTTGTATTGGGTTGTTTGTTTTTTTAATATTGAGCTGCATCAGCTGTTTATATATATTGGAGATTAATCCTTTGTCCATTGATTCAGTTGCAAATATATTCTCCCATTCTGAGGGTTGTCTTTTTGTGTTTGTAGTTTCCATTGCTTTGCAAAAGCTTTTACGTTTCATTAGGTCCCATTTGTTTAGTTTTCTTTTTTATGTCATTACTCTAGGAGGTGGATCAAAAAAGATCTTGCTGTGATTTATGTTAGAGTATTCTTCCTATGTTTTCCTCTAAGAGTTTTATACTGTCCGGTCTTACATTAAGGTCTCTAATCCATTTTGAATTTATTTTTGTGTATGGTGTTAGGGGGTGTTCTAATTTCATTCTTTTACATGTAGCTGTCCATTTTTCCCAGCACCACTGATTGAAGACACTGTCTTTTCTCCATTGTATAGTCTTGCCTACTTTGTCATAGATTAGTTGACCATAGGTGTGTAGGTTTATCTCTGGGCTTCTTTCTTTTTTATTTTCCTTTTACACCTTTATTGGAGTATAATTGCTTTACAATGGAGTGTTAGTTTCTGCTGTATAACAAAGTGAGTCAATTATACATATACATATATCACCATATCCCCTCCCTCTTACATCTCCCTCCCACCCTCCACATCCCACCCCTTTAGGTGGTCGCAAAGCACCGAGCTGATCTCCCTGTGCTATGTGGCTGCTTCCCAGTAGCTATCGATGTTACATTTGGTAATGTATATATGTCCATGGCACTCTCTCACTTCGTCCCAGCTTACCCTTCCCCCTCCCCGTGTCCTCAAGTCCTTTCTCTATGTCTGTGTCCTTAATCCTGTCCTGCCCCTAGGTTCTTCATAAACTTTTTTCTTTAGATTCCATATATCTCTGTTAGTACACGGTATTTATTTTTCTCTTTCTGACTTACTTCACTGTGTAGGACAGACTCTAAGTCCATCCCCCTCACTACAAATAACTCAGTTTTGTTTCTTTTTATGGCTGAGTAATATTCCATTTATATATGTGCCAGATATTCTTTATCCATTTATCTGTCGATGGACACTTAGGTTGCTTCCATGTCCTGGCTATTGTAAGTAGAACTGCAATGAACATTGTTGTATATAACTCTTTTTGAATTATGGTTTTCTCAGGGCAAATGCCCAGTAGTTGGATTGCTGGGTCGTATGGTACTTCTATTTTTAGTTTTTTCAGGAACCTCTATACTGTTATCCCTAGTGGGTATAGCAATTTACATTCCCAGCAACAGTGCAAGAACGTTCCCTTTTCTCCAGTAAATGCCTCTCCAGCATTTATTGTTTGTAGATTTTTTGATGATTGCCATTCTGACTGCTGGGAGTTGATACCTCACTGTAGTTTTGATTTGCATTTCTCTAATGATTAGTGATGTTCAGCATCCTTTCACGTGTTTATTGGCAATCTGTATATCTCCTTTGGAGAAATGTCTATTTAGGTCTTCTGCCCATTTTTGGATTGTGTTGTTTGTTTTTGTGATATTGAGCTACACGAGCTGCTTGTAAATTTTGGAGATTAATCTTTTGTCATTTGCTTCATTTGAAAACATTTTCTCCCATTCTGAGGGTTGTATTTTCGTCTTGTTTATGTTTTCCTTTGCTGTGCAAAAGCTTTGAAGTTTCATTAGGTCCCATTTGTTTATTTTTGTTTTTATTTCCACTTCTCTAGGAGGTGGGTCAAAAAGGATCTTGCTGTGATTTATGTCATAGAGTGTTCTGCCTATGTTTTCCTCTAATAATTTTATAGTGTCTGGTCTAACATTTAGATCTCTAATTCATTTTGAGTTTATTTTTGTGTATGGTGTTATGGAGTGTTCTAATTTCATTCTTTCACGTGTAGTTGTCCAGTTTTCCCAGCACCACTTACTGAAGAGACTGTCTTTTCTTCATTGTATATCTTTGCCTCCTTTGTCATAGATGAGTTAGCCATAGGTACGTAGGTTTATCTCTGGGCTTTCTATCTTGTTCAATTGATCTATATTTCTGTTTTTGTGCCAGTACCATATAGTCTTGATTAATGTAGCTTTGTAGTATAGTCTGAAGTTAGGAAGTCTGATTCCTCCAGCTCTTTTAATTTCCCTCAAGACTGCTTTGGCTATTCGGGGTCTTTTGTGTCTCCATACAAATTTTAAGATTTTTTTGTTCTAGTTCTGTAGAAAATGCCAGTGGTATTTGATAGGGATTGCATTGAATCTGTAGCTTGCTTTGGGTACTATAGTCATTTTCACAATATTGATTCTTCTAATCCAAGAACATGGTTTATACCTCCATATGTTTATATCATCTTTGATTTCTTTCAGCAGTGTCTTATAGTTTTCTGAGTACAGGTCTTTTACCTCCTTATGTAGGGTCATTCCTCCGTATTTTATTCTTTTTGTTGCAATGGTGAATGAGATTGTTTCCTTAATTTCTCTTTCTGATCTTTCATTGTTAGTGTATAGGAATGCAAGAGATTTCTGTGCATTAATTTTGTATCCTGCAACTTTACCAAATTCATTGATTAGCTCTGGTAGTTTTCTGGTGGCATCTTTAGGATTCACTATGTGTAGTATCGTGTCATTTGCAAACAGTGACAATTTTACTTCTTCTTTTCCAATTTGTATTCCTTTTATTTCTTTTTCTTCTCTGATTACTGTGTCTAAGACTTCCAAAAACTATGTTGAGTAATAGTGGTGAGAGTGGACATCCTTGTCTTGTTCCTGATCTTAGAGGAAATGCTTTTAGTTTTTCACTATTGAGAATGATGTTTGCTGTGGGTTTGTCATATACTGCCTTTATTATGTTGAGGTAGATTCCCTCTATGCCCACTTTTTGGAGACTTTTAATCATAAATTGGTGTTGAATTTTGTCAAAAGCTTTTCCTGCATCTATTGGGATGATCATATTTTTATTCTACAATTTGTTAATATGGTGTATCACATTGATTGATTTGTGTATATTGAAGAATTCTTGCATCCCTGGGATAAACCCCACCTGATCATGGTGCATGATCCTTTTAATGTGTTGTTTAATTCTGTTTCCTAGTATTTTGTTGAGGATTTTTACATCTATATTAATCAGTGATATTGGTCTCTAATTTTCTTTTTCTGTAGTATCTTTGTCTGGTTTTGGTATCAGGGTGATTGTGGCCTCATATAATGAGTTTGGGAGTGTTCCTTCCCCTGAAAAGTTCTGAAGAGTTTGAGAAGATTGGGTGTTAGCTCTTGTCTAAATGTTTGATAGAATTCACTTCTGATGCCATCTCGTTCTGGACTTTTGTTTGTTGGAAGATTTTTAATCACACTTTCAATTTCATTACTTGTGATTGGTCTGTTCATATTTTCTATTTCTTCCCGGTTCAGTCTTGGAAGGTTATACCTTTCTAAGAATTTGTCCATTTCTTCCAGGTTGTCCATTTTATTGGCATAGAGTTGCTTGTAGAGGTCTCTTAGGATGCTTTGTATTTCTGTGGTGTCTGTTACAACTTCTCCTGTTTCATTTCTAATTTTATTGATTTGAGTCCTCTCCCTCTTTTACTTGAGTCTGGCTAAAGGTTTATCATTTTTGTTTATCTTCTCAAAGAACCAGCTTTTAGTTTTATTGATCTTTGCTATTGTTTTTATTTCATTTATTTCTGCTCTGATCTTTATGATTTCTTTCCTTCTATTAACTTTGGGTTTTGTTCTTCATTCTCTAGTTCCTTTAGGTGTAGGGTTAGATTGTTTATTTGAGATTTTTCTGGTTTCTTGAGGTAGGCTTTTATTGCTATAAACTTCCCTCTTAGAACTGTTTTTGCTGCATCCCATAGGTTTTGGATCATCGTGTTTTTGTTGTCATTTGTCTCTAGGTATTTTTTGATTTCCTCTTTGATTTCCTCAGTGATCTCTTGGTTATTTAGAAATGTATTGTTTAGCCTCCATGTGTTTGTTTTTTACGTTACTTTCCCTGTAATTGATTTCTAATCTCATAGCATTGTGGTCGGAACAGCTGCTTGATATGATTTCAGTTTTCTTAAATTTACTGAGGCTTTATTTGTGACCCAAGATGTGATCTATCCCGGAGAATGTTCCGTGTGCCATTGAGAAGAACTTGTAGTCTGCTGTTTTTGGATGGAATGTCCTATAAATATCCATTAAATCTATCTGGTCTATTGTGTCATTTAAAGCTTGTGTTTCCTTATTAATTTTCTGTCTGGATGATCTCCATTGGTGTAAGTGAGGTGTTAAAGTCCCTTGCTATTATTGTGTTACTGTTGATTTCCTCTTTTATAGCTGTTAGCAGTTGCCTTATGTATTGAGGTGTTCCTGTGTTGGGTACATATATATTTATAATTGTTATATCTTGGATTGATCCCTTGATCATTATGTAGTGTCCTTCCTTGTCTCTTGTAACATTCTTTATTTTAAAATCTATTTTATCTGATATGAGTATTGCTACTCCAGCTTTCTTTTGATTTTCATTTGCATGGAATATATTTTTCCATCCTCTCACTTTCAGTCTGTATGTGTCCCTAGGTCTGAAATGGGTCTCTTGTAGACAGCATATATATGGATCTTGTTTTTGTATCCATTCAGTGAGCCTGTGTCATTTGGTTGGAGCATTTAATCCATTCACGTTTAAGGTAATTATCAATATGTATGTTCCTATTATTATTTTCTTAATTGTTATGGGTTTGTCTTAGTGGGTCCTTTTCTTCTCTTGTGTTTCCCACTTAGAGAAGTTCCTTTAGCATTTGTTGTAGAGCTGGTTTCGTGGTGCTGAATTCTCTTAGCTTTTGCTTGTCTGTAAAGCTTTTGATTTCTCCATCAAATCTGAATGAGATCCTTGCTGGGTGGAGTACTCTTGGTGGTAGGTTCTTCCCTTTCATCACGTTAAATTTATCATGCCACTCCCTTCTGGCTTGTAGATTTTCTGCTGAGAAATCAGCTGTTAACCTTATGGGAATTCCGTTGTATGTTGTCATTTTTCCCTTGTTGCTTTCAATAATTTTTCTTTGTCTTTAATTTTTTCAATTTGATTACTGTGTGTCTCGGCATTTTTCTCCTTTGGTTTATCCTGCCTGGGACTCTCTGCGCTTCGTGGACTTCAGTGGCTATTTCTTTTCCCATGCTAGGGAAGTTTTCAACTATAATCTCTTCAGATATTTTCTCGAGTCCTTTCTCTCTCTGTTCTCCATCTGGGACCCCTATAATGCGAATGTTGTTGCATTTAATGTTGTCCCAGAAGTCTCTTAGGTTGTCTTCATTTATTTTCATTCTTTTTCTTTATTTTGTTCCATGGCAGTGATTTCCACCTTTCTGTCTTCCAGGTCACTTATCCGTTCTTCTGTCACAGTTATTCTGCTACTGATTCCTTCTAGTGTATTTTTCATTTCAATTATTGTATTGTTCATCTCTGTTTGTTTGTTCTTTAATTCTTCTAGGTGTTTGTTCCTTAATTCTTCTAGGTCTTTGTTAAGCATTTCTTGCATCTTCTCGATCTTTGCCTCCATTATTTTTCTAAGGTTTTGGATCATCTTCACTATCATTATTCTGAATTCTTTTACTGGAAGGTTACCTATCCCCACTTCATTTCGTTGTTTTTCTGAGGATTTATCTTGTTCCTTGATCTGGTATAAAGTCCTCTGCCTTTTCATTTTCTCTATCTTTCTGTGAATGTGGTTTTCCTTCCACAGGCTGCAGAATTGTAGTTCTTCTTGCTTCTGCTGTCTGCTCTCCAGTGATTGAGTCTATCTGAGAGGCTTGTGCAAGCTTCCTTATGCGAGGGACTGGTGGTGGGTAGAGCTGGGTGTTGTTCTGGTGGGCAGAGCTTTAATCTGCTTGTCTGTGGATTAAATAAAAGTTTAATAAAAAGTTTAATCCACTTGTCTGCTGATGCATGGGGCTGGGTTCCCTCCCTGTTGGTTGTTTGGACTGAGGCGACCCAGCACTGGAGCCTACCTTGCTCTTGGTGGGGCTAATGGTGGACTCTGGGAGAGTTCACGCCAAGGAGTATTTCCCAGAACTTCTGCTGTCAGTGTCGTTGTCCCCATGGTGAGCTGCAGCCACACCCCACCTCTGCAGGAGACCCTCTAAAACTAGCAGCTAGGTATGATCATTCACCTATGGGGTGACTGCTCCTTCCCTTGGGTCCTGATGTGCACACTACTTTGTGTGTGTCCTCCAAGAGTGGAGTCTCTGTTGAGACTCTGAGTCTCTGAATGCAGTTGAGACTCTGAGTGGAGTCGCACAGACTCTGGGTCCTGTGAAGCTTCGATGTTTTGTGGTTCTAGAAATCCTATAGGAGACAGTCCACAGCAGGTGAAGCTAATGCTGTCATAGAGGTGGTGAAACCAAAGATCTGCAGTTCCGACTAGAGGTGCTGATGTACAAACAGGACAAAATCATCTCATGTGAATGTAGTTCAGGCACGTTTAAAATGAATGCAGTCATGTTAATGCCTAACATCTTCTATCTTGTGCCTCTCCTCAAGGACCCCCTCCTCAGTTCCTGAGGCTCCTGTAAGTCATGTACAGGGGAATGGAGAGTGGGCTCTGTCCAGTCTGAGCCCTGAGTTACCCTGTGTGTATCTTAGGATACTTTGTATTTCTGTGGTGGCTCTTGTAACATCATCTCTTTCAGTTCTGATTTATTTGGCCCCTCTCTTTAAAAAAAAATACTACTGTTGTCTTTTATTCTTTACAGAAGTTTAATAAGTGTTTGATCTACTACCCTTACTCTATGTATACTTTTTGCCGTGAGATTTTTACTTTTGTTTGTTTTCTTGTTACTGTCAATAATTAGTGAGAATTCTTTTAAGCTACCTTCAACATTGCTTATAAAGCTGCTTTATTAGTGATGACAGAGCTTTAATGGAAGTCATGTTCTGGTTGTAAATTAGAATGCAATGTGCCAGCAAAAAGCCCCTTAAGTGTATGTCTCATTACTTCTCGTTCTTTTTTTCCCCTTTTTTTCTCTCTTTTTTTTCTTGTTCTTTTTTTAATGTTTATTTTTTATCAGAGCAAATTTGATTAAAATGTTTTGTTTGTTCTAGGTGTGTAAGATGTGGTTCTTTTACACATATACATGTATCTATACTTCTTCAGATCGTTTTCTCATGTAGCTTGTGACACAATGTTGAGTAGTCTTCTCTTGGTATTCCATAGGTCTTTGGTGATTATATATTTCACATGTGTTTCTATATCTATGTTAACCCCAATATCCTAATGTATCCAGTCCTCACACCTTTCCATTTGGTGAACCATAACTTTGTTTAATGAATCTGTGATTGCCTTTCTCTGTGGAAATATCTTCATTGGTATCAATTTTTAGCTAACACCTATAAGTGATATTATAGGATATGTGTCTTTTGCTGTCTGACTTAGTACAATTTGCCTGATTACCTCTAGAATCATCTACGGTGCTGCAAATGGCATTGTTTCATTTTTTTCCCTAGATAATATTCCATCTGTACATGTACCAGTTCTTCTTTGTCCACTCACCTGTTGATGGACTTTTTGGTTGCCTCCATGTCTTGGCTATTGTAATACTGCTGCACTGCACATTTGCCTGCCTGTGTCTTTACAATTCTGTCTTCTTATGTTATAGGCCCAGGAGTGGGCATCCTGTATCATATGGTATCTCGGGGTTTACCGTTTAAATGCACCACGATTCTGTGCTCATTATTGGCTCTTTCCAGGTTACATCCCACTTAAAGTTGAGGGTACGCATTTCTCCACAACACCTTCAGCATTTATTTATTTATTTATTTTTAATATCTTTATTGAAGTATAATTGCTTTACAATGGTGTGCTAGCTTGTGCTTTACAACAAAATGAATCAGTTATACATATACATATGTTCCCATATCACTTCCCTCTTGCGTCTCCCTCCCTCCCACCCTCCCTCCCCTCCAGGCGGTCACAAAGCACCGAGCTGATCTCCCTGTGCCATGCTGCTGCTTCCCACTAGCTATCTACCTTACGTTTGGTAGTGTATATATGTCCATGCCTCTCTCTCCCTTTGTCACAGCTTACCCTTCCCCCTCCCCATATCCTCAAGTCCATTCTCTAGTAGATCTCTGTCTTTATTCCTGTTTTACCCCTAGGTTCTTCATGACATTTTTTCCCTTAAATTCCAGGTATATGTGTTAGCATACAGTATTTGTCTCTCTCTTTCTGACTTACTTCACTGTGTATGACAGACTCTAGGTCTATCCACCTCATTACAAATAGCTCAATTTCGTTTCTTTTTATGGCTTCAGCATTTATTGTTTGTAGTTTTCTTGCTGATGGATATTCTGACTGGTGTGAGCTGATACCTCTTTGTGGTTGAATTTGCATATGACTCATAATCCTTTGAAATTGAGCTTTAAGTCATGTCCTTTTTATTTTTCAAACTGTGATTACAGCTTAGCTCTTCAAAGTGTTTTCTAAAGTATGTGTTACATTTTGAAATTTATTGGCCATTACCTCCCTCAAAACATTTTGAGGGCAGGTTTCATTTACAGCCCTGCAGTACTTGTTCACATGAAGTGACCATTAGCACAGGCTTTAAAGCTGCTTTTGCAGGTAACGGCCAGATTGCGGCAGCCTTTCTTTGTTCCCCATGCTGGTACTAGGGAAACAGAGCTTCCGGCCGGTGGTCTTCCTCGGTTATAAATTAGAGTGGAATGTGCCCGGATAAACCCCCAAAAGCTGATGTCTCCTTACTTTTGTTTGTTTTTTTAATTTAATTTATATTTTTATCGGAATAATATTCCATTTTGTATATGGACCACTTCTTGGTGCATTGCTCTGTTGAGGGACATTTTCGTTGCTTCCAAGTGTTGGCTATATTAAATATTGCTGGAGTGCAAGATTGCCAGCTTGTGACTTTTTGATTCTCATTTTCTCAGGTGATAGTCCCAGCAGTGGGTATGACTGATTGACTAGTAGCTCAATGTTTACCTTTTCAAAGCACCTCCATTGTGTTTTCATTAGTGGCTCTTACCATGTCTCCCTTAGAGCCGAGGGTACGAACTTCTCCACAATCCCTTCAGCATTTATAGTTTGCAGCATTTTTGCTAATGGCCAATCTGACTGTTGTGACCTGATAGGTTTTTGTAATTTGGGTTTGCATGACTTTAAAAATTCCTAAAATTCATCATTTTCCACGCCTTTTTCCTTTCTGTTAAAAATCAAGTGTGAGTACAATCTATCTCTTGAAGCTGTCTTCTTGGAAGGTTGCCCTCTTTTGAATTTTTGGTGGATATTCGACCCCAGGATTTTTTTGGAGGGCAGATGTCATTACAGAACTGCAAGTTTGGTGAATATTTAGTGACTATTAGCACTGGGTTTAAAGCTGCTGTTGTGGGAAACGGCCACAAGGAGGCAGCATTTGTCCTTTCCCAAATCTGGGTACTAGGGCAGCAGAGCCTTTCTGGAAGTCGTGGTCCTAGGTTTTAAGTTAGAATGGAATGTGCCAGGAGGAACGCCCATAAGTTTATGTCTCATTACATCTTGGTTTTTAAAATTTATTTAATCGGGGTAATGATTAGATATTGTTTGTCCAGATGTACACAATCTGGTTCATTTGTACAATATATATGTCTATTCATGTTCAGATCCTCTTCCCATGTAAAATATTACAGTGTTCCATAGACCTCCCTTGCTATATGGTCCGTCTTTTTGATATATGTTTATTATATGTATTTGTATACGTATGGTAACGTTAATCTTAATTTATCCATTCTGCCCACCTTTCCTTTTAGATAAGCATACTTAATTTCTAAGTCTGTGAGTGTCTTTCTCTGTGGAAATATGTTCATTTGTGTTAGTTATTAGATAACGCCTATAAGTGATATCATAGGATATAGGTCTTTTGCTTTCTGACTTACCTCATATTCTGTGATTATCTCCAAGCTCATCTATGGCACCTCAAATAGCAGTGTTTCATTGTTTTCCATGGCTAATATTCTATTGTGAACGTGGACCACTTCTTCTTCATCCATACATCTGTTGATGGACATTTTGGTGGCTTCACTGTCTTGGCTATTGTGAATAAGGCTGCAGTGCAGCTTTTGCAGCCTGCGTCTTCTCGATTCTGGTCTTCTCAGGTGAGAGGCCCAGTGGTGTGACTGCTGCATCGAATGGTACCTCAACTTTTACTTTTAATCGTAGCTCCTTTCTGTTCTCATTATTGGCTCTTACCACGTTACATCTCACCAGCAGCTAGAGGGTACACAGTTCTCTAAAACCCCTTCAGAATTTATTGTTTGTAGACCTTTTGCTGATGGTCAGTCGACTGGTGCGAGTTGAAACCTTTTTGTACATTAGATTTGCATGAGTCTAATAATTCCTGAGGTTGAGCTTTCACCCATTTTCCTTTTATTAAACAAGAGAGTGAGTCAAACTTACCTCTTCATACTATCGTCTTGAAAAATTTGCCAGTTTTGAATTTTATTGTCCATTCCCTACCTCAGCACAGTTGTTTAGGGCAGGTGTCCTTTGCAGCCCTGAGTCCTTGTGAATGTTAAGAGAACATTAGCTGTGGGCTTAACGCCGCTCTTGCGGAAAACGGCCACAAGGCAGCAGAATTTCTACATTTCCAACTCTGGGTTTTTGGGCAGCAGAGCCTTCCTGGAAATCGTGTTAGTAGGCTGCAAATTAGAGTGGAATGTGCCAGAGCACATCCCCAAGAGCTTATATCTCCTTACTTCTTGTTTGTTTTATAAATTTAATTTTTATTAATTATCAGAGCAAACTTGATAAAAATATTTTGTTTCTCCTAGGTGTACAGAATCTCGTTCATTATATCAATGTATCTGTCATTTATCTTTGCATTCTTTACCATGTAGGTTATTACAGAGTGTTGCCTAGACCTCTCTTGGTATTCCATAGGTATTTTGTGATTATATATTTCATATGTATTAGTACATGTCTGTTGACCCTCATATCCTAATTCACACATTCCTTACACTTTTCCATTGGTTAAACATAATTTTTTTTTCTTAATCCATGCTTTTCCTTCTCTTGGAAATAAGTTCATGAGTATCAACTTTTAGGTAACACCTAGAAGTGATGTCATAGGATATCTGTCTTTCACTTTCTTTCTTTAATTTGAGTGATTATCTCTAGGTCCTTATATGGTGGTGCAAACGGCACTGTTTCATTGTTTTCCATGGCTTATATTCCATTGTTTACATGGACCACTTCCTCTTTGTGCATTTTTCTGTTGATGGACATTTTGGTTTCTTCCAAGTCTTGGCTATGTTAAATATTCCTGCAGTGCAGGATTGCCAGTCTGTGTCTTTTCCATTCTGCTCTGCTCAGGTGATAGGCACATCAAAGGACCTACCAGATCACATGGTAGCTCAATTTTTACCCTTAAACCCACCTCCATTATGTTCTCACTACTGGCTGTTACCAGTTTACATCCCCCCCAGCAGCTGGAGGGTACACAGTTCTCTGAAACCCCTTCAGCATTTATTCTTTGTAGACTTTTTGCTGAAGAACATTCTGACGGCTGTGAGGTGAACATTTCTGTAATTGGATTTGCATGGCTTTATTCATTGCTGATGTTGTGCATTTTTCAATTCCCTTTTATTTTAAAGAGAAAAAAAAGAAAAGACAAAATGTGCGTAAAATATGCCTCTTGACATTGTCTTCTTGAAATGTTGACGTCTTTTGAATTTTCTGGTCGATTACGACCCCAGGACATTTTTGAGGCCCGGTGTCCTTTACAGTGCTGCACATATTTTGAATATTAAGTGACCATTACCTCTTGGTTTAAAGCTGCTGTTGTGTGAAACAGTCACAAGGCGGCAGCATTTCTCCTTTACCAAATCTGGTTACCAGGGCAACAGAGCCTTAATGGAAGTCCTGTTCTAGGTTGAAAATTAGAATGGGATGTGCCAGGAAAAATTCCTTTCAGTTTATGTCTCATTATTTCTTGTTCATATTTTTAATTTAATTTTTATTTTTTATCGCAGCAAATTTGATTACAATGTTTTTTTTTTTGTTCTAGGTGTGCAAGATGTGGTTCTTTCACACACATACATATATCTATTCTTCTTCGGAACCTTTTCCCAGGTAGGTTATGACACAATGTTGAGTAGTCTTCTCTTGGTATTCCGTAGGTCTTTGGTGATTATATATTTCACATGTGTTTCTATATCTATGTTAACCCCAATATCCTAATGTATCCAGTCCTCACACCTTTCGATTTGGGGAACCATAAGTTTGTTCAATGAATCTGTGATTGCCTTTCTCTGTGGAAATATCTTCATTGTTATCAATTTTCAGGTAACACCTATAAGTGATATACGTTAGGTGTCTTTCGCTTTCTCACTTACTACAAGTTGCATGGTTACCTCTAGACTCATCTATGGTGCTGCAAATGGCATTGTTTCACTTTTTTCCCGAGCTAATATTCCATCTCTACATGTAACAGTTCCTCTTTGTCCACTCGTCTGTTGATGGACTTTTGGTTGCTTCCATGTCTTGGCTATTGTAATACTGCTGCAGTGCAGATTTGCCTGCCTGTGTCTTTCCAATTCTGTCTTCTTATGTTATAGGCCCAGGAGTGGGCCTGCTGGATCATATAATAGCTCAATATTTACCTTTTAAAGGCACCTCCACCCTGTTCCCATTAGTGACTCTTACCAGGTTACGTCCCACTTCAAATTAAGGGTATGCATTTCTCCACAACCTCTTCAGCATTGATCGTTTGTAGTTTCTTTCCTGATGGTTATTCTGAATGGTGTGAGCTGATACCTCTGTGTGGTTGGATTTGCATGTGTCTCATAATCCTTTGAAACTGAGCTTTCAGGCATGTCCTTTTATTTTTCAAACGGTTATTACAGCTTAGTTCTTCAAATGGTTTTCTTGAAATATGTGCCACATTTTGAAATACTTTGGCCTTTACCTCCCGCAAGACATGATGAAGACAGGTTTCCTTTACAGCCCTGCAGGACTTGTTCATATGAAGTGACAATTAGCATAGGTTTTAAAGCTGTTTTTTCAGGTAATGGCCAGAGGGTGGAGCATTTCATAATTCTATGAAACGTAACTGAACACACAATATATATTTTTTCTTTTAAATTTCCATTGTTACTTTTTTAAAGTACAATTATAATTGAAGTTCTTTGTAACAAGTGAAATTTAAAAAATTAAAGGAAAAGATAATATTTTACCACTTGCCATCCTTTCCCATTTACTGAAACGACCAGCATAATGTGTAGATTTCTCATTTTATCCAGGTGTTCTATACATCTGGAATATCATGCTTCTCACTGTAGAAAAACAGATTTAGCTCTCACACTTTTTATAGGCTACATAACATTCCATAGAACAGAAGTACCAACTATTTCAGACTTAGCTTTTTGAGGGATACTCAGGTTACTTTCTGTTTTATTTTGTTGTTCTTTTTTTGGGGGGGGGTAGGAGTTTATTATTTATTTATTTATTTTTGTTGTGTTTGGTCTGAGTTTCCGTGTGAGGGCTTTCTCTAGTTGTGGCAAGTGGGGGGCCACTCTTGATCTCGGTGCGCGGGCCTCTCACTATTGCGGCCTCTCTTGTTGCAGAGCACAGGCTCCAGATGCGAGGGCTCACTGGTTGTGGCTTATGGGCCTAGTTGCTCCATGGCATGTGGGATCCTCCCAGACCAGGGCTCGAACCTGTGTCCCCTGCATTAGCAGGCAGATTCTAACCACCGCACCACCAGCGAAGCCCTCTATTTTGTTGTTCTGCTAGTTTGTTTTAACCCAAGAAAATATTTTTTTAAATACAAAAAAACAAAATTAAGCTAGGGGTAAGGATTAGGGTTTAGGGTAAGATTTAGGGTTAGGGTACGGGTTAGGATTATTGTATGGCTTAGAGTATGGTTTAGGGTTATGGTTATGGTATGGGTTAGTGTTAGGGTACAGTTTAGGGTATGGCTATGGTTTAGTGTTAGGGTACGGGTTAAGGTATGGGTTAGTGTTAGGGTATGGGTTAGGATTCAGGTACGGTTTACGTTCAGGGTTATGGTTAGGTTTAGTGTATGGGTTAGTGTTAGGTACGGGTTAGGGTTAGGTTTAGTGTTAAGGAAGGGGTACAGTTTAGGGTACAGGATAGGGAACAACAAAGGGTTAGGGTTAGGGTACGTGTTAGGGTACAGTTTAGTGTTAGTGTACGGGTTAGGATTAGGGTACGGTTTAGGGTAAGGTTTAGGGTTAGGGTTAGGGGACGGGTATGGTTTGGGGTACAGTTTAGGGTATGACCACGGGTTAGGAGTAGGGTAAGTGTTAGGGTACAGTTTAGTGTTAGTGTACAGGTTAGGATTATGGTACAGGATAGTGTAAGGGTTAGGGTTAGGGAATGGGTACAGATTAGGTTGCAGGTTAGGGTATGACAACGGGTTAAGGTTAGGGTACGTGTTAGTGTATGGGTTAGGATTAGGGTACGGGTTAGGTTATGGGTTAGTGTTAGGGGATGGGTTAGGATTAGGATACGGGTTATGGTACGGTTTAGGGAAAGGGTTAGGATACGGGGTAGGGTTAGGATAAAGTTTAGTGTATGGCTATGTGTTACTGTTAGGGTACATGTTAGCGTACGGGTTAGTGTTCGTGTACAGCTTAGGGTTAGGGTTAGGGTTAGGGAACGGGTACGGTCTCAGGTACAGGTTAGGGTATGGTAGCGGGATAGGGTTAGGGTACGTGTTAGGATGAGACTTCTTTGTAGTGCAGATTTGAATTTCCCGCTTGCTTGGTGGGCCAAAAAGTGTGTATGCATTTTATCCTGAATATACTCAGGAAAAAACGTATACGCCCTTTTTGGCCAAGTGCATCGCTGCCAAACGATGTGCCAAACAGGAGGTTACAAGCACTGACTCTCCAAGTGGGGAGATTGTTAGTAAAGCGTCTGGAATGGCGAACCCGAGTACCAGAGGACGAATAATGAGATGCGTTTTAGAAACCTTGCCCGATCACACTGTGGACCATCCTCTGGGTTTCCCACGCATGTTTTAGCTGTAGGAAGAATCCCTTAAACCTGGAGGGTTGGGACCCATGGAATGGGTAGCACGCAGTACTACTTCAAAGGGTCTGCATTTGCTCACCGAACCTCACCAATCCTCACAGCCCCAAGTGTCCAGCCTTATGTCTCACCCAGCTGTGGGTGTAGATGTGGTAAATCCAGGTTTCATCAAAAGCCTGAACGAATTATTTAAGAATTTCTCTCTCTTTCACTGTCTTTCTGTTTTGTTTTTGAAGTTTATTTTTATAATGGGGTTGAGCTAATTTTCACTGCTGTGTTTATGCGTCTGTACACACACTTGATTCTCTTACGGAGACATATAAATACATAGATTTTAAGATTCTTACTAGTCAGATATATTCCTCTGAGGTGAATAGGGGGTGTTGAGTCCACTTCGCTGAGCAAGGAGTAGGTCTTGTCTATTACATATTTGGCTTATGGAACGGTATCTGTGCTCATTTCAATCTCTGGATTTATGCAGCACCCCAACTCACCTTTCCCCTTAAGCAAACATGATTGTTTTCTAAATGTGAGACTCTGTTCTGTTTTGTAATTCAGTTCATGTGTAGCCAAGTTTACATTCCCTCTATAAGTGATATCTTATGATAAGTTTCTTTATCTGTGTGACTTATTTCCTTAGAATCATCGTACCTAAATCCACTCATTATGCTCCTATGGGCCTGATGATATTGATTTCATTGCTGAGTGATATTCCATTGTACATAAGTACCACAACTTCTTTATCCCTTTTCCTCTTTCTGGGATATTTAAATTGTACCGTAGTCGAGGTTCTTGTAAACACAGCAGCCCTAAACTTTGGGGTGGCTGTGTCTTGTTGATTTTAATTTTCCTAAGCTATAGGACCATAAGTGGAAGCAACCTAGGCTCTGTAGCTTTGTTTTTTAGAGGTTTCAGGAAACACCATACACTTCTCCAGAGTGGCTGTTGGCAATTTACATCCCGCCCATCAGCATAACAAGGCTCCCAGTTCTCCATGGCCTGTCCTGCCTTTCTGGTTTTTATACTTTTTTCAGATCGCCCTTTTGACTGGTGGGAAGTGAGACTTCATTGTAGTGCAGATCTCCGTTGCAGGCTTGCTTATTTGGACAAAAAGAGCATATGCGTTTTTTCCTGCATGTATTCAGGAAAAAAACGCATACGCCCTTTTTGGCCAAGTGCATCATTGTCAAAGTTCTGCCGCTTTTCATATGCTTTAAATGCAGTTTCCATCTACCTCCTGAAATATATTTCCTGCAATTGTGCCATGCTTTCAAGTCCTCTTCGCAGCCTTACCTCAATATATTTTTGGACAATAGCTGTCATTTATAACTCTGCAGGTTTATGAATTACAGTGCCCCTGAGGTCCTTTCTTCAACTCGGTTTCTTGTGCGCTGGCCGCAGAACTGCAGGATTGCTTCAGGCCCTAATCTTGTTTCATCATGGCACGCTGAGCCTTTTGTTAATTCCTCTTCCTGGTGGGAAATTAGAGTGAAATGTGACCGTCCAAACACCTACAGCTAGTCTCTCATTGGTTCTCCCTATTCCCGTTCAACCTCCGCAGAAATTGCTAACTGTGCCAAACAGGAGTTTTAAGGCACTGACTCTCCACGTGGGGAGATGTTTAGTAAAGCGTCTGGAATGGCGAACCTGTGTACCAGGGGACAAAAAATGAGATGGGTTTTAGAAACGTTGCCCGATCACATGGTGTACAATCCTCTGGGTTTCCCATGCATGTTTTAGCTGTAGGAAGAATCCCTTAAACCAGGAGAGTTGGGACCCAGGGAATGGGTAGCATACAGTATTACTTCAAAGGGTCTGCATTTGCTCACCGAACCTCACCAATCCTCTCAGCCCCAAATGTCCTGCCTTATGTCTCACCCAGCTGTGGGTGTAGATGTGGTAAATCCAAGTTTCATCACAAGCCCTGAACGAATTATTTAAGAACTTTCTCTCCTTCACTGTCTTTGTTTTTGAAATTTATTTTAATAATGGGGTTTAGTTGATTTTTCACGGCTGTGTATACTGCTCTACACACACTTGATTCTCTTACAGAGACATATAGATACATATGTTTTAATATTCTTATTGTCAGATATATTCCTCTGCGGTGAATAGGTGGTGTTGAGTCTAATTCGTTGAGCAAGGAGTATATCTTGTCTATTATATATTTGGCTTATGGAATAGTATCTGTGCTAATTTCAATCTCTGGTTTTACACAGCACCCCAACTCACCATTCCCCTTAAGAAAGCATAAGTTTGTTTTCTAAATGTGAGACTCTGTTCTGTTTTGTAATTCAGTTCATGTGTAGCCAAGTTTACATTCCCTCTATAAGTGATATCTTATGATAAGTTTCTTTTTCTGTGTGACTTATTTCCTTTGAATCATCGTACCTAAATCCATTCATTATGCTTGTACGGGCCTGACGACATTGATTTCATTGTTGAGTGATATTCCATTGTACGTAAGTACGAAAACTTCTTTATCCATTTCTCTCTTTCAAGGATATTTAATTTGTACCGTAGTCGAGGCTCTTGTAAACAGAGCAGCCCTAAACTTTGCGGTGGTTGTTTCTTGTTATTTTAATTTTCCTGAGCTATAGTGCTATAAGTGGGTTTAGGGTTAGGGTTAAGGTTAGCATTAGGGAACGGGTATGGTTTAGGATGCGACAATGGTTTAGGGTGAGCGAAAGTGTTAGGGTACAGGTCAGTGTTAGTGTACCGTTTAGGATTAGGGTAAGTGTTAGGGTAATGCTTCGGGTTAGGGTTACGGTTAGGGAACGGGGACAGTTTAGGGTACAGGTTAGGGTACGACAACGGTTTAGGGATAGCGTACATGTAAGGGTAAGATTTAGTGTTAGCGTACGGGTAAGGATTAGGGGACGGGTGAGGGTAAGGCTTCAGGTAAGGGTTAGGGTTAGGGTTAGGGTTAGGGGAGAGGGACAGTTTAGGGTACAGGTTAGGGTGCGACAATGGTTTAGGATGAGCGTACGTGTTAGGATACGGGTTAGTGTTAGTGTATCGGCTAGGATTAGGTGAAGGGTTACAGTAAGGCTTCGGGTAAGGGTTAGGGTTAAGGTTAAGGGACGGGGACGGTATAGGGTACAGGTTAGGGTACGACAACGGTTTAGGGTGAGCATACGTGTGAGGGCACGGGTTAGTGTTAGCGTACAGGTTAGGATTAGGAGAGGGGTTAGGGTAAGGCTTCGGGTAAGGGTTAGGGTTAGGGTTAGGGGACGATTTAGGGTACAGGTTAGGGTACGACAATGGTATAGTGTGAGCGTAAGTGTGAGGGCACGGGTTAGTGTCAGCGTACGGGTTAGGATTAGGGGACGGGTTAGGGTAAGGCTTCAGGTAAGGGATAGGGTTAGGGTTAGGGTTAGGGGACAGGAACGGTTTAGGGTCCAGGTGAGGGTACGACAACGCTTTAGGGGGAGCGTAGGTGTGAGGGCGCGGGTTAGTGTTAACGTACGGGTTAGGATTAGGAGATGGGTTAGGGGACGGGTTAGGGTTAGGGTTCGGGCTAGGGTTAGGGTTAGGGGACGGGGACGGTTTACGGTCCAGGGGAGGGTACGGCAATGCTTTAGGGGGAGTGTACGTGTGAGGGCGCGGGTTAGTGTTAGCGTACGGGTTAGGATTAGGGGACGGGTGAGGGTCAGGCTTCGGGGAAGGGTTAGGGTTAGGGTTCGGGCTAGGGTTAGGGGACGGGGACGGTTTAGGGTCCAGGGGAGGATACGGCAACACTTTAGGGGGAGCGTACGTGTGAAGGCGCAGGTTAGTGTTAGCGTACGGGTTAGGATTAGGGGACGGGTGAGGGTCAGGCTTCGGGGAAGGGTTAGGGAGAGGTTTCGGGCTAGGGTTAGGGTTAGGGGACAGGGACGGTTTAGGGTCCAGGGGAGGGTACGACAACGCTTTAGGAGGAGCGTACGTGTGAGGGCGCGGGTTAGTGTTCGCGTACGGGTTAGGGGACGGGTGAGGGTCAGGCTTCGGGGAAGGGTTAGGGTTAGGGTTCGGGCTAGGGTTAGGGTTAGGGGACGGGGACGGTTTTGGGTCCAGGGGAGGGTACGGCAACGCTTTAGGGGGCGCATACGTGTGAGGGCGCGGGTTAGTGTTAGCGTACGGGTTAGGATTAGGGGACGGGTGAGGGTCACGCTTCGGAGAAGGGTTAGAGTTAGGGTTAGGGCTAGGGTTAGGGTTAGGGGACGGGGACGGTTTAGGGTCTAGGGGAGGGTACGGCAACGCTTTAGGGGGCGCGTACGTGTGAGGGCGCGGGTTAGTGTTAGCGTACGGGTTAGGATTAGGGGACGGGTTAGGGTCAGGCTTCGGGGAAGTGTTAGGGATAGGGTTCGGGCTAGGGTTAGGGTTAGGGGACGGGGACGGTTTAGGGTCCAGGTGAGGGTACGGCAACGCTTTAGGGGGAGCGTGCGTGTGAGGACGCGGGTTAGTGTTAGTGTACGGGTTAGGATTAGGGGACGGGTGAGGGTCAGGCTTCGGGGAAGGGTTAGGGTTAGGCTTCTGGCTAGGGTTAGGGGACGGGGACGGGGACGGTTTAGGGTCCAGGTGAGGGTACGGCAACGCTTTAGGGGGAGCGTGCGTGTGAGGGCGCGGGTTAGTGTTAGCGTACGGGTTAGGATTAGGGGACGGGTGAGGGTCAGGCTTCGGGGAAGGGTTAGGGTTAGGGTTCGGGCTAGGATTAGGGTTAGGGGACGGGGACGGTTTAGGGTCCAGTTGAGGGTACGGCAACGCTTTAGGGGGAGTGTGCGTGTGAGGGCGCGGGGTAGTGTTAGCGTACGGGTTAGGATTAGGGGACGGGTGAGGGTCAGGCTTCGGGGAAGGGTTAGGGTTAGGGTTCGGGCTAGGGTTAGGGTTAGGGGACGGGGACGGTTTAGGGTCCAGGTGAGGGTATGGCAACGCTTTAGGGGGAGTGTGCGTGTGAGGGCGCGGGTTACTGTTAGCGTACGGGTTAGGATTAGGGGACGGGTGAGGGTCAGGCTTCGGGGAAGGGTTAGGGTTAGGGTTCGGGCTAGGGTTAGGGTTAGGGGGACGGGGACGGTTTAGGGTCCAGGTGAGTGTACGGCAACGCTTTAGGGGGAGCGTGCGTGTGAGGGCGTGGGTTAGTGTTAGCGTACGGGTTAGGATTAGGGGACGGGTGAGGGTCAGTCTTCGGGGAAGGGTTAGGGTTAGGGTTCGGGCTAGGGTTAGGGTTAGGGGACGGGCTCGGTTTAGGGTCCAGGTGAGGGTACGGCAACGCTTTAGGGGGAGCGTGCATGTGAGGGCGCGGGTTAGTGTTAGCGTACGGGTTAGGATTAGGGGACGGGTGAGGGTCAGGCTTCGGGGAAGTGTTAGTGTTAGGGTTCGGGCTAGGGTCAGGGTTAGGGGACGGGGACGGTTTAGGGTCCAGGTGAGGGTACGGCAACGCTTTAGGGGGAGTGTGCGTGTGAGGGCGTGGGTTAGTGTTAGCGTACGGGTTAGGATTAGGGGACGGGTGAGGGTCAGGCTTCGGGGAAGGGTTAGGGTTAGGGTTCGGGCTAGGGTTAGGGTTAGGGGACGGGGACGGTTTAGGGTCCAGGTGAGGGTACGGCAACGCTTTAGGGGGAGCGTGCGTGTGAGGGCGTGGGTTAGTGTTAGCGTACGGGTTAGGATTAGGGGACGGGTGAGGGTCAGGCTTCGGGGAAGGGTTAGGGTTAGGGTTCGGGCTAGGGTTAGGGTTAGGGGACGGGGACGGTTTAGGGTCCAGGTGAGGGTACGGCAACGCTTTAGGGGGAGCGTGCGTGTGAGGGCGTGCGTTAGTGTTATCGTACGGGTTAGGATTAGGGGATGGGTGAGGGTCAGGCTTCGGGGAAGGGTTAGGGTTAGGGTTCGGGCTAGGGTTAGGGTTAGGGGACGGGGACGGTTTAGGGTCCAGGTGAGGGTACGGCAACGCTTTAGGGGGAGCGTGGGTGTGAGGGCGTGGGTTAGTGTTAGCGTACGGGTTAGGATTAGGGGACGGGTGAGGTTCAGGCTTCTGGGAAGGGTTAGGGTTAGGGTTCGGGCTAGGGTTAGGGTTAGGGGACGAGGACGGTTAAGGGTCCAGGTGAGGGTACGGCAACGCTTTAGGGGGAGCGTGCGTGTGAGGGCGCGGGTTAGTGTTAGCGTACGGGTTAGGATTAGGGGACGGGTGAGGGTCAGGCTTCGGGGAAGGGTTAGGGTTAGGGTTCGGGCTAGGGTTAGGGTTAGGGGACGGGGACGGTTTAGGGTCCAGGTGAGGGTACGGCAACGCTTTAGGGGGAGCGTGCGTGTGAGGGCGCGGGTTAGTGTTAGCGTACGGGTTAGGATTAGGGGATGGGTGAGGGTCAGGCTTCGGGGAAGGGTTAGGGTTAGGGTTCGGGCTAGGGTTAGGGTTAGGGGACGGGGACGGTTTAGGGTCCAGGTGAGGGTACGGCAACGCTTTAGGGGGAGTGTGCGTGTGAGGGCGCGGGTTAGTGTTAGCGTTTGGGTTAGGATTAGGGGGCGGGTGAGGGTCAGGCTTCGGGGAAGGGTTAGGGTTAGGGTTCGGCTAGGGTTAGGGTTAGGGGACGGGGACGGTTTAGGGTCCAGGTGAGGGTACGACAACGTTTTAGGTGGAGCGTGCGTGTGAGGGCGCGGGTTAGTGTTAGCGTACGGGTTAGGATTAGGGGACGGGTGAGGGTCAGGCTTCGGGGAAGGGTTAGGGTTAGGGTTCGGGCTAGGGTTAGGGTTAGGGGACGGGGACGGTTTAGGGTCCAGGTGAGGGTACGGCAACGCTTTACGGGGAGCGTGCGTGTGAGGGCGCGGGTTAGTGTTATCATACGGGTTAGGATTAGGGGATGGGTGAGGGTCAGGCTTCGGGGAAGGGTTAGGGTTAGGGTTCGGGCTAGGGTTAGGGTTAGGGGATGGGGACGGTTTAGGTTCCAGGTGAGGGTACGGCAACGCTTTAGGTGGAGCGTGCGTGTGAGGGCACGGGTTAGTGTTAGCGTACGGGTTAGGATTAGGGGACGGGTGAGGGTCAGGCTTCGGGGAAGGGTTAGGGTTAGGGTTCGGGCTAGGGTTAGGGTTAGGGGACAGGGACGGTTTAGGGTCCAGGTGAGGGTACGGCAATGCTTTAGGGGGAGCGTGCGTGTGAGGGCTCGGGTTAGTGTTAGCGTACGGGTTAGGATTAGGGGACGGGTGAGGGTCAGGCTTCGGGGAAGGGTTAGGGTTAGGGTTCGGGCTAGGGTTAGGGTTAGGGGACGGGGACGGTTTACGGTCCAGGTGAGGGTACGGCAACGTTTTAGGGGGAGCGTTCGTGTGAGGTCGCGGGTTAGTGTTAGCGTATGGGTTAGGATTAGGGGACGGGTGAGGGTCAGGCTTCGGGGAAGAGTTAGGGTTAGGGTTCGGGCTAGGGTTAGGGTTAGGGGACGGGGACGGTTTAGGGTCCAGGGGAGGGTACGGCAACGCTTTAGGGGGAGCGTGCGTGTGAGGGCGCGGGTTAGTGTTAGCGTATGGGTTAGGATTAGGGGACGGGTGAGGGTCAGGCTTCGGAGAAGGATTAGGGTTAGGCTTCTGGCTAGGGTTAGGGGACGGGGACGGTTTAGGGTCCAGGTGAGGGTATGGCAATGCTTTAGGGGGAGCGTGCGTGTGAGGGCGCGGATTAGTGTTAGCGTATGGGTTAGGATTAGGGGACGGGTGAGGGTCAGGCTTCGGGGAAGAGTTAGGGTTAGGGTTCGGGCTAGGGTTAGGGGTAGGGGACGGGGACAGTTTAGGGTCCAGGTGAGGGTACGGCAACGCTTTAGGGGGAGCGTGCGTGTGAGGACGCGGGTTAGTGTTAGCGTACGGGTTAGGATTAGGGGACGGGTTAGGGTCAGGCTTCAGGGAAGGGTTAGGGTTAGGGTTCGGGCTAGGGTTAGGGTTAGGGGACGGGGACGGTTTAGGGTCCAGGGGAGGGTACGGCAACGCTTCAGGGGGAGCGTGCGTGTGAGGGCGCGGGTTAGTGTTAGCGTACGGGTTAGGATTAGGGGACGGGTGAGGGTCAGGCTTCGGGGAAGGGTTAGGGTTAGGGTTCAGGCTAGGGTTAGGGTTAGGGGACGGGGACGGTTTAGGGTCCAGGGGAGGGTACGGCAACGCTTTAGGGGGAGCGTGGGTGTGAGGGCACGGGTTAGTGTTAGCGTACGGGTTAGGATTAGGGGACGGG
This sequence comes from Delphinus delphis, assembly GCF_949987515.2. Lineage (NCBI taxonomy): Eukaryota > Metazoa > Chordata > Mammalia > Artiodactyla > Delphinidae > Delphinus > Delphinus delphis. The sequence continues at coordinate 386,429 of NW_027192696.1, read as the reverse complement.
TGAGGGTCAGGCTTCGGGGAAGGGTTAGGGTTAGGTTTCGGCTAGGGTTAGGGTTAGGGGACGGGGACGGCTTAGGGTCCAGGTGAGGGTACGGCAGCGCTTTAGGGGGAGCGTGCGTGTGAGGGCGTGGGTTACTGTTAGCGTACGGGTTAGGATTAGGGGATGGGTGAGGGTCAGGCTTCGGGGAGGGTTAGGGTTAGGGTTCGGGCTAGGGTTAGGGTTAGGGGACGGGGATGGTTTAGGGTCCAGGTGAGGGTACAGCAACACTTTACGGGGAGCATGCGTGTGAGGGCGTGGGTTAGTGTTAGCGTACGGGTTAGGATTAGGGGGCGGGTGAGGGTCAGGCTTCGGGGAAGGGTTAGGGTTAGGGTTCGGGCTAGGGTTAGGGTTAGGGGACGGGGACGGTTTAGGGTCCAGGTGAGGGTACAGCAACGTTTTAGGGGGAGCGTGCGTGTGAGGGCGTGGGTTAGTGTTAGCGTACGGGTTAGGATTAGGGGACGGGTGAGGGTCAGGCTTCGGGGAAGGGTTAGGGTTAGGGTTCGGGCTAGGGTTAGGGTTAGGGGACGGGCTCGGTTTAGGGTCCAGGTGAGGGTACGGCAACGCTTTAGGGGGAGCGTGCATGTGAGGGCGCGGGTTAGTGTTAGCGTACGGGTTAGGATTAGGGGACGGGTGAGGGTCAGGCTTCGGGGAAGTGTTAGGGTTAGGCTTCGGGCTAGGGTTAGGGGACGGGGACGGTTTAGGGTCCAGGTGAGGGTATGGCAATGCTTTAGGGGGAGCGTGCGTGTGAGTGTGCGGATTAGTGTTACCGTATGGGTTAGGATTAGGGGACGGGTGAGGGTCAGGCTTCGGGGAAGAGTTAGGGTTAGGGTTCGGGCTAGGGTTAGGGTTAGGGGACAGGGACGGTTTAGGGTCCAGGTGAGGGTACGGCAACGCTTTAGGGGGAGCGTGCGTGTGAGGACGCGGGTTAGTGTTAGCGTACGGGTTAGGATTAGGGGACGGGTGAGGGTCAGGCTTCGGGGAAGGGTTAGGGTTAGGCTTCTGGCTAGGGTTAGGGGACGGGGATGGGGACGGTTTAGGGTCCAGGTGAGGGTACGGCAACGCTTTAGGGGGAGCGTGCGTGTGACGGCGCGGGGTAGTGTTAGCGTACAGGTTAGGATTAGGGGACGGGTGAGGGTCAGGCTTCGGGGAAGGGTTAGGGTTACGGTTCGGGCTAGGGTTAGGGTTAGGGGACGGGGACGGTTTAGGGTCCAGTTGAGGGTACGGCAACGCTTTAGGGGGAGTGTGCGTGTGAGGGCGCGGGGTAGTGTTAGCGTACGGGTTAGGATTAGGGGACGGGTGAGGGTCAGGCTTCGGGGAAGGGTTAGGGTTAGGGTTCGGGCTAGGGTTAGGGTTAGGGGACGGGGACGGTTTAGGGTCCAGGTGAGGGTATGGCAACGCTTTAGGGGGAGCGTGCGTGTGAGGGCGCGGGTTAGTGTTAGCGTACGGGTTAGGATTAGGGGACGGGTGAGGGTCAGGCTTCGGGGAAGGGTTAGGGTTAGGGTTCGGGCTAGGGTTAGGGTTAGGGGACGGGGACGGTTTAGGGTCCAGGTGAGTGTACGGCAACGCTTTAGGGGGAGCGTGCGTGTGAGGGCGTGGGTTAGTGTTAGCGTACGGGTTAGGATTAGGGGACGGGTGAGGGTCAGGCTTCGGGGAAGGGTTAGGGTTTGGGTTCGGGCTAGGGTTAGGGTTAGGGGACGGGCTTGGTTTAGGGTCCAGGTGAGGGTACGGCAACGCTTTAGGGGGAGCGTGCATGTGAGGGCGCGGGTTAGTGTTAGCGTACGGGTTAGGATTAGGGGACGGGTGAGGGTCAGGCTTCGGGGAAGTGTTAGGGTTAGGGTTCGGGCTAGGGTCAGGGTTAGGGGACGGGGACGGTTTAGGGTCCAGGTGAGGGTACGGCAACGCTTTAGGGGGAGCGTGCGTGTGAGGGCGTGGGTTAGTGTTAGCGTACGGGTTAGGATTAGGGGACGGGTGAGGGTCAGGCTTCGGGGAAGGGTTAGGGTTAGGGTTCGGGCTAGGGTTAGGGTTAGGGGACGGGGACGGTTTAGGGTCCAGGTGAGGTTACGGCAACGCTTTAGGGGGAGCGTGCATGTGAGGGCGTGGGTTAGTGTTAGCGTACGGGTTAGGATTAGGGGACGGGTGAGGGTCAGGCTTCGGGGAAGGGTTAGGGTTAGGGTTCGGGCTAGGGTTAGGGTTAGGGGACGGGGACGGTTTAGGGTCCAGGTGAGGGTACGGCAACGCTTTAGGGGGAGCGTGCGTGTGAGGGCGTGGGTTAGTGTTATCGTACGGGTTAGGATTAGGGGATGGGTGAGGGTCAGGCTTCGGGGAAGGGTTAGGGTTAGGGTTCGGGCTAGGGTTAGGGTTAGGGGACGGGGACGGTTTAGGGTCCAGGTGAGGGTACGGCAACGCTTTAGGGGGAGCGTGGGTGTGAGGGCGTGGGTTAGTGTTAGCGTACGGGTTAGGATTAGGGGACGGGTGAGGGTCAGGCTTCTGGGAAGGGTTAGGGTTAGGGTTCGGGCTAGGGTTAGGGTTAGGGGACGGGGACGGTTAAGGGTCCAGGTGAGGGTACGGCAACACTTTAGGGGGAGCGTGCGTGTGAGGGCGCGGGTTAGTGTTAGCGTACGGGTTAGGATTAGGGGACGGGTGAGGGTCAGGCTTCGGGGAAGGGTTAGGGTTAGGGTTCGGGCTAGGGTTAGGGTTAGGGGACGGGGACGGTTTAGGGTCCAGGTGAGGGTACGGCAACGCTTTAGGGGGAGCGTGCATGTGAGGGCGCGGGTTAGTGTTAGCGTACGGGTTAGGATTAGGGGATGGGTGAGGGTCAGGCTTCGGGGAAGGGTTAGGGTTAGGGTTCGGGCTAGGGTTAGGGTAGGGGACGGGGACGGTTTAGGGTCCAGGTGAGGGTACGGCAACGCTTTAGGGGGAGTGTGCGTGTGAGGGCGCGGGTTAGTGTTAGCGTTCGGGTTAGGATTAGGGGGCGGGTGAGGGTCAGGCTTCGGGGAAGGGTTAGGGTTAGGGTTCGGGCTAGGGTTAGGGTTAGGGGACGGGGACGGTTTAGGGTCCAGGTGAGGGTACGACAACGCTTTAGGTGGAGCGTGCGTGTGAGGGCGCGGGTTAGTGTTAGCGTACGGGTTAGGATTAGGGGACGGGTGAGGGTCAGGCTTCGGGGAAGGGTTAGGGTTAGGGTTCAGTCTAGGGTTAGGGTTAGGGGACGGGGACGGTTTAGGGTCCAGGGGAGTGTACGGCAACGCTTTAGGGGGAGAGTACGTGTGAGGGCACGGGTTAGTGTTAGCGTACGGGTTAGGATTAGGGGACGGGTGAGGGTCAGGCTTCGGGGAAGGGTTAGGGTTAGGGTTCGGGCTAGGGTTAGGGTTAGGGGACGGGGACGGTTTTGGGTCCAGGTGAGGGTACAGCAACACTTTAGGGGGAGCATGCGTGTGAGGGCGTGGGTTAGTGTTAGCGTACGGGTTAGGATTAGGGGGCGGGTGAGGGTCAGGCTTCGGGGAAGGGTTAGGGTTAGGGTTCGGGCTAGGGTTAGGGTTAGGGGACGGGGACGGTTTAGGGTCCAGGTGAGGGTACGGCAACGCTTTAGGGGGAGCGTGCGTGTCAGGGCGCGGGTTAGTGTTAGCGTACGGGTTAGGATTAGGGGACGGGTGAGGGTCAGGCTTCGGGGAAGGGTTAGGGTTAGGGTTCGGGCTAGGGTTAGGGTTAGGGGACGGGGACGGTTTAGGGTCCAGGTGAGGGTACGGCAACGCTTTAGGGGGAGCGTGCGTGTGAGGGCGCGGGTTAGTGTTAGCGTACGGGTTAGGATTAGGGGACGGGTGAGGGTCAGGCTTCGGGGAAGGGTTAGGGTTAGGTTTCGGGCTAGGGTTAGGGTTAGGGGACGGGGACGGTTTAGGGTCCAGGTGAGGGTACGGCAACGCTTTAGGGGGAGCGTGCGTGTGAGGGCGCGGGTTAGTGTTAGCGTATGGGTTACGATTAGGGGACGGGTGAGGGTCAGGCTTCGGGGAAGGGTTAGGGTTAGGGTTCTGGCTAGGGTTAGGGGACGGGGACGGTTTAGGGTCCAGGTGAGGGTACGGCAACGCTTTAGGGGGAGCGTACGTGTGAGGGCACGGGTTAGTGTTAGCGTACGGGTTAGGATTAGGGGACAGGTGAGGGTCAGGCTTCAGGGAAGGGTTAGGGTTAGGGTTCGGGCTAGGGTTAGGGTTAGGGGACGCGGACGGTTTAGGGTCCAGGGGAGGGTACGGCAACGCTTTAGGGGGAGCGTACGTGTGAGGGCACGGGTTAGTGTTAGCGTACGGGTTAGGATTAGGGGACAGGTGAGGGTCAGGCTTCGGGGAAGGGTTAGGGTTAGGGTTCGGGCTAGGGTTAGGGTTAGGGGACGGGGACGGTTTAGGGTCCAGGTGAGGGTACGGCAACGCTTTAGGGGGAGCGTGCGTGTGAGGGCACGGGTTACTGTTAGCGTACGGGTTAGGTTTAGGGGACGGGTGAGGGTCAGGCTTCGGGGAAGGGTTAGGGTTAGGGTTCGGGCTAGGGTTAGGGTTAGGGGACGGGGAGGGTTTAGGGTCCAGGTGAGGGTACAGCAACGCTTTAGGGGGAGCGTGCATGTGAGGGCGTGGGTTAGTGTTAGCGTACGGGTTAGGATTAGGGGACGGGTGAGGGTCAGGCTTCGGGGAAGGGTTAGGGTTAGGGTTCGGGCTAGGGTTAGGGTTAGGGGACGGGGACGGTTTAGGGTCCAGGTGAGGGTACGGCAACGCTTTAGGGGGAGCGTGGGTGTGAGGGTGTGGGTTAGTGTTAGCGTACGGGTTAGGATTAGGGGACGGGTGAGGGTCAGGCTTCTGGGAAGGGTTAGGGTTAGGGTTCGGGCTAGGGTTAGGGTTACGGGACGGGGACGGTTAAGGGTCCAGGTGAGGGTACGGCAACGCTTTAGGGGGAGCGTGCGTGTGAGGGCGCGGGTTAGTGTTAGCGTACGGGTTAGGATTAGGGGACGGGTGAGGGTCAGGCTTCGGGGAAGGGTTAAGGTTAGGGTTTGGGCTAGGGTTAGGGTTAGGGGACGGGGACGGTTTAGGGTTCAGGTGAGGGTACGGCAACGCTTTAGGGGGAGCGTGCGTGTGAGGGCGCGGGTTAGTGTTAGCGTATGGGTTAGGATTAGTGGACGGGTGAGGGTCAGGCTTCGGGGAAGTGTTAGGGTTAGGGTTCTGGCTAGGGTTAGGGGACGGGGACGGTTTAGGGTCCAGGTGAGGGTACGGCAACGCTTTAGGTGGAACGTACGTGTGAGGGCACGGGTTAGTGTTAGCGTACGGGTTAGGATTAGGGGAGAGGTGAGGGTCAGGCTTCAGGGAAGGGTTAGGGTTAGGGTTCGGGCTAGGGTTAGGGTTAGGGGACGCGGACGGTTTAGGGTCCAGGGGAGGGTACGGCAACGCTTTAGGGGGAGCGTACGTGTGAGGGCACGTGTTAGTGTTAGCGTACGGGTTAGGATTAGGGGACAGGTGAGGGTCAGGCTTCGGGGAAGGGTTAGGGTTAGGGTTCGGGCTAGGGTTAGGGTTAGGGGACGGGGACGGTTTAGGGTCCAGGTGAGGGTACGGCAATGCTTTAGGGGGAGCGTGCGTGTGAGGGCGCGAGTTACTGTTAGCGTACGGGTTAGGATTAGGGGACGGCTGAGGGTCAGGCTTCGGGGAAGGGTTAGGGTTAGGGTTCGGGCTAGGGTTAGGGTTAGGGGACGGGGAGGGTTTAGGGTCCATGTGAGGGTACAGCAACGCTTTAGGGGGAGCGTGCGTGTGAGGGCGTGGGTTAGTGTTAGCGTACGGGTTAGGATTAGGGGACGGGTGAGGGTCAGGCTTCGGGGAAGTGTTAGGGTTAGGGTTCGGGCTAGGGTTAGGGTTAGGGGACGGGGACGGTTTACGGTCCAGGTGAGGGTACGGCAACGTTTTAGGGGGAGCGTGCGTGTGAGGGCGCGGGTTAGTGTTAGCGTATGGGTTAGGTTTAGGGGACGGGTGAGGGTCAAGCTTCGGGGAAGGGTTAGGGTTAGGGTTCGGGCTAGGGTTAGGGGACGGGGACGGTTTAGGGTCCAGGTGACGGTATGGCAATGCTTTAGGGGGAGCGTGCGTGTGAGGACGCGGGTTAGTGTTAGCGTATGGGTTAGGATTAGGGGACGGGTGAGGGTCAGGCTTCGGGGAAGGGTTAGGGTTAGGGTTCGGGCTAGGGTTAGGGTTAGGGGACGGGGACGGTTTAGGGTCCAGGTGAGGGTACGGCAACGCTTTAGGGGGAGCGTGCGTGTGAGGGCGCTGGTTAGTGTTAGCGTACGGGTTAGGATTAGGGGACGGGTGAGGGTCAGGCTTCGGGGAAGGGTTAGGGTTAGGGTTCGGGCTAGGGTTAGGATTAGGGGACGGGGACGGTTTAGGGTCCAGGTGAGGGTACGGCAACGCTTTAGGGGGAGCGTGCGTGTGAGGGCGTGGGTTAGTGTTAGCATACGGGTTAGGATTAAGGGACGGGTGAGGGTCAGGCTTCGGGGAAGGGTTAGGGTTAGGGTTCGGGCTAGGGTTAGGGTTAGGGGACGGGGACGGTTTAGGGTCCAGGTGAGGGTACGGCAACGCTTTAGGGGGAGCGTGCGTGTCAGGGCGCGGGTTAGTGTTAGCGTACGGGTTAGGATTAGGGGACGGTCGAGGGTCAGGCTTCGGGGAAGGGTTAGGGTTAGGGTTCGGGCTAGGGTTAGGGTTAGGGGACGGGGACGGTTTAGGGTCCAGGTGAGGGTACGGCAACGCTTTAGGGGGAGCGTGCGTGTGAGGGCGCGGGTTAGTGTTAGCGTACCGGTTAGGATTAGGGGACGTGTGAGGGTCAGGCTTCGGGGAAGGGTTAGGGTTAGGGTTCGGGCTAGGGTTAGGGTTAGGGGACGGGGACGGTTTAGGGTCCAGGTGAGGGTACGGCAACGCTTTAGGGGGAGCGTGCGTGTGAGGGCGCGGGTTAGTGTTAGCGTACGGGTTAGGATTAGGGGACGGGTGAGGGTCAGGCTTCGGGGAAGGGTTAGGGTTAGGGTTCGGGCTAGGGTTAGGGTTAGGGGACGGGGACGGTTTAGGGTCCAGGTGAGGGTACGGCAACGCTTTAGGGGGAGCGTGCGTGTGAGGGCGCGGGTTAGTGTTAGCGTACGGGTTAGGATTAGGGGACGGGTGAGGGTCAGGCTTCGGGGAAGAGTTAGGGTTAGGGTTCGGGCTAGGGTTAGGGTTAGGGGACGGGGACGGTTTAGGGTACAGGTGAGGGTACGGCAATGCTTTAGGGGGATCGTGCGTGTGAGGGCGCGGGTTAGTGTTAGCGTACGGGTTCGGATTAGGGGACGGGTGAGGGTCAGGCTTCGGGGAAGGGTTAGGGTTAGGGTTCGGGCTAGGCTTAGGGTTAGGGGACGGGGACGGTTTAGGGTCCAGGTGAGGGTACGGCAACGCTTTAGGGGGAGCGTGCGTGTGAGGGCGCGGGTTAGTGTTAGCGTACGGGTTAGGATTAGGGGACAGGTGAGGGTCAGGCTTCGGGGAAGAGTTAGGGTTAGGGTTCGGGCTAGGGTTAGGGTTAGGGGACGGGGACGGTTTAGGGTCCAGGTGAGGGTACGGCAACGCTTTAGGGGGAGTGTACGTGTGAGGGCCCGGGTTAGTGTTAGCGTACGGGTTAGGATTAGGGGACGGGTGAGGGTCAGGCTTCGGGGAAGGGTTAGGGTTAGGGTTCGGGCTAGGGTTAGGGTTAGGGGACGGGGACGGTTTAGGGTCCAGGTGAGGGTACGGCAACGCTTTAGGGGGAGCGTGCATGTGAGGGCGCGGGTTAGTGTTAGCGTACCGGTTAGGATTAGGGGACGTGTGAGGGTCAGGCTTCGGGGAAGGGTTAGGGTTAGGGTTCGGGCTAGGGTTAGGGTTAGGGGACGGGGACGGTTTAGGGTCCAGGTGAGGGTACGGCAACGCTTTAGGGGGAGCGTGCGTGTGAGGGCGCGGGTTAGTGTTAGCGTACGGGTTAGGATTAGGGGACGGGTGAGGGTCAGGCTTCGGGGAAGGGTTAGGGTTAGGGTTCGGGCTAGGGTTAGGGTTAGGGGACGGGGACGGTTTAGGGTCCAGGTGAGGGTACGGCAACGCTTTAGGGGGAGCGTGCGTGTGAGGGCGCGGGTTAGTGTTAGCGTACGGGTTAGGATTAGGGGACGGGTGAGGGTCAGGCTTCGGGGAAGAGTTAGGGTTAGGGTTCGGGCTAGGGTTAGGGTTAGGGGACGGGGACGGTTTAGGGTACAGGTGAGGGTACGGCAATGCTTTAGGGGGATCGTGCGTGTGAGGGCGCGGGTTAGTGTTAGCGTACGGGTTCGGATTAGGGGACGGGTGAGGGTCAGGCTTCGGGGAAGGGTTAGGGTTAGGGTTCGGGCTAGGCTTAGGGTTAGGGGACGGGGACGGTTTAGGGTCCAGGTGAGGGTACGGCAACGCTTTAGGGGGAGCGTGCGTGTGAGGGCGCGGGTTACTGTTAGCGTACGGGTTAGGATTAGGGGACGGGTGAGGGTCAGGCTTCGGGGAATCTTTAGGGTTAGGTTTCGGGCTAGGGTTATGGTTAGGGGACGGCGACGGTTTAGGGTCCAGGTGAGGGTACGGCAACGCTTTAGGGGGAGCGTGGGTGTGAGGGCGCGGGTTAGTGTTATCGTACGGGTTAGGATTAGGGGACGGGTGAGGGTCAGGCTTCGGGGAAGGGTTAGGGTTAGGGTTCGGGCTAGGGTTAGGGTTAGGGGACGGGGACGGTTTACGGTCCAGGTGAGGGTACGGCAACGCTTTAGGGGGAGCGTGCGTGTGACGGCGCGCGTTAGTGTTAGCGTACGGGTTAGGATTAGGGGATGGGTGAGGGTCAGGCTTCGGGGAAAGGTTAGGGTTAGGGTTCGGGCTAGGGTTAGGGTTAGGGGACAGGGACGGTTTAGGGTCCAGGTGAGGGTACAGCAACGCTTTAGGGGGAGCGTGCGTGTGAGGGCGTGGGTTAGTGTTAGCGTACGGGTTAGGATTAGGGGACGGGTGAGGGTCAGGCTTCGGGGAAGGGTTAGGGTTAGGGTTCGGGCTAGGGTTAGGGTTAGGGGACGGGGACAGTTTAGGGTCCAGGTGAGGGTACAGCAACACTTTACGGGGAGCATGCGTGTGAGGGCGTGGGTTAGTGTTAGCGTACGGGTTAGGATTAGGGGGCGGGTGAGTGTCAGGCTTCGGGGAAGGGTTAGGGTTAGGGTTCGGGCTAGGGTTAGGGTTAGGGGACGGGGACGGTTTAGGGTCCAGGTGAGGGTACGGCAACGCTTTAGGGGGAGCGTGCGTGTCAGGGCGCGGGTTAGTGTTAGCGTACGGGTTAGGATTAGGGGACGGGTGAGGGTCAGGCTTCGGGGAAGGGTTAGGGTTAGGGTTTGGGCTAGGGTTAGGGTTAGGGGACGGGGACGGTTTAGGGTCCAGGTGAGGGTACGGCAACGCTTTAGGGGGAGCGTGCGTGTGAGGGCGCGGGTTAGTGTTAGCGTACGGGTTAGGATTAGGGGACGGGTGAGGGTCAGGCTTCGGGGAAGGGTTAGGGTTAGGGTTTGGGCTAGGGTTAGGGTTAGGGGACGGGGACGGTTTAGGGTTCAGGTGAGGGTACGGCAACGCTTTAGGGGGAGCGTGCGTGTGAGGGCGCGGGTTAGTGTTAGCGTATGGGTTAGGATTAGTGGACGGGTGAGGGTCAGGCTTCGGGGAAGTGTTAGGGTTAGGGTTCTGGCTAGGGTTAGGGGACGGGGACGGTTTAGGGTCCAGGTGAGGGTACGGCAACGCTTTAGGGGGAACGTACGTGTGAGGGCACGGGTTAGTGTTAGCGTACGGGTTAGGATTAGGGGAGAGGTGAGGGTCAGGCTTCAGGGAAGGGTTAGGGTTAGGGTTCGGGCTAGGGTTAGGGTTAGGGGACGCGGACGGTTTAGGGTCCAGGGGAGGGTACGGCAACGCTTTAGGGGGAGCGTACGTGTGAGGGCACGTGTTAGTGTTAGCGTACGGGTTAGGATTAGGGGACAGGTGAGGGTCAGGCTTCGGGGAAGGGTTAGGGTTAGGGTTCGGGCTAGGGTTAGGGTTAGGGGACGGGGACGGTTTAGGGTCCAGGTGAGGGTACGGCAATGCTTTAGGGGGAGCGTGCGTGTGAGGGCGCGGGTTACTGTTAGCGTACGGGTTAGGATTAGGGGACGGCTGAGGGTCAGGCTTCGGGGAAGGGTTAGGGTTAGGGTTCGGGCTAGGGTTAGGGTTAGGGGACGGGGAGGGTTTAGGGTCCAGGTGAGGGTACAGCAACGCTTTAGGGGGAGCGTGCGTGTGAGGGCGTGGGTTAGTGTTAGCGTACGGGTTAGGATTAGGGGACGGGTGAGGGTCAGGCTTCGGGGAAGTGTTAGGGTTAGGGTTCGGGCTAGGGTTAGGGTTAGGGGACGGGGACGGTTTACGGTCCAGGTGAGGGTACGGCAACGTTTTAGGGGGAGCGTGCGTGTGAGGGCGTGGGTTAGTGTTAGCGTATGGGTTAGGTTTAGGGGACGGGTGAGGGTCAAGCTTCGGGGAAGGGTTAGGGTTAGGGTTCGGGCTAGGGTTAGGGGACGGGGACGGTTTAGGGTCCAGGTGAGGGTATGGCAATGCTTTAGGGGGAGCGTGCGTGTGAGGACGCGGGTTAGTGTTAGCGTATGGGTTAGGATTAGGGGACGGGTGAGGGTCAGGCTTCGGGGAAGGGTTAGGGTTAGGGTTCGGGCTAGGGTCAGGGTTAGGGGACGGGGACGGTTTAGGGTCCAGGTGAGGGTACGGCAACGCTTTAGGGGGAGCGTGCGTGTGAGGGCGCTGGTTAGTGTTAGCGTACGGGTTAGGATTAGGGGACGGGTGAGGGTCAGGCTTCGGGGAAGGGTTAGGGTTAGGGTTCGGGCTAGGGTTAGGGTTAGGGGACGGGGACGGTTTAGGGTCCAGGTGAGGGTACGGCAACGCTTTAGGGGGAGCGTGCGTGTGAGGGCGTGGGTTAGTGTTAGCATACGGGTTAGGATTAAGGGACGGGTGAGGGTCAGGCTTCGGGGAAGGGTTAGGGTTAGGGTTCGGGCTAGGGTTAGGGTTAGGGGACGGGGACGGTTTAGGGTCCAGGTGAGGGTACGGCAACGCTTTAGGGGGAGCGTGCGTGTCAGGGCGCGGGTTAGTGTTAGCGTACGGGTTAGGATTAGGGGACGGGTGAGGGTCAGGCTTCGGGGAAGGGTTAGGGTTAGGGTTCGGGCTAGGGTTAGGGTTAGGGGACGGGGACGGTTTAGGGTCCAGGTGAGGGTACGGCAACGCTTTAGGGGGAGCGTGCGTGTGAGGGCGCGGGTTAGTGTTAGCGTACCGGTTAGGATTAGGGGACGTGTGAGGGTCAGGCTTCGGGGAAGGGTTAGGGTTAGGGTTCGGGCTAGGGTTAGGGTTAGGGGACGGGGACGGTTTAGGGTCCAGGTGAGGGTACGGCAACGCTTTAGGGGGAGCGTGCGTGTGAGGGCGCGGGTTAGTGTTAGCGTACGGGTTAGGATTAGGGGACGGGTGAGGGTCAGGCTTCGGGGAAGGGTTAGGGTTAGGGTTCGGGCTAGGGTTAGGGTTAGGGGACGGGGACGGTTTAGGGTCCAGGTGAGGGTACGGCAACGCTTTAGGGGGAGCGTGCGTGTGAGGGCGCGGGTTAGTGTTAGCGTACGGGTTAGGATTAGGGGACGGGTGAGGGTCAGGCTTCGGGGAAGAGTTAGGGTTAGGGTTCGGGCTAGGGTTAGGGTTAGGGGACGGGGACGGTTTAGGGTACAGGTGAGGGTACGGCAATGCTTTAGGGGGATCGTGCGTGTGAGGGCGCGGGTTAGTGTTAGCGTACGGGTTCGGATTAGGGGACGGGTGAGGGTCAGGCTTCGGGGAAGGGTTAGGGTTAGGGTTCGGGCTAGGCTTAGGGTTAGGGGACGGGGACGGTTTAGGGTCCAGGTGAGGGTACGGCAACGCTTTAGGGGGAGCGTGCGTGTGAGGGCGCGGGTTAGTGTTAGCGTACGGGTTAGGATTAGGGGACAGGTGAGGGTCAGGCTTCGGGGAAGGGTTAGGGTTAGGGTTCGGGCTAGGGTTAGGGTTAGGGGACGGGGACGGTTTAGGGTCCAGGTGAGGGTACGGCAACGCTTTAGGGGGAGTGTACGTGTGAGGGCCCGGGTTAGTGTTAGCGTACGGGTTAGGATTAGGGGACGGGTGAGGGTCAGGCTTCGGGGAAGGGTTAGGGTTAGGGTTCGGGCTAGGGTTAGGGTTAGGGGACGGGGACGGTTTAGGGTCCAGGTGAGGGTACGGCAACGCTTTAGGGGGAGCGTGCATGTGAGGGCGCGGGTTAGTGTTAGCGTACCGGTTAGGATTAGGGGACGTGTGAGGGTCAGGCTTCGGGGAAGGGTTAGGGTTAGGGTTCGGGCTAGGGTTAGGGTTAGGGGACGGGGACGGTTTAGGGTCCAGGTGAGGGTACGGCAACGCTTTAGGGGGAGCGTGCGTGTCAGGGCGCGGGTTAGTGTTAGCGTACGGGTTAGGATTAGGGGACGGGTGAGGGTCAGGCTTCGGGGAAGGGTTAGGGTTAGGGTTCGGGCTAGGGTTAGGGTTAGGGGACGGGGACGGTTTAGGGTCCAGGTGAGGGTACGGCAACGCTTTAGGGGGAGCGTGCGTGTGAGGGCGCGGGTTAGTGTTAGCGTACGGGTTAGGATTAGGGGACGGGTGAGGGTCAGGCTTCGGGGAAGAGTTAGGGTTAGGGTTCGGGCTAGGGTTAGGGTTAGGGGACGGGGACGGTTTAGGGTTCAGGTGAGGGTACGGCAATGCTTTAGGGGGATCGTGCGTGTGAGGGCGCGGGTTAGTGTTAGCGTACGGGTTCGGATTAGGGGACGGGTGAGGGTCAGGCTTCGGGGAAGGGTTAGGGTTAGGGTTCGGGCTAGGCTTAGGGTTAGGGGACGGGGACGGTTTAGGGTCCAGGTGAGGGTACGGCAACGCTTTAGGGGGAGCGTGCGTGTGAGGGCGCGGGTTACTGTTAGCGTACGGGTTAGGATTAGGGGACGGGTGAGGGTCAGGCTTCGGGGAAGGGTTAGGGTTAGGGTTCGGGGTAGGGTTAGGGTTAGGGGACGGGGACGGTTTAGGGTCCAGTTGAGCGTACGGCAACGCTTTAGGGGGAGCGTGCGTGTGAGGGCGTGGGTTAGTGTTAGCGTACGGTTTAGGATTAGGGGACGGGTGATGGTCAGGCTTCGGGGAAGGGTTAGGGTTAGGGTTCGGGCTAGGGTTAGGGTTAGTGGACTGGGACGGTTTAAGGTCCAGGTGAGGGTACGGCAACGGTTTAGGGGGAGCGTGCGTGTGAGGGCGCGGGTTAGTGTTAGCGTACGGGTTAGGATTAGGGGACGGGTGAGGGTCAGGCTTCGGGGAAGGGTTAGGGTTAGGGTTCGGGCTAGGGTTAGGGTTAGGGGACGGGGACGGTTTAGGGTCCAGGTGAGGGTACGGCAAAGCTTTAGGGGGAGAGTGCGTGTGAGGGCGCGGGTTAGTGTTAGCGTATGGGTTAGGATTAGGGGACGGGTGAGGGTCAGGCTTCGGGGAAGGGTTAGGGTTAGGGTTCGGGCTAGGGTTAGGGTTAGGGGACAGGGACGGTTTAGGGTCTAGGTGAGGGTATGGCAACGCTTTAGGGGGAGCGTGCGTGTGAGGGTGCGGGTTAGTGTTAGCGTACAGGTTAGGATTAGGGGACGGGTGAGGGTCAGGCTTCGGGGAAGGGTTAGGGTTAGGGTTCGGGCTAGGGTTAGGGTTTGGGGACGGGGACGGTTTAGGGTGCAGGTGAGGGTACGGCAACGCTTTAGGGGGAGCGTGCGTGTGAGGGCGCGGGTAAGTGTTAGCGTACGGGTTAGGATTAGGGGACGGGTGAGGGTCAGGCTTCGGGGAAGGGTTAGGGTTAGGGTTCGGGCTAGGGTTAGGGTTAGGGGACGGGGACGGTTTAGGGTCCAGGTGAGGGTATGGCAACGCTTTAGGGGGAGCGTGCGTGTGAGGGCGCGGGTTAGTGTTAGAGTACGGGTTAGGATTAGGGGACGGGTGAGGGTCAGGCTTCGGGGAATCTTTAGGGTTAGGTTTCGGGCTAGGGTTATGGTTAGGGGACGGCGACGGTTTAGGGTCCAGGTGAGGGTACGGCAACGCTTTAGGGGGAGCGTGGGTGTGAGGGCGCGGGTTAGTGTTATCGTACGGGTTAGGATTAGGGGACGGGTGAGGGTCAGGCTTCGGGGAAGGGTTAGGGTTAGGGTTCGGGCTAGGGTTAGGGTTAGGGGACGGGGACGGTTTAGGGTCCAGGTGAGGGTACGGCAACGCTTTAGGGGGAGCGTGCGTGTGAGGGCGCGCGTTAGTGTTAGCGTACGGGTTAGGATTAGGGGATGGGTGAGGGTCAGGCTTCGGGGAAAGGTTAGGGTTAGGGTTCGGGCTAGGGTTAGGGTTAGGGGACAGGGACGGTTTAGGGTCCAGGTGAGGGTACAGCAACGCTTTAGGGGGAGCGTGCGTGTGAGGGTGCGGGTTAGTGTTAGCGTACGGGTTAGGATTAGGGGACGGTTGAGGGTCATGCTTCGGGGAAGGGTTAGGGTTAGGGTTCGGGCTAGGGTTAGGGTTAGGTGACGGGGACGGTTAAGGGTCCAGGTGAGGGTACGGCAACGCTTTAGGGGGAGCGTGCGTGTGAGGGCACGGGGTAGTGTTAGCGTACGGGTTAGGATTAGGGGACGGGTGAGGGTCAGGCTTCGGGGAAGGGTTAGGGTTCGGGTTCGGGCTAGGGTTAGGGTTAGGGGACGGGGACGGTTTAGGGTCCAGGTGAGGGTACGGCAACGCTTTAGGGGAGCGTGCATGTGAGGGCGCGGGTTAGTGTTAGCGTACGGGTTAGGATTAGGGTACGGTTGAGGGTCAGGCTTCGGGGAAGGGTTAGGGTTAGGGTTCGGGCTAGGGTTAGGGTTAGGGGACGGGGACGGTTTAGGGTCCAGGTGAGGGTACGGCAACGCTTTAGGGGGAGCGTGCGTGTGAGGGCGTGGGTTAGTGTTAGAGTATGGGTTAGGATTAGGGGACGGGTGAGGGTCAGGTTTCGGGGAAGGGTTAGGGTTAGGGTTCGGGCTAGGGTTAGTGTTAGGGGACGGGGACGGTTTAGGGTCCAGGTGAGGGTACGGCAACGCTTTAGGGGGACCGTGCGTGTGAGGGCGCGGGTTAGTGTTAGCGTACGAGTTCGGATTAGGGGACGGGTGAGGGTCAGGCTTCGGGAAAGGGTTAGGGTTAGGGTTCGGGCTAGGCTTAGGGTTAGGGGACGGGGACGGTTTAGGGTCCAGGTGAGGGTACGGCAACGCTTTAGGGGGAGTGTGGGTGTGAGGGCGCGGGTTAGTGTTCTCGTACGGGTTAAGATTAGGGGACGGGTGAGGGTCAGGCTTCGGGGAAGGGTTAGGGTTAGGGTTCGGGCTAGGGTTAGGGTTAGGGGACGGGGACGCTTTAGGGTCCAGGTGAGGGTACAGCAACGCTTTAGGGGGACCGTGCGTGTGAGGGCGCGGGTTAGTGTTAGCGTACGGGTTCGGATTAGGGGACGGGTGAGGGTCAGGCTTTGGGGAAGGGTTAGGGTTAGGGTTCGGGCTAGGCTTAGGGTTAGGGGACGGGGACGGTTTAGGGTCCAGGTGAGGGGAGGGCAACGCTTCAGGGGGAGCGTGGGTGTGAGGGCGCGGGTTAGTGTTAGAGTACGGTTTAGGATTAGGGGACGGGTGAGGGTCAGGCTTCGGGGAAGGGTTAGGGTTAGGGTTCGGGCTAGGGTTAGGGTTAGGGGACGGGGACGGTTTAGGGTCCAGGTGAGGGTACGGCAACGCTTTAGGGGGAGCGTGCGTGTGAGGGCGCGGGTTAGTGTTAGCGTACGGGTTAGGATTAGGGGACGGGTGAGGGTCAGGCTTCGGGGAAGGGTTAGGGTTAGGGTTCGGGCTAGGGTTAGGGTTAGGGGACGGGGACGGTTTAGGGTCCAGGTGAGGGTACGGCAACGCTTTAGGGGGAGCGTGCGTGTGAGGGCGCGGGTTAGTGTTAGCGTACGGGTTAGGATTAGGGGACGGGTGAGGGTCATGCTTCGGGGAAGGGTTAGGGTTAGGGTTCGGGCTAGGGTTAGGGTTAGGTGACGGGGACGGTTTAGGGTCCAGGTGAGGATACGGCAACGCTTTAGGGGGAGCGTGCGTGTGAGGGCGCGGGGTAGTGTTACCGTACGGGTTAGGATTAGGGGACGGGTGAGGGTCAGGCTTCGGGGAAGGGTTAGGGTTAGGGTTCGGGCTAGGGTTAGGGTTAGTGGACGGGGACGGTTTAGGGTCCAGGTGAGGGTACGGCAACGCTTTAGGGGGAGCGTGCGTGTGAGGGCGCGGGTTAGTGTTAACGTACGGGTTAGGATTAGGGGACGGGTGAGGGTCAGGCTTCGGGGAAGGGTTAGGGTTAGGGTTCGGGCTAGGCTTAGGGTTAGGGGACGGGGACGGTTTAGGGTCCAGGTGAGGGTACGGCAACGCTTTAGGGGGAGCATGCGTGTGAGGGCGCGGGTTAGTGTTAGCATACGGGTTAGGATTAGGGGACGGGTGAGGGTCAGGCTTCGGGGAAGGGTTAGGGTTAGGGTTCGGGCTAGGGTTAGGGTTAGGGGACGGGGACGGTTTAGGGTCCAGGTGAGGGTACGGCAACACTTTAGGGGGACCGTGCGTGTGAGGGCGCGGGTTAGTGTTAGCGTACGGGTTAGGATTAGGGGACGGGTGAGGGTCAGGCTTCGGGGAAGGGTTAGGGTTAGGGTTCGGGCTAGGGTTAGGGTTAGGGGACGGGGACGGTTTAGGGTCCAGGTGAGGGTACGGCAATGTTTTAGGGGGAGCGTGCGTGTGAGGGCCCGCGTTAGTGTTAGCGTACGGGTTAGGATTAGGGTACGTGTGAGGGTCAGGCTTCGGGGAAGGGTTAGGTTTAGGGTTCGGGCTAGGGTTAGGGTTAGGGGACGGGGACGGTTTAGGGTCCAGTTGAGGGTACGGCAACGCTTTAGGGGGAGGGTGCGTGTGAGGGCGCGGGTTAGTGTTAGCGTACGGGTTAGGATTAGGGGACGGGTGAGGGTCAGGCTTCGGGGAAGGGTTAGGGTTAGGGTTCGGGCTAGGGTTAGGGTTAGGGGACGGGGACGGTTTAGGGTCCAGGTAAGGGTACGGCAACGCTTTAGGGGGAGCGTGCGTGTGAAGTCGCGGGTTAGTGTTAGCGTACAGGTTAGGATTAGGGGACGGGTGAGGGTCAGGCTTCGGGGAAGGGTTAGGGTTAGGGTTGGGGCTAGGGTTTGGTTTAGGGGACGGGGACGGTTTAGGGTCCAGGTGAGGGTACGGCAACGCTTTAGGGGGAGCATGCGTGTGAGGGCGCGGGGTAGTGTTAGCGTACGGGTTAGGATTAGGGGACGGGTGAGGGTCAGGCTTCGGGGAAGGGTTAGGGTTAGGGTTCGGGCTAGGGTTAGGGTTAGGGGACGGGGACGGTTTAGGGTCCAGGTGAGGGTACGGCAACGCTTTAGGGGGAGCGTGGGTGTGAGGGCGCGGGTTAGTGTTAGCGTACGGGTTAGGATTAGGGGACGGGTGAGGGTCAGGCTTCGGGGAAGGGTTAGGGTTAGGGTTCGGGCTAGGGTTAGGGTTAGGGAACGGGGATGGTTTAGGGTACAGGTGAGGGTACGGCAACGCTTTAGGGGGAGCGTGCGTGTGAGGGCGCGCGTTAGTGTTAGCGTACGGGTTAGGATTAGGGGACGGGGGAGGGTCAGGCTTCGGGGAAAGGTTAGTGTTAGGGTTCGGGCTAGGGTTAGGGTTAGGGGACAGGGACGGTTTAGGGTCCAGGGGAGGGTACGGCAATGCTTTAGGGGGAGTGTACGTGTGAGGGCACGGGTTAGTGTTAGCGTACGGGTTAGGATTAGGGGATAGGTGAGGGTCAGGCTTCGGGGAAGGGTTAGGGTTAGGGTTCGGGCTAGGGTTAGGGTTAGGGGACGGGGACGGTTTAGGGTCCAGGGTAGGGTACGGCAACACTTTAGGGGGAGCGTACGTGTGAGGGCACGGGTTAGTGTTAGCGTATGGGTTAGGATTAGGGGACAGGTGAGTGTCAGGCTTCGGGGAAGGGTTAGGGTTACGGTTCGGGCTAGGGTTAGGGTTAGGGGACGGGGACGGTTTAGGGTCCAGGTGAGGGTACGGCAACGCTTTAGGTGGAGCGTGCGTGTGAGGGCGCGGGTTACTGTTAGCGTACGGGTTAGGATTAGGGGACGGGTGAGGGTCAGGCTTCGGGGAAGGGTTAGGGTTAGGGTTCGGGCTAGGGTTAGGGTTAGGGGACGGGGACGGTTTAGGGTCCAGGTGAGGGGACGGCAACGCGTTAGGGGGAGCGTGCGTGTGAGGGCGCAGGTTAGTGTTAGCGAATGGGTTAGGATTAGGGGACGGGTGAGGGTCAGGCTTCGGGGAAGTGTTAGGGTTAGGGTTCGGGCTAGGGTTAGGGGACGGGGACGGTTTAGGGTCCAGGTGAGGGTATGGCAATGCTTTAGGGGGAGCGTGCATGTGAGGGCGCGGGTTAGTGTTAGCGTATGGGTTAGGATTAGGGGACAGGTGAGGGTCAGGCTTCGGGGAATGGTTAGGGTTAGGGTTCGGGCTACGGTTAGGGTTAGGGGACAGGGACGGTTTAGGGTCCAGGTGAGGGTACGGCAACGCTTTAGGGGGAGCGTGCGTGTGAGGGCGCGGGTTAGTGTTAGCGTACGGGTTAGGATTAGGTGACGGGTGAGTGTCATGCTTCGGGGAAGGGTTACGGTTAGGGTTAGGGCTAGGGTTAGGGTTAAGGGACGGGGACGGTTTAGTGTCCTGGTGAGGGTACGGCAACGCTTTAGGGGGAGCGTGCGTGTGAGGGCGCGGGTTAGTGTTAGCGTACGGGTTAGGATTAGGAGACGGGTGAGGGTCAGGCTTCGGGGAAGGGTTAGGGTTAGGGTTCGGGCTAGGGTTAGGGTTAGGGGACGGGGACGGTTTAGGGTCCAGGTGAGGGTACGGCAACGCTTTAGGGGGAGCGTGCGTGTGAGGGCGTGGGTTAGTGTTAGCGTACGGGTTAGGATTAGGGGACGGGTGAGGGTCATGCTTCGGGGAAGGGTTAGGGTTAGGGTTCGGGCTAGGGTTAGGGTTAGGGGACGGGGACGGTTTAGGGTCCAGGTGAGGGTACGGCAATGCTTTAGGGGGAGCGTGCGTGTGAGAGCGCGGGGTAGTGTAAGCGTACGGGTTAGGATTAGGGGACAGGTGAGGGTCAGGCTTCGGGGAAGGGTTAGGGTTAGGGTTCGGCCTAGGGTTAGGGTTAGGTGACGGGGATGGTTTACGGTCCAGGTGAGGGTACGGCAACGCTTTAGGGGGAGGGTGCGTGTGAGGACGCGGGTTAATGTTAGCGTACGGGTTAGGATTAGGGGACGGGTGAGGGTCAGGCTTCGGGGAAGGGTTAGGGTTAGGGTTTGGGCTAGGGTTAGGGTTAGGGGACGGGGACGGTTTAGGGTCCAGGTGAGGGTACGGCAACGCTTTAGGGGGAGCGTGCGTGTGAGGGCGCGGGTTAGTGTTAGCGTACGGGTTAGGATTAGGTGACGGGTGAGGGTCAGGCTTCGGGGAAGTGTTAGGGTTAGGGTTCGGGCTAGGGTTAGGGTTAGGGGACGGGGACGGTTTAGGGTCCAGGTGAGGGTACGGCAACGCTTTAGGGGGAGCGTGGGTGTGAGGGCGCGGGTTAGTGTTAGCGTACGGGTTAGGATTAGGGGACAGGTGAGGGTCAGGCTTCGGGGAAGGTTAGGGTTAGGGTTCGGGCTAGGGTTAGGGTTAGGGGACGGGGACGGTTTAGGGTCCAGGTGAGGGTACGGCAACGCTTTAGGGGGAGCGTGCGTGTGAGGGTGCGGGTTAGTGTTAGCGTACGGGTTAGGATTAGGGGACGGGTGAGGGTCAGGCTTCGGGGAAGGGTTAGGGTTAGGGTTCGGCCTAGGGTTAGGGTTAGGTGACGGGGACGGTTTAGGGTCCAGGTGAGGGTACGGCAACGCTTTAGGGGGAGCGTGCGTGTGAGCGCGCGCGTTAGTGTTAGCGTACGGGTTAGGATTAGGGGATGGGTGAGGGTCAGGCTTCGGGGAAAGGTTAGGGTTAGGGTTCGGGCTAGGGTTAGGGTTAGGGGACAGGGACGGTTTAGGGTCCAGGTGAGGGTACAGCAACGCTTTAGGGGGAGCGTGCGTGTGAGGGTGCGGGTTAGTGTTAGCGTACGGGTTAGGATTAGGGGACGGTTGAGGGTCATGCTTCGGGGAAGGGTTAGGGTTAGGGTTCGGGCTAGGGTTAGGGTTAGGTGACGGGGACGGTTTAGGGTCCAGGTGAGGGTACGGCAACGCTTTAGGGGGACCGTGCGTGTGAGGGCGCGGGTTAGTGTTAGCGTACGGGTTAGGATTAGGGGACGGGTGAGGGTCAGGCTTCGGGGAAGGGTTAGGGTTAGGGTTCGGGCTAGGGTTAGGGTTAGGGGACGGGGACGGTTTAGGGTCCAGGTGAGGGTACGGCAACGCTTTAGGGGGAGCGTGCGTGTGAGGGCGTGGGTTAGTGTTAGAGTATGGGTTAGGATTAGGGGACGGGTGAGGGTCAGGTTTCGGGGAAGGGTTAGGGTTAGGGTTCGGGCTAGGGTTAGTGTTAGGGGACGGGGACGGTTTAGGGTCCAGGTGAGGGTACGGCAACGCTTTAGGGGGACCGTGCGTGTGAGGGCGCGGGTTAGTGTTAGCGTACGAGTTCGGATTAGGGGACGGGTGAGGGTCAGGCTTCGGGAAAGGTTTAGGGTTAGGGTTCGGGCTAGGCTTAGGGTTAGGGGACGGGGACGGTTTAGGGTCCAGGTGAGGGTACGGCAACGCTTTAGGGGGAGTGTGGGTGTGAGGGCGCGGGTTAGTGTTCTCGTACGGGTTAAGATTAGGGGACGGGTGAGGGTCAGGCTTCGGGGAAGGGTTAGGGTTAGGGTTCGGGCTAGGGTTAGGGTTAGGGGACGGGGACGCTTTAGGGTCCAGGTGAGGGTACGGCAACGCTTTAGGGGGACCGTGCGTGTGAGGGCGCGGGTTAGTGTTAGCGTACGGGTTCGGATTAGGGGACGGGTGAGGGTCAGGCTTTGGGGAAGGGTTAGGGTTAGGGTTCGGGCTAGGCTTAGGGTTAGGGGACGGGGACGGTTTAGGGTCCAGGTGAGGGGAGGGCAACGCTTTAGGGGGAGCGTGGGTGTGAGGGCGCGGGTTAGTGTTAGAGTACGGTTTAGGATTAGGGGACGGGTGAGGGTCAGGCTTCTGGGAAGGGTTAGGGTTAGGGTTCGGGCTAGGGTTAGGGTTAGGGGACGGGGACGGTTTAGGGTCCAGTTGAGGGTACGGCAACGCTTTAGGGGGAGCGTGCGTGTGAGGGCGCGGGTTAGTGTTAGCGTACGGGTTAGGATTAGGGGACGGGTGAGGGTCAGGCTTCGGGGAAGGGTTAGGGTTAGGGTTCGGGCTAGGGTTAGGGTTAGGGGACGGGGACGGTTTAGGGTCCAGGTGAGGGTACGGCAACGCTTTAGGGGGAGCGTGCGTGTGAGGGCGCGGGTTAGTGTTAGCGTACGGGTTAGGATTAGGGGACGGGTGAGGGTCAGGCTTCGGGGAAGGGTTAGGGTTAGGGTTCGGGCTAGGGTTAGGGTTAGTGGACGGGGACGGTTTAGGGTCCAGGTGAGGGTACGGCAACGCTTTAGGGGGAGCGTGCGTGTGAGGGCGCGGGTTAGTGTTAACGTACGGGTTAGCATTAGGGGACGGGTGAGGGTCAGGCTTCGGGGAAGGGTTAGGGTTAGGGTTCGGGCTAGGCTTAGGGTTAGGGGACGGGGACGGTTTAGGGTCCAGGTGAGGGTACGGCAACGCTTTAGGGGGAGCATGCGTGTGAGGGCGCGGGTTAGTGTTAGCATACGGGTTAGGATTAGGGGACGGGTGAGGGTCAGGCTTCGGGGAAGGGTTAGGGTTAGGGTTCGGGCTAGGGTTAGGGTTAGGGGACGGGGACGGTTTAGGGTCCAGGTGAGGGTACGGCAACACTTTAGGGGGACCGTGCGTGTGAGGGCGCGGGTTAGTGTTAGCGTACGGGTTAGGATTAGGGGACGGGTGAGGGTCAGGCTTCGGGGAAGGGTTAGGGTTAGGGTTCGGGCTAGGGTTAGGGTTAGGGGACGGGGACGGTTTAGGGTCCAGGTGAGGGTACGGCAATGCTTTAGGGGGAGCGTGCGTGTGAGGGCCCGCGTTAGTGTTAGCGTACGGGTTAGGATTAGGGTACGTGTGAGGGTCAGGCTTCGGGGAAGGGTTAGGTTTAGGGTTCGGGCTAGGGTTAGGGTTAGGGGACGGGGACGGTTTAGGGTCCAGTTGAGGGTACGGCAACACTTTAGGGGGAGCGTGCGTGTGAGGGCGCGGGTTAGTGTTAGCGTACGGGTTAGGATTAGGGGACGGGTGAGGGTCAGGCTTCGGGGAAGGGTTAGGGTTAGGGTTCGGGCTAGTGTTAGGGTTAGGGGACGGGGACGGTTTAGAGTCCAGGTAAGGGTACGGCAACGCTTTAGGGGGAGCGTGCGTGTGAAGTCGCGGGTTAGTGTTAGCGTACAGGTTAGGATTAGGGGACGGGTGAGGGTCAGGCTTCGGGGAAGGGTTAGGGTTAGGGTTGGGGCTAGGGTTAGGTTTAGGGGACGGGGACGGTTTAGGGTCCAGGTGAGGGTACGGCAACGCTTTAGGGGGAGCGTGCGTGTGAGGGCGCGGGGTAGTGTTAGCGTACGGGTTAGGATTAGGGGACGGGTGAGGGTCAGGCTTCGGGGAAGGGTTAGGGTTAGGGTTCGGGCTAGGGTTAGGGTTAGGGGACGGGGACGGTTTAGGGTCCAGGTGAGGGTACGGCAACGCTAGGGGGAGCGTGGGTGTGAGGGCGCGGGTTAGTGTTAACGTACGGGTTAGGATTAGGGGACGGGTGAGGGTCAGGCTTCGGGGAAGGGTTAGGGTTAGGGTTCGGGCTAGGGTTAGGGTTAGGGAACGGGGATGGTTTAGGGTCCAGGTGAGGGTACGGCAACGCTTTAGGGGGAGCGTGCGTGTGAGGGCGCGCGTTAGTGTTAGCGTACGGGTTAGGATTAGGGGACGGGGGAGGGTCAGGCTTCGGGGAAAGGTTAGTGTTAGGGTTCGGGCTAGGGTTAGGGTTAGGGGACAGGGACGGTTTAGGGTCCAGGGGAGGGTACGGCAATGCTTTAGGGGGAGTGTACGTGTGAGGGCACGGGTTAGTGTTAGCGTACGGGTTAGGATTAGGGGACAGGTGAGGGTCAGGCTTCGGGGAAGGGTTAGGGTTAGGGTTCGGGCTAGGGTTAGGGTTAGGGGACGGGGACGGTTTAGGGTCCAGGGGAGGGTACGGCAACACTTTAGGGGGAGCGTACGTGTGAGGGCACGGGTTAGTGTTAGCGTACGGGTTAGGATTAGGGGACAGGTGAGTGTCAGGCTTCGGGGAAGGGTTAGGGTTACGGTTCGGGCTAGGGTTAGGGTTAGGGGACGGGGACGGTTTAGGGTCCAGGTGAGGGTACAGCAACGCTTTAGGTGGAGCGTGCGTGTGAGGGCGCGGGTTACTGTTAGCGTACGGGTTAGGATTAGGGGACGGGTGAGGGTCAGGCTTCGGGGAAGGGTTAGGGTTAGGGTTCGGGCTAGGGTTAGGGTTAGGGGACGGGGACGGTTTACGGTCCAGGTGATGGTACGGCAACGCTTTAGGGGGAGCGTGCGTGTGAGGGCGCAGGTTAGTGTTAGCGAATGGGTTAGGATTAGGGGACGGGTGAGGGTCAGGCTTCGGGGAAGGGTTAGGGTTAGGGTTCGGGCTAGGGTTAGGGTTAGGTGACGGGGATGGTTTACGGTCCAGGTGAGGGTACGGCAACGCTTTAGGGGGAGGGTGCGTGTGAGGGCGCGGGTTAGTGTTAGCGTACGGGTTAGGATTAGGGGACGGGTGAGGGTCAGGCTTCGGGGAAGGGTTAGGGTTAGGGTTCGGGCTAGGGTTAGGGTTAGGGGACGGGGACGCTTTAGGGTCCAGGTGAGGGTACGGCAACGCTTTAGGGGGACCGTGCGTGTGAGGGCGCGGGTTAGTGTTAGCGTACGGGTTCGGATTAGGGGACGGGTGAGGGTCAGGCTTTGGGGAAGGGTTAGGGTTAGGGTTCGGGCTAGGCTTAGGGTTAGGGGACGGGGACGGTTTAGGGTCCAGGTGAGGGGAGGGCAACGCTTTAGGGGGAGCGTGGGTGTGAGGGCGCGGGTTAGTGTTAGAGTACGGTTTAGGATTAGGGGACGGGTGAGGGTCAGGCTTCTGGGAAGGGTTAGGGTTAGGGTTCGGGCTAGGGTTAGGGTTAGGGGACGGGGACGGTTTAGGGTCCAGTTGAGGGTACGGCAACGCTTTAGGGGGAGCGTGCGTGTGAGGGCGCGGGTTAGTGTTAGCGTACGGGTTAGGATTAGGGGACGGGTGAGGGTCAGGCTTCGGGGAAGGGTTAGGGTTAGGGTTCGGGCTAGGGTTAGGGTTAGGGGACGGGGACGGTTTAGGGTCCAGGTGAGGGTACGGCAACGCTTTAGGGGGAGCGTGCGTGTGAGGGCGCGGGTTAGTGTTAGCGTACGGGTTAGGATTAGGGGACGGGTGAGGGTCAGGCTTCGGGGAAGGGTTAGGGTTAGGGTTCGGGCTAGGGTTAGGGTTAGTGGACGGGGACGGTTTAGGGTCCAGGTGAGGGTACGGCAACGCTTTAGGGGGAGCGTGCGTGTGAGGGCGCGGGTTAGTGTTAACGTACGGGTTAGCATTAGGGGACGGGTGAGGGTCAGGCTTCGGGGAAGGGTTAGGGTTAGGGTTCGGGCTAGGCTTAGGGTTAGGGGACGGGGACGGTTTAGGGTCCAGGTGAGGGTACGGCAACGCTTTAGGGGGAGCATGCGTGTGAGGGCGCGGGTTAGTGTTAGCATACGGGTTAGGATTAGGGGACGGGTGAGGGTCAGGCTTCGGGGAAGGGTTAGGGTTAGGGTTCGGGCTAGGGTTAGGGTTAGGGGACGGGGACGGTTTAGGGTCCAGGTGAGGGTACGGCAACACTTTAGGGGGACCGTGCGTGTGAGGGCGCGGGTTAGTGTTAGCGTACGGGTTAGGATTAGGGGACGGGTGAGGGTCAGGCTTCGGGGAAGGGTTAGGGTTAGGGTTCGGGCTAGGGTTAGGGTTAGGGGACGGGGACGGTTTAGGGTCCAGGTGAGGGTACGGCAATGCTTTAGGGGGAGCGTGCGTGTGAGGGCCCGCGTTAGTGTTAGCGTACGGGTTAGGATTAGGGTACGTGTGAGGGTCAGGCTTCGGGGAAGGGTTAGGTTTAGGGTTCGGGCTAGGGTTAGGGTTAGGGGACGGGGACGGTTTAGGGTCCAGTTGAGGGTACGGCAACACTTTAGGGGGAGCGTGCGTGTGAGGGCGCGGGTTAGTGTTAGCGTACGGGTTAGGATTAGGGGACGGGTGAGGGTCAGGCTTCGGGGAAGGGTTAGGGTTAGGGTTCGGGCTAGTGTTAGGGTTAGGGGACGGGGACGGTTTAGAGTCCAGGTAAGGGTACGGCAACGCTTTAGGGGGAGCGTGCGTGTGAAGTCGCGGGTTAGTGTTAGCGTACAGGTTAGGATTAGGGGACGGGTGAGGGTCAGGCTTCGGGGAAGGGTTAGGGTTAGGGTTGGGGCTAGGGTTAGGTTTAGGGGACGGGGACGGTTTAGGGTCCAGGTGAGGGTACGGCAACGCTTTAGGGGGAGCGTGCGTGTGAGGGCGCGGGGTAGTGTTAGCGTACGGGTTAGGATTAGGGGACGGGTGAGGGTCAGGCTTCGGGGAAGGGTTAGGGTTAGGGTTCGGGCTAGGGTTAGGGTTAGGGGACGGGGACGGTTTAGGGTCCAGGTGAGGGTACGGCAACGCTAGGGGGAGCGTGGGTGTGAGGGCGCGGGTTAGTGTTAACGTACGGGTTAGGATTAGGGGACGGGTGAGGGTCAGGCTTCGGGGAAGGGTTAGGGTTAGGGTTCGGGCTAGGGTTAGGGTTAGGGAACGGGGATGGTTTAGGGTCCAGGTGAGGGTACGGCAACGCTTTAGGGGGAGCGTGCGTGTGAGGGCGCGCGTTAGTGTTAGCGTACGGGTTAGGATTAGGGGACGGGGGAGGGTCAGGCTTCGGGGAAAGGTTAGTGTTAGGGTTCGGGCTAGGGTTAGGGTTAGGGGACAGGGACGGTTTAGGGTCCAGGGGAGGGTACGGCAATGCTTTAGGGGGAGTGTACGTGTGAGGGCACGGGTTAGTGTTAGCGTACGGGTTAGGATTAGGGGACAGGTGAGGGTCAGGCTTCGGGGAAGGGTTAGGGTTAGGGTTCGGGCTAGGGTTAGGGTTAGGGGACGGGGACGGTTTAGGGTCCAGGGGAGGGTACGGCAACACTTTAGGGGGAGCGTACGTGTGAGGGCACGGGTTAGTGTTAGCGTACGGGTTAGGATTAGGGGACAGGTGAGTGTCAGGCTTCGGGGAAGGGTTAGGGTTACGGTTCGGGCTAGGGTTAGGGTTAGGGGACGGGGACGGTTTAGGGTCCAGGTGAGGGTACAGCAACGCTTTAGGTGGAGCGTGCGTGTGAGGGCGCGGGTTACTGTTAGCGTACGGGTTAGGATTAGGGGACGGGTGAGGGTCAGGCTTCGGGGAAGGGTTAGGGTTAGGGTTCGGGCTAGGGTTAGGGTTAGGGGACGGGGACGGTTTACGGTCCAGGTGATGGTACGGCAACGCTTTAGGGGGAGCGTGCGTGTGAGGGCGCAGGTTAGTGTTAGCGAATGGGTTAGGATTAGGGGACGGGTGAGGGTCAGGCTTCGGGGAAGGGTTAGGGTTAGGGTTCGGGCTAGGGTTAGGGTTAGGTGACGGGGATGGTTTACGGTCCAGGTGAGGGTACGGCAACGCTTTAGGGGGAGGGTGCGTGTGAGGGCGCGGGTTAGTGTTAGCGTACGGGTTAGGATTAGGGGACGGGTGAGGGTCAGGCTTCGGGGAAGGGTTAGGGTTAGGGTTTGGGCTAGGGTTAGGGTTAGGGGACGGGGACGGTTTAGGGTCCAGGTGAGGGTACGGCAACGCTTTAGGGGGAGCGTGCGTGTGAGGGCGCGGGTTAGTGTTAGCGTACGGGTTAGGATTAGGGGACAGGTGAGGGTCAGGCTTCGGGGAAGGTTAGGGTTAGGGTTCGGGCTAGGGTTAGGGTTAGGGGACGGGGATGGTTTAGGGTCCAGGTGAGGGTACGGCAACGCTTTAGGGGGAGCGTGCGTGTGAGGGTGCGGGTTAGTGTTAGCGTACGGGTTAGGATTAGGGGACGGGTGAGGGTCAGGCTTCGGGGAAGGGTTAGGGTTAGGGTTCGGCCTAGGGTTAGGGTTAGGGGACGGGGACGGTTTAGGGTCCAGGTGAGGGTACGGCAACGCTTTAGGGGGAGCGTGCGTGTGAGGGCGCGGGTTAGTGTTAGCGTACGGGTTAGGATTAGGGGACGGGTGAGGGTCAGGCTTCGGGGAAGGGTTAGGGTTAGGGTTCGGGCTAGGGTTAGGTTTAGGGGACGGGGACGGTTTAGGGTCCAGTTGAGGGTACGGCAACGCTTTAGGGGGAGCGTGCGTGTGAGGGCGCGGGGTAGTGTTAGCGTACGGGTTAGGATTAGGGGACGGGTGAGGGTCAGGCTTCGGGGAAGGGTTAGGGTTAGGGTTCGGGCTAGGGTTAGGGTTAGGGTTAGGGGACGGTTTAGGGTCCAGGTGAGGGTACGGCAACACTTTAGGGGGAGCGTGCGTGTGAGGGCGTGGGTTAGTGTTAGAGTACGGGTTAGGATTAGGGGACGGGTGAGGGTCAGGCTTCGGGGAAGGGTTAGGGTTAGGGTTCGGGCTAGGGTTAGGGTTAGGGGACGGGGACGGTTTAGGGTCCAGGTGAGGGTACGGCAACGCTTTAGGGGGACCGTGCGTGTGAGGGCGCGGGTTAGTGTTAGCGTACGGGTTCGGATTAGGGGACGGGTGAGGGTCAGGCTTCTGGGAAGGGTTAGGTTTAGGGTTCGGGCTAGGCTTAGTGTTAGGGGACGGGGACGGTTTAGGGTCCAGGTGAGGGTACGGCAACGCTTTAGGGGGAGTATGGGTGTGAGGGCGCGGGTTAGTGTTAGCGTACGGGTTAGGATTAGGGGACGGGTGAGGGTCAGGCTTCGGGGAAGGGTTAGGGTTAGGGTTCGGGCTAGGGTTAGGGTTAGGGGACGGGGACGGTTTAGGGTCCAGGTGAGGGTACGGCAACGCTTTAGGGGGAGCGTGCGTGTGAGGGCGCGGGTTAGTGTTAGCGTACGGGTTAGGATTAGGGGACGGGTGAGGGTCAGGCTTCGGGGAAGGGTTAGGGTTAGTGTTCGGGCTAGGGTTAGGGTTAGGGGACGGGGACGGTTTAGGGTCCAGGTGAGGGTACGGCAACGCTTTAGGGGGAGCGTGAGTGTGAGGGCGCGGGTCAGTGTTAGCGTACGGGTTAGGATTAGGGGACGGGTGAGGGTCAGGCTTCGGGGAAGGGTTAGGGTTAGGGTTCGGGCTAGGGTTAGGGTTAGGGGACGGGGACGGTTTAGGGTCCAGGTGAGGGTACGGCAACGCTTTAGGGGGAGCGTGCGTGTGAGGGCGCGGGGTAGTGTTAGCGTACGGGTTAGGATTAGGGGACGGGTGAGGGTCAGGCTTCGGGGAAGGGTTAGGGTTAGGGTTCGGGCTAGGGTTAGGGTTAGGGGACGGGGACGGTTTAGGGTCCAGGTGAGGGGACGGCAACGCTTTAGGGGGAGCGTGCGTGTGAGGGCGCGGGGTAGTGTTAGCGTACGGTTTAGGATTAGGGGACGGGTGATGGTCAGGCTTCAGGGAAGTGTTAGGGTTAGGGTTCGGGCTAGGGTTAGGGTTAGGGGACGGGGACGGTTTAGGGTCCAGGTGAGGGTACGGCAACGGTTTAGGGGGAGCGTGCGTGTGAGGGCGCGGGTTAGAGTTAGCGTACGGGTTAGGATTAGGGGACGGGTGAGTGTCAGGCTTCGGGGAAGGGTTAGGGTTAGGGTTCGGGCTAGGGTTAGGGTTAGGGGACAGGGACGGTTTAGGGTCCAGGTGAGGGTACGGCAAAGCTTTAGGGGGAGAGTGCGTGTGAGGGTGCGGGTTAGTGTTAGCGTATGGGTTAGGATTAGGGGACGGGTGAGGGTCAGGCTTCGGGGAAGGGTTAGGGTTAGGGTTCGGGCTAGGGTTAGGGTTAGGGGACAGGGACGGTTTAGGGTCTAGGTGAGGGTATGGCAACGCTTTAGGGGGAGCGTGCGTGTGAGGGTGCGGGTTAGTGTTAGCGTACAGGTTAGGATTAGGGGACGGGTGAGGGTCAGGCTTCGGGGAAGGGTTAGGGTTAGGGTTCGGGCTAGGGTTAGGGTTTGGGGACGGGGACGGTTTAGGGTGCAGTTGAGGGTACGGCAACGCTTTAGTGGGAGCGTGCGTGTGAGGGCGCGGGTTAGTGTTAGCGTATGGGTTAGGATTAGGGGACGGGTGAGGGTCAGGCTTCGGGGAAGGGTTAGGGTTAGGGTTCGGGCTAGGGTTAGGGTTAGGGGACGGGGACGGTTTAGGGTCCAGGTGAGGGTATGGCAACGCTTTAGGGGGAGCGTGCGTGTGAGGGCGCGGGTTAGTGTTAGCGTACGGGTTAGGATTAGGGGACGGGTGAGGGTCAGGCTTCGGGGAATCTTTAGGGTTAGGTTTCGGGCTAGGGTTAGGGTTAGGGGACGGCGACGGTTTAGGGTCCAGGTGAGGGTACGGCAACGCTTTAGGGGGAGCGTGGGTGTGAGGGCGCGGGTTAGTGTTATCGTACGGGTTATGATTAGGGGACGGGTGAGGGTCAGTCTTCGGGGAAGGGTTAGGGTTAGGGTTCGGGCTAAGGTTAGGGTTAGGGGACGGGGACGGTTTAGGGTCCAGGTGAGGGTACGGCAACGCTTTAGGGGGAGCGTGCGTGTGAGGGCGCGCGTTAGTGTTAGCGTACGGGTTAGGGTTAGGGGATGGGTGAGGGTCAGGCTTCGGGGAAAGGTTAGGGTTAGGGTTCGGGCTAGGGTTAGGGTTAGGGGACAGGGACGGTTTAGGGTCCAGGTGAGGGTACAGCAACACTTTAGGGGGAGCGTGCGTGTGAGGGTGCGGGTTAGTGTTAGCGTACAGGTTAGGATTAGGGGACGGTTGAGGGTCATGCTTCGGGGAAGGGTTAGGGTTAGGGTTCGGGCTAGGGTTAGGGTTAGGTGACAGGGACGGTTTAGGGTCCAGGTGAGGGTACGGCAACGCTTTAGGGGGAGCGTGCGTGTGAGGGCGCGGGGTAGTGTTAGCGTACGGGTTAGGATTAGGGGACGGGTGAGGGTCAGGCTTTGGGGAAGGGTTAGGGTTAGGGTTCGGGCTAGGCTTAGGGTTAGGGGACGGGGACGGTTTAGGGTCCAGGTGAGGGTACGGCAACGCTTTAGGGGGAGCGTGGGTGTGAAGGCGCGGGTTAGTGTTAGCGTACGGGTTCGGATTAGGGGACGGGTGAGGGTCAGGCTTTGGGGAAGGGTTAGGGTTAGGGTTCGGGCTAGGCTTAGAGTTAGGGGACGGGGACGGTTTAGGGTCCAGGTGAGGGGACGGCAACGCTTTAGGGGGAGCGTGCGTGTGAGGGCGCGGGTTAGTGTTAGAGTACGGTTTAGGATTAGGGGACGGGTGAGGGTCAGGCTTCGGGGAAGGGTTAGGGTTAGGGTTCGGGCTAGGGTTAGGGTTAGGGGACGGGGACGGTTTAGGGTCCAGGTGAGGGTACGGCAACGCTTTAGGGGCAGCGTGCGTGTGAGGGCGCGGGTTAGTGTTAGCGTACGGGTTAGGATTAGGGGACGGGTGAGGGTCAGGCTTCGGGGAAGGGTTAGGGTTAGGGTTCGGGCTAGGGTTAGGGTTAGGGGACGGGGACGGTTTAGGGTCCAGGTGAGGGTACGGCAACGCTTTAGGGGGAGCGTGCGTGTGAGGGCGCGGGTTAGTGTTAGCGTACGGGTTAGGATTAGGGGACGGGTGAGGGTCATGCTTCGGGGAAGGGTTAGGGTTAGGGTTCGGGCTAGGGTTAGGGTTAGGTGACGGGGACGGTTTAGGGTCCAGGTGAGGATACGGCAACGCTTTAGGGGGAGCGTGCATGTGAGGGCGCGGGGTAGTGTTACCGTACGGGTTAGGATTAGGGGACGGGTGAGGGTCAGGCTTCGGGGAAGGGTTAGGGTTAGGGTTCGGGCTAGGGTTAGGGTTAGTGGACGGGGACGGTTTAGGGTCCAGGTGAGGGTACGGCAACGCTTTAGGGGGAGCGTGCGTGTGAGGGCGCGGGTTAGTGTTAACGTACGGGTTAGGATTAGGGGACGGGTGAGGGTCAGGCTTCGGGGAAGGGTTAGGGTTAGGGTTCGGGCTAGGCTTAGGGTTAGGGGACGGGGACGGTTTAGGGTCCATGTGAGGGTACGGCAACGCTTTAGGGGGAGCATGCGTGTGAGGGCGCGGGTTAGTGTTAGCATACGGGTTAGGATTAGGGGACGGGTGAGGGTCAGGCTTCGGGGAAGGGTTAGGGTTAGTGTTCGGGCTAGGGTTAGGGTTAGGGGACGGGGACGGTTTAGGGTCCAGGTGAGGGTACGGCAACACTTTAGGGGGACCGTGCGTGTGAGGGCGCGGGTTAGTGTTAGCGTATGGGTTAGGATTAGGGGACGGGTGAGGGTCAGGCTTCGGGGAAGGGTTAGGGTTAGGGTTCGGGCTAGGGTTAGGGTTAGGGGACGGGGACGGTTTAGGGTCCAGGTGAGGGTACGGCAATGCTTTAGGGGGAGCGTGCGTGTGAGAGCGCGGGTTGGTGTTAGCGTACGGGTTAGGATTAGGGTACGTGTGAGGGTCAGGCTTCGGGGAAGGGTTAGGGTTAGGGTTCGGGCTAGGGTTAGGGTTAGGGGACGGGGACGGTTTACGGTCCAGTTGAGGGTACGGCAACGCTTTAGGGGGAGCGTGCGTGTGAGGGCGCGGGTTAGTGTTAGCGTACGGGTTAGGATTAGGGGACGGGTGAGGGTCAGGCTTCGGGGAAGGGTTAGGGTTAGGGTTTGGTCTAGGGTTAGGGTTAGGGGACGGGGACGGTTTAGGGTCCAGGTGAGGGTACGGCAACGCTTTAGGGGGAGCGTGCGTGTGAGGGCGCGGGTTAGTGTTAGCGTACGGGTTAGGATTAGGTGACGGGTGAGGGTCAGGCTTCGGGGAAGTGTTAGGGTTAGGGTTCGGGCTAGGGTTAGGGTTAGGGGACGGGGACGGTTTAGGGTCCAGGTGAGGGTACGGCAACGCTTTAGGGGGAGCGTGGGTGTGAGGGCGCGGGTTAGTGTTAGCGTACGGGTTAGGATTAGGGGACAGGTGAGGGTCAGGCTTCGGGGAAGGTTAGGGTTAGGGTTCGGGCTAGGGTTAGGGTTAGGGGACGGGGACGGTTTAGGGTCCAGGTGAGGGTACGGCAACGCTTTAGGGGGAGCGTGCGTGTGAGGGTGCGGGTTAGTGTTAGCGTACGGGTTAGGATTAGGGGACGGGTGAGGGTCAGGCTTCGGGGAAGGGTTAGGGTTAGGGTTCGGCCTAGGGTTAGGGTTAGGGGACGGGGACGGTTTAGGGTCCAGGTGAGGGTACGGCAACGCTTTAGGGGGAGCGTGCGTGTGAGGGCGCGGGTTAGTGTTAGCGTACGGGTTAGGATTAGGGGACGGGTGAGGGTCAGGCTTCGGGGAAGGGTTAGGGTTAGGGTTCGGTCTAGGGTTAGGTTTAGGGGACGGGGACGGTTTAGGGTCCAGTTGAGGATACGGCAACGCTTTAGGGGGAGCGTGCGTGTGAGGGCGCGGGGTAGTGTTAGCGTACGGGTTAGGATTAGGGGACGGGTGAGGGTCAGGCTTCGGGGAAGGGTTAGGGTTAGGGTTCGGGCTAGGGTTAGGGTTAGGGTTAGGGGACGGTTTAGGGTCCAGGTGAGGGTACGGCAACACTTTAGGGGGAGCGTGCGTGTGAGGGCGTGGGTTAGTGTTAGAGTACGGGTTAGGATTAGGGGACGGGTGAGGGTCAGGCTTCGGGGAAGGGTTAGGGTTAGGGTTCGGGCTAGGGTTAGGGTTAGGGGACGGGGACGGTTTAGGGTCCAGGTGAGGGTACGGCAACGCTTTAGGGGGACCGTGCGTGTGAGGGCGCGGGTTAGTGTTAGCGTACGGGTTCGGATTAGGGGACGGGTGAAGGTCAGGCTTCTGGGAAGGGTTAGGTTTAGGGTTCGGGCTAGGCTTAGTGTTAGGGGACGGGGACGGTTTAGGGTCCAGGTGAGGGTACGGCAACGCTTTAGGGGGAGTATGGGTGTGAGGGCGCGGGTTAGTGTTAGCGTACGGGTTAGGATTAGGGGACGGGTGAGGGTCAGGCTTCGGGGAAGGGTTAGGGTTAGGGTTCGGGCTAGGGTTAGGGTTAGGGGACGGGGACGGTTTAGGGTCCAGGTGAGGGTACGGCAACGCTTTAGGGGGAGCGTGCGTGTGAGGGCGCGGGTTAGTGTTAGCGTACGGGTTAGGATTAGGGGACGGGTGAGGGTCAGGCTTCGGGGAAGGGTTAGGGTTAGTGTTCGGGCTAGGGTTAGGGTAAGGGGACGGGGACGGTTTAGGGTCCAGGTGAGGGTACGGCAACGCTTTAGGGGGAGCGTGAGTGTGAGGGCGCGGGTCAGTGTTAGCGTACGGGTTAGGATTAGGGGACGGGTGAGGGTCAGGCTTCGGGGAAGGGTTAGGGTTAGGGTTCGGGCTAGGGTTAGGGTTAGGGGACGGGGACGGTTTAGGGTCCAGGTGAGGGTACGGCAACGCTTTAGGGGGAGCGTGCGTGTGAGGGCGCGAGTTAGTGTTAGCGTACGGGTTAGGATTAGGGGACGGGTGAGGGTCAGGCTTCGGGGAAGGGTTAGGGTTAGGGTTCGGGCTAGGGTTAGGGTTAGGGGACGGGGACGGTTTAGGGTCCAGGTGAGGGTACGGCAACGCTTTAGGGGGAGCGTGCGTGTGAGGGCGCGGGGTAGTGTTAGCGTACGATTTAGGATTAGGGGACTGGTGATGGTCAGGCTTCAGGGAAGTGTTAGGGTTAGGGTTCGGGCTAGGGTTAGGGTTAGGGGACGGGGACGGTTTAGGGTCCAGGTGAGGGTACGGCAACGGTTTAGGGGGAGCGTGCGTGTGAGGGCGCGGGTTAGAGTTAGCGTACGGGTTAGGATTAGGGGACGGGTGAGTGTCAGGCTTCGGGGAAGGGTTAGGGTTAGGGTTCGGGCTAGGGTTAGGGTTAGGGGACAGGGACGGTTTAGGGTCCAGGTGAGGGTACGGCAAAGCTTTAGGGGGAGAGTGCGTGTGAGGGTGCGGGTTAGTGTTAGCGTATGGGTTAGGATTAGGGGACGGGTGAGGGTCAGGCTTCGGGGAAGGGATAGGGTTAGGGTTCGGGCTAGGGTTAGGGTTAGGGGACAGGGACGGTTTAGGGTCTAGGTGAGGGTATGGCAACGCTTTAGGGGGAGCGTGCGTGTGAGGGTGCGGGTTAGTGTTAGCGTACAAGTTAGGATTAGGGGACGGGTGAGGGTCAGGCTTCGGGGAAGGGTTAGGGTTAGGGTTCGGGCTAGGGTTAGGGTTTGGGGACGGGGACGGTTTAGGATGCAGGTGAGGGTACGGCAACGCTTTAGTGGGAGCGTGCGTGTGAGGGCGCGGGTTAGTGTTAGCGTACGGGTTAGGATTAGGGGACGGGTGAGGGTCAGGCTTCGGGGAAGGGTTAGGGTTAGGGTTCGGGCTAGGGTTAGGGTTAGGGGACGGGGACGGTTTAGGGTCCAGGTGAGGGTACGGCAACGCTTTAGGGGGAGCGTGCGTGTGAGGGCGCGCGTTAGTGTTAGCGTACGGGTTAGGATTAGGGGATGGGTGAGGGTCAGGCTTCGGGGAAAGGTTAGGGTTAGGGTTCGGGCTAGGGTTAGGGTTAGGGGACAGGGACGGTTTAGGGTCCAGGTGAGGGTACAGCAACGCTTTAGGGGGAGCGTGCGTGTGAGGGTGCGGGTTAGTGTTAGCGTACAGGTTAGGATTAGGGGACGGTTGAGGGTCATGCTTCGGGGAAGGGTTAGGGTTAGGGTTCGGGCTAGGGTTAGGGTTAGGTGACAGGGACGGTTTAGGGTCCAGGTGAGGGTACGGCAACGCTTTAGGGGGAGCGTGCGTGTGAGGGCGCGGGGTAGTGTTAGCGTACGGGTTAGGATTAGGGGACGGGTGAGGGTCAGGCTTTGGGGAAGGGTTAGGGTTAGGGTTCGGGCTAGGCTTAGGGTTAGGGGACGGGGACGGTTTAGGGTC
The DNA here is from genome assembly GCF_949987515.2 of Delphinus delphis. Taxonomy (NCBI): domain Eukaryota; kingdom Metazoa; phylum Chordata; class Mammalia; order Artiodactyla; family Delphinidae; genus Delphinus; species Delphinus delphis. The sequence goes on along the minus strand of NW_027192696.1, from coordinate 351,122 downwards.
CAGGTGAGGGTACGGCAACGCTTTAGGGGGAGCGTGGGTGTGAAGGCGCGGGTTAGTGTTAGCGTACGGGTTCGGATTAGGGGACGGGTGAGGGTCAGGCTTTGGGGAAGGGTTAGGGTTAGGGTTCGGGCTAGGCTTAGAGTTAGGGGACGGGGACGGTTTAGGGTCCAGATGAGGGGACGGCAACGCTTTAGGGGGAGCGTGGGTGTGAGGGCGCGGGTTAGTGTTAGAGTACGGTTTAGGATTAGGGGACGGGTGAGGGTCAGGCTTCGGGGAAGGGTTAGGGTTAGGGTTCGGGCTAGGGTTAGGGTTAGGGGACGGGGACGGTTTAGGGTCCAGGTGAGGGTACGGCAACACTTTAGGGGGACCGTGCGTGTGAGGGCGCGGGTTAGTGTTAGCGTATGGGTTAGGATTAGGGGACGGGTGAGGGTCAGGCTTCGGGGAAGGGTTAGGGTTAGGGTTCGGGCTAGGGTTAGGGTTAGGGGACGGGGACGGTTTAGGGTCCAGGTGAGGGTACGGCAATGCTTTAGGGGGAGCGTGCGTGTGAGACCGCGGGTTAGTGTTAGCGTACGGGTTAGGATTAGGGTACGTGTGAGGGTCAGGCTTCGGGGAAGGGTTAGGGTTAGGGTTCGGGCTAGGTTTAGGGTTAGGGGACGGGGACGGTTTACGGTCCAGTTGAGGGTACGGCAACGCTTTAGGGGGAGCGTGCGTGTGAGGGCGCGGGTTAGTGTTAGCGTACGGGTTAGGATTAGGGGACGGGTGAGGGTCAGGCTTCGGGGAAGGGTTAGGGTTAGGGTTCGGGCTAGGGTTAGGGTTAGGGGACGGGGACGGTTTAGGGTCCAGGTAAGGGTACGGCAACGCTTTAGGGGGAGCGTGCGTGTGAAGTCGCGGGTTAGTGTTAGCGTACAGGTTAGGATTAGGGGACGGGTGAGGGTCAGGCTTCGGGGAAGGGTTAGGGTTAGTGTTCGGGCTAGGGTTAGGGTTAGGGGACGGGGACGCTTTAGGGTCCAGGTGAGGGTACGGCAACGCTTTAGGGGGAGCGTGCGTGTGAGGGCGCGGGGTAGTGTTAGCGTATGGGTTAGGATTAGGGGACGGGTGAGGGTCAGGCTTCGGGGAAGGGTTAGGGTTAGGGTTCGGGCTAGGGTTAGGGTTAGGGGACGGGGACGGTTTAGGATCCAGGTGAGGGTACGGCAACGCTTTAGGGGGAGCGTGGGTGTGAGGGCGCGGGTTAGTGTTAGCGTACGGGTTAGGATTAGGGGACGGGTGAGGGTCAGGCTTCGGGGAAGGGTTAGGGTTAGGGTTCGGGCTAGGGTTAGTGTTAGGGAACGGGGATGGTTTAGGGTCCAGGTGAGGGTACGGCAACGCTTTAGGGGGAGCGTGCGTGTGAGGGCGCGCGTTAGTGTTAGCGTACGGGTTAGGATTAGGGGACGGTTGAGGGTCAGGCTTCGGGGAAAGGTTAGGGTTAGGGTTCGGGCTAGGGTTAGGGTTAGGGGACAGGGACGGTTTAGGGTCCAGGGGAGGGTACGGCAATGCTTTAGGAGGAGTGTAAGTGTGAGGGCACGGGTTAGTGTTAGCGTACGGGTTAGAATTAGGGGACAGGTGAGGGTCAGGCTTCGGGGAAGGGTTAGGGTTAGGGTTCGGGCTAGGGTTAGGGTTAGGGGACGGGGACGGTTTAGGGTCCAGGGGAGGGTACGGCAACACTTTAGGGGGAGCGTACGTGTGAGGGCACGGGTTAGTGTTAGCGTACGGGTTAGGATTAGGGGACAGGTGAGTGTCAGGCTTTGGGGAAGGGTTAGGGTTAGGGTTCGGGCTAGGGTTAGGGTTAGGGGACGGGGACGGTTTAGGGTCCAGGTGAGGGTACGGCAACGCTTTAGGGGGAGCGTGCGTGTGAGGGCGCGGGTTACTGTTAGCGTACGGGTTAGGATTAGGGGACGGGTGAGGGTCAGGCTTCGGGGAAGGGTTAGGGTTAGGGTTCGGGCTAGGGTTAGGGTTAGGGGACGGGGACGGTTTAGGGTCCAGGTGAGGGTACGGCAACGCTTTAGGGGGAGCGTGCGTGTGAGGGCGCAGGTTAGTGTTAGCGTATGGGTTAGGATTAGGGGACGGGTGAGGGTCAGGCTTCGGGGAAGGGTTAGGGTTAGGGTTCGGGCTAGGGTTAGGGGACGGGGACGGTTTAGGGTCCAGGTGAGGGTATGGCAATGCTTTAGGGGGAGCGTGCATGTGAGGGCGCGGGTTAGTGTTAGCGTATGGGTTAGGATTAGGGGACAGGTGAGGGTCAGGCTTCGGGGAATGGTTAGGGTTAGGATTCGGGCTACGGTTAGGGTTAGGGGACAGGGACGGTTTAGGGTCCAGGTGAGGGTACGGCAACGCTTTAGGGGGAGCGTGCGTGTGAGGGCGCGGGTTAGTGTTAGCGTACGGGTTAGGATTAGGTGACGGGTGAGTGTCATGCTTCGGGGAAGGGTTACGGTTAGGGTTCGGGCTAGGGTTAGGGTTAAGGGACGGGGACGGTTTAGGGTCCTGGTGAGGGTACGGCAACGCTTTAGGGGGAGCGTGCGTGTGAGGGCGCGGGTTAGTGTTAGCGTACGGGTTAGGATTAGGGGACGGGTGAGGGTCAGGCTTCGGGGAAGGGTTAGGGTTAGGGTTCGGGCTAGGGTTAGGGTTAGGGGACGGGGACGGTTTAGGGTCCAGGTGAGGGTACGGCAACGCTTTAGGGGAGCGTGCGTGTGAGGGAGTGGGTTAGTGTTAGCGTACGGGTTAGGATTAGGGGACGGGTGAGGGTCAGGCTTCGGGGAAGGGTTAGGGTTAGGGTTCGGGCTAGGGTTAGGGTTAGGGGACGGGGACGGTTTAGGGTCCAGGTGAGGGTAAGGCAACGCTTTAGGGGGAGCGTGCGTGTGAGGGCGCGGGGTAGTGTTAGCGTACGGGTTAGGATTAGGGGACGGGTGAGGGTCAGGCTTCGGGGAAGGGTTAGGGTTAGGGTTCGGGCTAGGGTTAGGGTTAGGTGACGG